>NC_052540.1:20082187-20391875 GCF_016699485.2 Gallus gallus
ATGAGAAACACGAAGGGGCTACATTTAACATTACCAGAAGTGCACAAACTATTTAACCTGGGCGTTTTTCTGGATTGAAGTTAACAAAAATCCTGCTGCACTGGTCTGGTTAACAGACCAGTGCAGCAGGATGTCTAAACCTCACACAAGTGATGAAGTGAAAACATCAAATCCAACATCAAATCTTTCCCCACTAGTTCACAGAGTGGATTTTATACATTATTTTCATGTTTCTAAGTTAAATAATTTATGTAATTAAGAGAAAGGAAGGAAACAGGCTTAATATCCAGTGGTGCATAAGCTGATCACAAAAGTCAGAAATTAATTCTGTGAAAAAGAAACATAAAGTAAGAACCGCTGTCAGCAGATAATTTTATGGCAGATTCAGCTCCCTTTAAATCACGCAGTCTCCCCTCACGTCTTGTGCTTGGAAATGCCTGCAATTTGACAGCCAGTGTGAATCCATTCACAAATGTACTTACTATGAAGCGTGACATGATTTGCTCTTTAAGCAGAAGTTTTTAAAACGATCTCCCCTGCTTTAGGGCCATTAAAGGGGTTTCGAGGTTTGAAAGTTTGATTCAAGGAGTTTGGGACCTCCTGGTGCTAGAAAAATATTTGTCCAATTTTTCCACTTTGAAGGCTGTTTGACATTAGCACTGACTCCAGGAATAATAGACAACAGGTTTTAAGTCTGAAGCTCAACAAGAAAAGGCAGAATTCCTGCTAATTTGAATTAAAAACCTATTTCTTTTTCATTGAATCAAACTGAGCTGCAAAGAGAGCAATTTTTGATAGATTTTACATTGCAAAATCTTCCATGAACTTTCTTTTCTACTGCACCAAAAATGCCATAAATACCCGACAAGCTCTTTTGAGTGGTCCACTGGAAACTGATGTTAAAACACCTCAGTGAAACAGCTTTCAGCAGAGATAAATGTGCTCCTGTAGAGTTAGCTGGGTCATTTCAAACTGCTACCGCTCCCAGGCTTTTATTTTTGCTCCTCAGGTATTTGTCTCTGCCCTTTTCTGGCCCTTCCAATGGATTATATGAGCATCCATTGTCTGCTTCACTTCAAAGTCAGCCAGGTTAGCTCAAATCACTGCCGAAGCTTACTTACATTTCAGTAAGTCACAGGTGTCCGAGGCAAGCAACAAAATTAATTAATGGAATAGCTTGAGCAAGTCATACTGAAAGGAGCATGTCAAGTCTGATAAGGGATTGGTTAAAAGGGATGGTTAAGAGATTCTTTACCCAATTTAGTTGCTGAGAACCAATTGCACACTGAATGAGGACCCTTGTTAGTGCAGTGAGTTTTGCACAGTATTTCTTCTTTGTCTGGGATTAAGCACAAAGCAGCTTTAACCAGCACCGATTTCATCAGAGTTACCCAATTAGCCATGCACAGAAACAAGCTTTCCATGTTATCTAATTATTTACCTTCCTCTGAAAATGAATGGCATTAAAGAAAGACAGAAAGACAGACAGCTTTTAGTAGAAGGTTCACTGACTCCCAGCCTGTCACTTTTCTTCAGACCTCCCTGGTGAATCAGTCACCTCAAAGAGGGGAATTTTCTAGCCTGTGGTTGATATCTTGCCCTATATTTCAGATGTTTTTCCTCATAGATTCAATGACTTCAAGCTGTGACTAGGTTGGCTTTCCCCTCCTATACCCCTAGTTTATCTGTCTTTCTACTGAGAACACCAGAGGACACAGGGAAATACTAAATGAAAGTCATCTACGGGACACTGCCCATGTTGGCTAATACATATTTATGCTCAGGTTTGAAAGAAGATGCATTTTTTGATGGCAGTTTTCAAGGAGGGAAGAAGAAAGAGTCATCTCTAAGGTATGGATTTCTCAGGGAGGAGAGTGGGGCAGAGCTGCTTCCAGAGCAGTCACCCTCGATCTGGAGAGACAACATCTGGAGCACTGCTGGATGGGGTAATTCACCCCATCAAGTCCTGCTTTCAATTTCCTGATCTGTTACTGGCCTTATTGGACAATAAATGCACAAATAAACTGCTGTGAGATGTCATACAGCCTTACCAGAGGGTCCATGGCAGATTTGAAAGAGTGGCATTTGATTTGACAAAGACTCTGATAATGTGAATTCATTTTGGGGCCTGGTGGTTTTGTTGGTGGTTGCAATTTGCTTGTTTGTTTTAAGTATTGTCTTTCATGTGAAGACTGACACAATGCAACAGCACTGTGGTGAGCAGAGACTTGTTCCTCACCTATCCTGGGTTCCATGATCTCAATTCACTCCCCAGTGAACAGCAGATCTCCTGGGCAGAGGGATGCAAAGACAAAATGGCCAATAGCTGCACTGCTGATTTCTGCTTAATTTCAATGCCTGACACACTGGTCTCTCCCAAGATATTTAGCAGTGGTTTAACTCAATAAACAGTCAAGAGCCCTTCATCCACAGCCCTACATGCAAACCATATGTTGCGGCTGAAAACTCTGAAGATTATAATTAGAACTGTCCATTCAATTTAAACAAGGTCAGGAATGAAAACTATTTCAAATTCAATAAACAGGCCATTTGAAAGCATAGATGCTGTGGAGGACAAGCTTAACAACTTAATTGACAGGTAAAGTTTCATTTCTAATCCTCATTTTGATATCGTCTATAGCCTCAGGAGTCAAAACACATCACTGCTCAGTACTCAAAATATGCAGAGAAAATGAAAATGTCAGCTGAATGAAAAAAAGGAGAAGCATCTGTTTGATAGCTGTGTGAGCCCGCGATATGTAAACTGCTTTGGAGTCAAGCAGCCCTAATTAGAGTTTCAAGGCATTCCTCATTAAATATACACGTGCAGACATCTATATGTGAGCTTTAAGGAACGATTGGGGTCAGAAGATTTGAAAGAAAGTCAGGGTACAGAATTAAAGAACACGAGAATTTTCATGGGCAGCCCTCAGACAACACTGCGACGCTTGCATTTAGCAGCGAATAAATATTTTCCATCTTCTTTTTACAATGCAAATTTACACATTTCTCATCCCTATTTTTTTTTAAATGAAGAAAGAACGATCCATTTCTGAATCTCAGATCAGGGCACACATCACAGAGAATTACAGTCAAGGAGGAAGACTGATAGGGTTACCAGCCTTCACCCTGGGTTACGCTAATAGATATTTTGGCAGCCGTATCCACTGGATGACTCCAATTCACGTCAATATGAAACCCACATAGATAGACGTAGGCTTGCAGTGACACACTGCTGCCAGGGTAAGTGGCTGTAAACAGTGAATTTGGAAGAGGACATTTTGCCCGTGCACTGCCACAGAGTGGGCTGAACACAGCAATTAAACACCGTGTAACTTCTGCTTAAGAAAGAGGCTTTGAGATCACTAGCATTAGCAGGTACACCACAATGCTACTGGAAGAGTTTGTGACGTGAGGTGCAATAGCAGCAGGACACTTCTTTATGGCACTGCATCACGCCATCTATTTTTAAGGACAATTCCTCAGCGCCATTCAGTTAGGCCATGCTGGGAGGTGGGAGGGTGGCAAAGGAGGAAAGGATATAAATGAGGAGATGCACTAATAAGGAACAGCGTGACACAGCCGAATTTCTTGTGCAGGCTTGAATTGGAGAGGTACTAAGAAGGTTGGAACATCAGCATCTTCTCTTAGCAGGATATGGCACTGAAAAAAACAGTCATGGAATAAAAAGGGGGGAATGACTGATATGATGAGAACACCTCTTTTTTGTTGTTGTTAGTAGCAACATTAATGCACACTTGCTGTGCTCAGTGAGCATCCTCACTGCAGTCGGACACAGAGAAATGCCTTTTCCACAGTAGGTAAAATATGTAAGAAAAAGGATAATGCTGCAAATACCTTCATAATCTGGTGTTGCCTGCTTACTATGCATGCTCTCTGCTCATCTGAAACATGAACGCTTATTTGCGACAAATGTCCTGCATAGGTTGGGATGCAGCTTTCTGCCATCACCTGGGTAGTCTCATCTTGCTAACTGAGTGGAACATAAGCCAGTCCTGGTGATAATTGGTTGGGGTGGAGCGGTTGCCAGTCAGATCTGTTTTGTTCAACACGTGAAATGCTTGCAGTGCTGTCAGTATTTGAAGATGGGGAGGGAAATAACACAATATCGAGCTGAGCATATCTCATCCCCCAGGTGAGACCACAGTACTTCCCACTCCATTACTGAAAATCCAGCTCACTGAAATTGCTCTACAGCCACTCGTTCATTTGATGCCTCCTCAAAATGCTCCCACTAGAGCTATCGTAACTCCAGACTGAACTTCTAAAACATAAATTGTCAGCAAGGAAAAGACAGTATATTACAGATATTTTCTTCCTGACACTATATGACATACGTTAGTTGTGACTGCAGAGGTTCATCCATAAGAACAGGTGAAGAGGCATCAAACATCCCAAACCATTCCTCCACTGACATTGCATCCCTTTTGGGATAGGAACGGTTAACAAGGTATTCAAGTGGGTCTTTCAGAGATCCAGTATACACCACCAGCAGGTATATTTCAAGTCAGTCTTCTAATAAATCCCAGATAAAACCCTCAGGTACTCATGTGATTGAAGTTTAAGTAATCCAATGCAATGTTGATCACACTACTGATCTTTTAATAAGGAACTGCAGCCTTCCCAGCAGTTGCTATCTTGCTGACAGTCACGTCTGGATCGCTTCCTCTGGGCCAGTGCTTTGAACGGAGACACTGACAGATTTCTGCTTTAGATTCTATCACAAATTGTTTTAAAGTTGTGTTTTTTTTTTTTTTTTTCCAGGACGTATCAGATAGCTCATAAAAACCAGGGGCATTTCAATAAAAAGTGGGATTTCTGCTATTGTCCCCATTAAAGATGGCATTAAATGCTTTTAAAGAGGAATATAAACAATGCTGGGGAGCTGTACTTCTGCATATCTCGGTATCTGCAGCTCATCGCTGTTTACACAGCCCGTAGGCAAAGCTATAGAGAATGCAATACTTACCCTGCTCAATGCTCTCCACTGAAAGGCAAATGTGCACATTTTTCCTTTTATAATTTCCATTTAAAGCACGAATTGAAGGTTTCCAAGCCTTGCCTCTCTCTGCAAGAGTAA
This sequence comes from Gallus gallus, assembly GCF_016699485.2. Classification (NCBI taxonomy): domain Eukaryota; kingdom Metazoa; phylum Chordata; class Aves; order Galliformes; family Phasianidae; genus Gallus; species Gallus gallus. The sequence continues at coordinate 20,087,289 of NC_052540.1, forward strand.
TTCAGGAGCAATTTACATTTTCGATGTGCTCAAAACCAACACCAAGATGACTCATATGCTGTTTATAAGATGCTTATATTTGCTGGTAAATACCTTGCTACAAACAAGCTATAATTTAAGTATTCAAAACTCTTAGTTCAGCATAAAATTACTAGCTGTAATTTCAGAGACCATGAACGGGGCTTCAATTTCAGGCTTGCAAAACTCTTCCTACACAATGGTTCTGGAAAGTATGAGTGTATTTTCTTCTCTGACAGCAGCAATCATTGTATCTCCGTAATTGCAGAACAGATTACCTCGCTTTTAATTCACATTAGTCAGATGCAACAATACCGTGTTTCTTTCCTTTCCTTTAAAATAAACTAATTATTGTCAATCAGCCCAGTGGAACGCTAACATGCTCCATAACCTGCCTTTCCGAGGTAGTCATAAATACCAAAAACTAGCTAATATAAACTAATCAGAGCCCTAGAAAAGCCTCAAAATATATTTGTACTGCAGTCTATCATTTTTGTCATATTATTTCTAACTACTTTATTTTGTCTGAACAATAATAGTCCTGTCATATACTGTGCTTTTTGTCTAACTGTTCAAAGCTCTTTGCACCGACAAATTAAAACAGACGAAATCCCTGACTCGTGTAGTAAATACTACAGTGTTACCCAACCTCCAATCTTTCCATTGCCTAAAGAGAACTGGTAAAGCTTTGTGCATCAGTTGGCACAGAGAAGTTATCACAGCAGCTTGTTTGGCCATCCCCAGCTTTCTGCACAAATTCACAATGGTACAGATTGGCACTGCATGCAGAAAAACCATGAAGGCAATGACTGCCATCCTCCCAGCACTTCAAGCAACCGCTCCTTTCCAAAGATAGTAGCAAGTTATGGTTCCAGGCAGTACTTCCACCCTGCTGATAGAGCCCACCGCCAGCTACAAGACACGGTGAGCTTTCAAGTGCCATATGGACCTGAGCAGCAGAGCTGGGACTCTGAGTTTGCTGTTACCTGGGAGGCCTGTGCCATTGAGAAGCAATTTTTCTCTTTCAGTCCGTGTCAGAACAGTGATCAATAATTCATCTGATAGCTGACATGCAGAACAAGGTGCCAGTTTTCTGTGCTTTATGAATAATACCACGCTTTTTAAAAATCATGCTGTTTTGGAACACAGCAGAAGATGTGCAGTAGGAAACATATTACATATCAATATATAATGCATATATGCGTATGTATATATGTAGAACTACACAAGACTCAAAACCATCTTTACATAATTTTAATATTAAACTGCTTGTTCCCCATTTGCTTCATGCAAATGGCTTATTGAAATGCTGCAACTGAATTAAACAGGAACAGCCAGGAAAGCAAAAAAAAAAAATCCTCCATGGAAAAGAAGAGAGTGGGACCTGGGATCCGGCCTGCCCAGGGAGCTGCGCAGGACTCCTGCACTGCAGCTGTTGCTTTGGAGCCTCTTGTTAAGGCATTGCTGCTGACTCTACCCTGCTTGCACCCAACTGGTTAGTGTGAAACTCCTGCTTAAAAAGTGACTGGAACCTTCCTGTGTGTGTCCTTGTCTCCAGTTAATAAGCACACATACCGGGGGTAAACAAGAGCACTCTTCAATGGCTGCATTCATAGCTGCTAGCTCATCTACCCTGAGGGATGCGCTATGTGAGAAGCTGTGATTTCACTCAGCCTTCTGTGTTCTACGAATTAGAAAGGGGAGATTTTTACAATAGCCAGGCATGAATCAGGAAAAATGTAACCCAATGTGATTAAAATTCTAAAATGAATTGATTATCAGAGCATCAGGTTCTCTTCTTGGCTAAAAGTGCCACACTATTACTCAAGATATAGGCTGGAAGTCTCAGGTCCTGTCTGCCCTTCTCAGTTCGAGCACTGTGTTCATCTCCACCTTCCCCAGTGGAGGAGAAGCAGGTCAGAGCTGAAATCACACTGATTTAGCTAAGTTTAGTATATGATACATTTTAATAAGATGGAAAGGGTTTGTGTGAGTAATTGAGTGGATTAGGTTTGGAGGGGCACACAAAATGAGAGGGCAGTGACCAAACCAACCTGCAGCACTCACTGTGTGCTGTCAGCCTTCAATTAGCAACCCAAAATTCAGCTCAGGTTTCTGCCTGCATTGGGTTCGCCATTAATCAGGATTCAGGTAATTCACTTTAAAAGTCCAATAACCTACAATTAATGCTACCTTTACTATGAATCCGTTGTAATTTTTCCTACTAATTTCTAAGTATATTTTTGGCTGTAATACTGTCACAAAGAGACAAATGCAGAAAGATGACACTATTTGCCTAGGAGAGTGTAACAGCTCCTACCATCTATCGATCCTGGCTGGCTCCTAATGCAGCACAGGAGTGCACAAGAAAGGACGATTGAATGACCTCCAGCATTCATTCCTCCAAAAGAGCCAGAGGTAAAAAAAAAAAGAGAAGCGTCAATTTCCAAAAGAATTACTTATGAATTGGACATTAAGTGGGCATAGTCTTTAAGTCACAGAGAGTTAGATAACTGTGGTGCAATTGCCACGACTTGGCTTTATTTCCATATCTCAGGACAGAATCTTGAAACAGAGATAGATAAAGAGGGCTGGATGGCTTTGGCACATCAAGGAGTGCCTTCACTGGGTGACTCAAAGATTTGGGTTCAAGCTGAGCGGGACTTGTTGCATGTGTAATCAAGTCTGATCTATATTTCTTCTTGTAAATTATCATTTCTTTTCCACGTTCTCCTTTGTGCCATTGCACATCACGGTATTATGAGCCCATAAACTTTCTGAAACAAGACAATGTATCCCTCCCACGTACTGCATTCTCTTCTTCAATTAAAATAAATAAATAAATAAGAATAAAAAAGGAAAAAAAAAACTACTTCTTCACATTGCTCTGCAGGTGCACGGTGCTATGTCCTTCAGTTTTTTCACAGGACACAGTAGAAGTGTGATACATTGATTTGACGGGAAGGGAAACCAGTCCAAATACAGAATTAGTGTGCTTATTCTCTTTGGCAAAAACACAGTATTTGACAAGAATAAGTTATGACCAAAATCTCGAGCTTTAAAGATTAAATAAATTCTGAGGTCATCCTAATAAACACTTTCTTTAACAAATCCTTCACTATTATTTTTAGTCAAGCTATTAACTTTCCTGTGGAAACAGTGTTAGAGAGCTCCCATCAGACAAGAAATCAGGATAAATCATTGACACCGGCAACTATTATATTACTTGGATAAACAGCAGTGGCATTGCAAAGTCACACACATCCTCTGAAGGTGGCTGTTCCCTGAGCCTCTCCAGCAAAGGTCATGGATCTGCCCAGGCTCTGGAGCTGGGCTCAGCCCCCAGGGATGCCCAGGGACTGGGCTGCACTGATTGCAATATTGCTCTGATCAGTAAAATAAAAGCTTCTTTTCATCAACAGCTAATCATAGGACTTTGTTCAGCTGCCTTGACAGATGAGAACACAATAATATAAATAAGAAATGACATTTTACCAAAGAAGGTTAACATAAGGTCACAACCTTCTTCATTTGACTTCTGTAGCTTACTCATGTGTGAAAAGATGCTTTTGTAGCTCCAGCCTCAGCATGCTTTACAGATCTGAGCTTGTGCCGATAGCTGAGCTTAAAAATGGTATTAACATCTGGAAAATAACATTTTTGCTTTTTTGTGATGCTTAAATAAAATTGTTTCATGTTGATATACGATATGAATAGAGAATACCTATATGTATCACCGAATATCATGTAAGAATCAGGGTTACTTCTGCCCAAGAAATGAGGAGCTATTGCACGAAGATGGAGCCAATTTCTGTATACAAACGTGTTTTTCCTCCCTTACTCAGACCAAGCTACAGCTTTCTGAGCAAATTCCCTCACTGACATCAACCAGACTGCCCCCAGAAATACTGAATGCTGCTACAGATGCATTGGACACAGAATAAGGTCGTCAGCCATGTACTAATAAATGTCAAATATTAATTTATTGTAAGATGCAGAGATTTAAATCCAAATCCTCTTTCATCATTAATTTCAACAGGCCGTGTGAAGAGTGAGAGGCAAGCATGAGCTTTATGTCAAAATCCGTAATGCCTAAGTGACTATCTGCCAAAAAAATATTTCTCTGTCAAATAAGAAAACTTAAGTTCTGTCCATAAAGACTGGAGATTAAAGGTGCGTTACAACATGTAGTTAATTAGTCTTGAAAGGCTAATCAGCTCACTGCTTTGGTTGGCATTTCCATATAGATGCACATGCCTTCATCTTACTGCAACTACCTATTAATGCCAGTAGCCCTCACTGAAATAAGATGCTACATACCACATATGAATCACATATCCTGCCATAAGAGACCACAACCAGTGAGAAACGTTCCTTACAAGTGTTGGAAGGGGGCACAGCATGGGGTACCCTGGGTAGTGTGACCCTTTCCCACATGGCTCTTACAGAAAGAGCCACCCCAAGGCAAGGTAAGGTTTGCTGAATTCTGGCTCCAGTAATCACTATTTTTTTAAGGATGATCTTGCTTATTTATGCTGTTGTCTTCCTGATATTCATGTAGCCTTGTGTCTTGTGGACACCTTTGATGCCACAGAAGGTAGAGATACCGAGCATCTCAGCTCCTATTAACTGCCCACTGTCAGATTCAGCTCTTGGTTCTCCTACCACAGCTCACAAAAAGCAGCTATTATTGACTAATCAGCAGTACAATTCATTATGTTGCCAGATGAGTGAATTTTTATTCACTATTCTCCTCCTCAACGTTAAACAGCTACAAATAGCTAACAACACTTTTTTTTTTTTTTTTTTTTTTTCTGGTAGTAATTTCCTGACATCTTTCCTTTCTGTCAAATGGATGCTCTATTTTGTTTCTGAAAAACAAGATCAATCTTTGCACTAATAATGACCTACTGAATAAAACCTACACTTCTTCCACGTGCTTTTGTAACAGTATGCCTTGTTTGTACTCTGGCTGACAAAAAACTGACACTCTACAGCAATTGATCATTTCAGTTAGCAGTGAAATAAAACCAACCGTGAGACAGATAATGGGAGCACAACAATAGAGCGCAGCCATTTAATGCTACAGTTTAGACTAAGAGCTGACATAAAGCACAGAGAAGCTATAAAGAATGTAACTATCCAGAATGACTATCAGCCTTATTCCCCCCCAAACGCTGGCTAACCTGAGAAACTGTTTTGCCCTCACCTGCAGAAAAGAGCCCTTTGATCAATGCAGAACCGTTGTATCAATAAAGCACCAAGTCCTGAGAGATCAGTACCTTCAAGCAGCACACACAGTAGTTTTGGGAGCTCATGTTTCCCTCAACCTCTGAGTCACTTACACTGCAAAATCTGATGGCTACAACTTTGTTGAAGGTGCCTTCCTGCAAGTATAGCCATATGCTCCTTGTTATTACCAGCACCGCAAAAGTTCAGGTGTAATTATCGTCACCACTGCATTCCCCTTGATCTATGACTTCAGTGGCTTCAGCTCACTGCACATTTCCATTTTTGATGGAAGGTTTCAAACAGAGGCTTCAAAATGGCTACCGGTACGTTCTCCAATTCCCGTGTAACACAAGGCTCAAGTATCTCTAGCTCTGAATTTTTAAAGAATGCCAAAATAACAGCATTTGAAGACTATTTTAAGAATAGCAGATTCGTACAGAGGAGCACTAATCTAACTGACACACAGAAGCAGTACTCTCTCATGCTGAGCAACTAGGATTACAATGGGTAGGACCCCTGCTTTTGAAAATTACAGGTTTTGGTAAACTTTTAAGCAGATGTGCAGTCAGTAAGTAGTCATCAACGAACAGACCCATACACTGGATCACAGGACCATCACCAGTTGCCCACCAAAAGGGCAAGGGAAGACTGAGCTGAAGTAGCAGGGATCTGGGAATCATGCATAGTATTTCTAGCTTCAGCCCTCAAAAGGACAAAAGGAAAGCACCAAGAACCATAACAAAAAACAATGATAATAAAATAATGTATAAATAATAAATACAATACAATAACATAATAATAAAATGAGCAGCCACATCTTATTCTCATTGTCAAGCTCAATATCAAGTGATAGCCTACCTTGGGAAATGTTTTTACAATCTTCTTGGATAAAGAAAAGGAGTGCGGATGGGTAATTATAAAATTAAGGCAAAGAGTGTAATCACAGGTAAGTAATACATCGCTTTGCAACAAGTCCTAAGGAACATGTTAAAGGACAATGGTAAAATAAAATCATGGAGGAAAGGAATTTGTGAGGCATGATGTAACAGGAAAAGTCAGAGGAGATGGCTTGTTGTAAAGAGAGAACACAGATCATGAAAACATACCTAACATCTTTCCTCTTGAGAAAATCAGAAAATTATTATTACATACATATATAATGATTGTAGATAAATGATAGATTGATTGTAGATTAACAGATCCAATGGCCTTTTTTATATCCACTCCATCTTTACCAATGTGACTTTAATGAATTCTTAAGTGTTCTAACATAAGCTTACGTGATGTTTAAATTTTACAGAAAGTCAAACCTTTGCATAAGAACAAATTTTACCCTATAATGCAGAAACTGGGCTCCTATTTCCCTTAGGAAGAAGACAAATGGGTTTATGTAGCATGTGATTTTAAATCCTTTTTTATTCTGTTAATCTCTAGCTGTGGAATTGTGATTGAAATGCAAAAATGTATATGTATTTTCTGATAAGACCCATTTTGTTTTAGAGACACAAAATGCTATAAAACATATACACTTTCTTCAGGTTTTTAAACTGATGATGGAAATTCCATAATCAGAACATGGCACAACCAATCCAGGTTAAGCGATAACCATTTTTCAAAAGAAAATAACACAACCCTTTGAAGTGTTCTTAGAGTTATATCCTTATAATCCAGACATGAGAAGATCGGTATTCTTAACAGCTCTGAATGCACAGTCTTCAGCTGGCTCCAGATAAAAGCTAGCACTTCTATTTCTTTTCCAATACCTTCTCTGATTCCTTACTAGCAGTAAGGCACAGAACAGCACATTACCTCCGCACGATTTTCCATCTTCCCCCAGTTTCTGGCCAGCTGGACATTTGCAGTGGTAGCTGCCGATGGTGTTACAGCACTGGTCCTGACAGCCTCCGTTCTCAGTGCTGCACTCATTTACATCTGTTGGTAAAAGTATGAGGTGGTCAGTAAAAGGCAGGCTGTGACCAGATTCTATACGCTTATTTAGGAACAACTGTGTATGATCTCAGTTCTACAGAATGATAAAGTCACTGAGAGATAGATAGGGACCCTTCGGGCCACCTCTGCACCCATCCGTGTTTCTGTTCCCCACAATTCAACCCACAAGTTCAGTGGGGGAAACTTTATTCCTCTGCTTGAGTGCAAGCTGTAAAGTCAACCAGCATTCATGTTAGAGAGCAAGAGAGTTGGGAGGAGGACCATTAAGCAACAGAGGATAAGCAATATTTTGACTGTACAAATGGAAGCAATTACTTCATTTAGGGACACTCTGCAACACCAATGGGGAAATATGACTTTTTTCTCTTTTTTTTTCCTTTTTTTTTAAATCTAACTAGATTTTGTCCAAAAGAAATAGAAAGTTATGTAAAAAAAAAAAAAATCAAGAAAGAATGAATTTCCTATACATACACTAGAGAGATCAGAACCTTTCAACAGCAATCCTTAGTTGCTAATGACTAAGGTTTACCAAGGTTTCTTCTTTGAAGAGCTTGAGTTCAGTTTTACTAGCTGGCTTAAGATTTTGGTTAAAATCAAAGAGTTAAAAGAAATTTTAAGGAAGGCTTCAGATTATTTAAAAACAAACAAACATACAAAGAAATCATGAAACATCAACATTTACTAACGTGTAGTGAGACGAGTATAAGCTCACTGAGACCTCATTACTCTACAGCTCTAAATTCAGTGCAATGACTGATGTAATAAAACTTTCTTCATCCCCAGTGACACCGGCAAGCTACATTAAAAAATATTCAGTTATGTCAGAGCTTCACAACAACCCAAAGCTTATCTCACACGAAGCCAGCAAGGATGCTCTTGATTTGACGATTTAAAGAGAAACTTTTCTGAAGAAAAACACTCGCACACCCTGAAATGCAAAAACAAACCGTACCAAAATAAGACATTCGTCTGTTCGCTTCTCAGCAAGAAGCTGAGAGAACATATGACAAGTGACAGATCTCAGCCCTGTTCCTCAAAGCCCAGGAAGAAGGCACGGCAGCGCCGAGCATCGTGCAGAGGGCTGGCGAAGCGGACATGTTCCAAGTGATTTACTCCTGAATAACACACATCTTGACAAGCCTCGTGGTAATAAACAGCGGTGAGCTGCACGGTAACCCTGCTCCACATCTTCTATTTATACTAATAGTGTTGAAAACTAGTAAAATCTCTTATTCTTTCTTTTGCAAACAAAATTATGTGAGGAACTCATGTTTTTTCTGGTTTTCTAGTTCAGCTCCCACTGTACCACATGATCTCCGACCATAAAATATTGACACAAATACTATGTCGTGTGGTCTACTATGCACAACCCAACCGATTAGCAGCAATATCCTATTCGGAAAATACCAATATTTTCATCCAAAGCACTGAAAGAAAACCTTTCCAGCAGAGTAATCGTTATCCTCTTGATTTCACAATAATAACATACACGGAAGTCTACAGTGCTGTTGCATACTAATATACAAAATGTTTTTCCTCCTGATTGAGGCACGGTTTTATTTTCAATCAGAAATCTTCTTATTAAGCATTAAAACCTGTTATCCACCTGGACATTTCGCCCTAGTAGCAGCACTGACTGTCTGACTAACAAACTCCTCCTCTTCCATGCTGACTAACAAACTCTCTCTCATGCTGTGTCTTACAACATGCTTGTGTCATGCTGGGGCTTCTCTCTGCCCCAGTATTCGTTTTCTTCACTGCTTCATACACCAAAAATCTACTGCTTTTTATATTACATGATTACAGATTTGTCAGCGACAAAAAAAGGGGGGGGAAGAAAAAAAAAAAGGAAAAAACGACAACAAAAACAATTCTGTCAAATGATAAATTTCTGTCTGCTTTCCATGTTCAATGTCACTCAAGGTTGCAAATGTGTTTGCCTTTTGGATAGCAAGAAAAACGACAGAAAATTTCTGACATGTAACAAGTCTGCCAGGCTGGGGCTGACGAAAGTTCAGTGTTATCAGGACTATCAATCCATCTGCAATGACATGCTGTAGGCACTTCAGAAAAATAAATGTGATGCTTTCTGCTGTGATTTTTCACATTTATTTATAGAGCCAATGTTGCAACACAAAAACATTATCCATGGGATGTGCTTCATGTGAGCTTTCAATCCTGCAATAGGAAGTCTTAAAGAAAAAAGAAATTTAAAAAGGCAAACATCTGGATGAACTTAATATTAACTTCTATGTAACATCTGTCACACATGGAGAAAAAAATCATGCTGTATTTTAAATCAGTAGCATTCATGGATGGAGACTGTAGGCATATCCCTATGTCCCACACTCCTAATGTGAGGCATCACAGAACTGCCCTACGTGCAAATGTACGTATTTGTCCAAAAATCTCAAATATTTGATATCTTCCAAGTAGAGGAGCATATCTGTTTGTTTTGAAACGGATCATCTTTGCTGAAATAAATACACCTAGGAGCCATGTGCTGAATGGAGAACAGCTGATCCCAACAGCCATCTGCATTCCTGCTGGATGCTACAGTCCCAAAATACCCCATAGCAGAGCAAACCAGAGACATGCCCAGCTCCTAGGAAAATGAAATTTTACCAGGGTTTTAGGTAAGTTGAGGTGAATCAAGGTTTCCCACAAATAAATACAAATTTGATATAAACACAGACAGTGGACAAGAAGTTTTTCATCAGTAATTCCAAACTTAAGTCTAACAGAGGTGACCTGCAGTATTACTAACTCTGTGCCCTCCACACCTCTGCTATGTATGGGCTGCAGCGCTGCATGGCATGGAGGTCAGCATTGTTCACTGCAGCGAGTCACGAAGCCTGCCCTGCCTGCAGGGATGGTTTGTTCAAGGTCTGCACCAGGAAGGGAAAGCCCTGAAAGCAGGGGCTGCTGCACTGCAGCAAGAAATCAATGTACTGAATGAGAGTGTAAGTATATCAAGTGTAACTTAAATGCACCTATATGAGTATCTTACTATAAAGGAGTGCCTGGTACATGAACAAAGGAGTACATTGGCATGCATACTGCTGTTTGTTTCATAAGGAGGTGTAACAGGCGAGTGCCTCCAAATTATAATGCACACTTGACAACTTCTCATTTACAGATCTAAATAATTCCATTCCAGTTTTGAAAGAGCTAAGGATGCAGCGAATGTGTAACTTCTCAAGGCTTTAGACACTGCTTTTAAAACTACAGCCCAGATGGTCTGCAACCAAAACCATATGTCTGAATAAATCCTGAAGCCTGGGAAAGTTGATTTGAACTTTAAAGGCCACTCTGTGCTATGACATTGCACAGTTCACGTGAATACAGACGCACATGCGTCACAGCATCATTACACGCAGAGTGCACAATGCTCTTGCCCAGCTCCTGCATCTTTTTCTTCATTTCATGCAAGATCTATATAACAGTCATCTTTGGACAGTAATTGTCTTGAAAACATAAATTACATCCATCACTTCCAGCGCAAACCATAAATTATTGTCTGAATAGAAAACAAAGCTGCTCATTCTGATAGTCAGGCATGGTTCTACACGTATATTGATTAAGCACTCTTAGTGCTTTATTAGGTTTCTTTCCTCCACAAAGTCAATAGCCGGAAGAATATTTCTTCTTGTGCTGTTATGAAGTATTGCAAATCTGAGCTGTTATCAACAAGCACCCGATTAGTGGAGCAAATCTCTCTGACTTTGGCACAGACTTTTCTCCAGCCAGCTCTCAGAGAGCTCCCCTCATTGCTACCTCATCCCCTGGCAGCTGCTGTACCTGTGATTCTACCGGTTAGCACCTTCTTTTATACAGACATCTTTATTTTTTTTTTCCTTTTTCTGAGAAAAATTACTGCTGCATGCATTCTTCTCCATGCCCTCGTCACATTCTTATACACAGAGAGCATCAACCACCCAATTTATCCGCTGTGTTCACAGCCCACCCTTTCCCAGGGAGGCGGATCTCTTGAAGGGTTTGCTTGCCTTTGTTATTGGAACATTAAAAAAAAAAAAAAAAAAAAAAAAAACTGATCTCAAAAAACCTTGATGCAAAACCAAACAAAAATAAAAATAAACAAAACTCCTTGTTAGACATACCTCACCAATATTAATTTTTCCCTATTAAAATGATAGGCTAATGATTGAAAAGAACCAACAGATGCATCAGTGCTTTGCACTTGCATACATCAAGAATAACTCCTTTAAAATCAGAATAAAAACTGGTAAAAGGAAAAAAAAAAAAAAAAAAAAAACCAAACAGGCTTAGAGTTTAACTAGCAAGTTAAAGAACAGCCTTAAAAAAGCAAGGTACTGCCCAGGGCTGCTGTGCTGGGCTCGACCTGCCGTTAATCTGGTGCAAGATCAGGAAATGTTCAGTGTGTGCTCTGAGATGGAGATGGCCCGGCCCAACACCTGCACTCAAAACTAAATCCTGTAACCTGGCATTTAACAGTCCTCCCAAATCTTACTGCTTATCCTCCAAAACCACATACACAGCTGGTCTCTTTCACTCTCTTTTTTCCTTCTTGCATTCCTGAGCTTCAATGCTGTTTTGCAACAATGAATTCCAAAACCAAACTATTGGGTGAAAAAAAAACACAGCTTGGATTTTTTTTTTTTATCCCACTTTATAAAATCACCTTTAGCAAGAACATCTACTTCCTAAAAGTTAACTGCAGGACCTACACCAGGTTTTCTACACCAATAGGAATGACTACAATGAAAGGAAAAAAGCCCATCAGTACAATGGAATCCTGTAATAGTACTCATTTCTAACTTCAATTTCACACACAAGGTATGAATAATGCAACTGAACATCCCAGAATACCTGAATTAAGCAACAACAGACTAACGACTGCTAATTGGATGTGATTGGAGATGATTGTGGAGCACGACTAGAGCTATGATTACAAACACAGCACCCAGCCCAAACCACGAGTAGCACTGCTGCAATTAAAGATATTTTATCAAATTAGACAAGAGTTTGCCTTCACCTGCTATGACAGTTATGAGCGAAACATAAAAGAGTCTAATTTGCTGTAATGTAGCTTTTCTTACAACAGAGCTCTTCTGAGACGGATTTCTTTCTGCTCAGACTTTTCATGCCACAAAATGGAGCCTTTTTAGAAAGAACGCAGGGCTCCAAAGTGACATCCTTAAAAGCCTTTGCTTTTGTCTGAAAACACAGTTGTGTTACAAACGCCTTCTCTTTGCGCTATATCTGACTTCCTTTACCAACAAGCGGCGGCCATACGCACACAAACAGGAGAAAAGACTCTGAACTTTGGAGGTTTGATTTCACAACATAAGCTCTTATCTAACTTGCAGGCAGGTAAACACTCTGTGAAGATCATTTCCAAAGTAGCTATTTTTATTGAGACTTCGGGAGCCTTACCGACTCAATTTCTGGCAGGAATTGAAGGCACCATTTAGGTGTTAGGTTCCAGCCAAGCCAAGCGCTGGAGCCTATTGGAGAGCTCGCAAAGAGCAACTTGACCCTGGGACAGCCTGGCAGCCTCCCACCCCTTGTTTTGTGAGTAAGAAAATCAGGTTTTGGTCAAAAATGAAGACTGAAATATTCACAGTATTTTCTATTGTTTTTTCCATTGAGCTGTCCAGCTTCCATCTTCTGTATCTCAAGAAAATTTATATGCAGAACTACTGCCTTACCCCCTCCTTCCCATTATCACCCATAAAATGGGTCATCAGACTGCAATTGTATAGAAAAAGTAGATATGATAGGTCATTGCTAAAAGCTTAGCATTTACATTTATTAATCTTAAGTGGTAAGAAGTAGTTAGTTTGACATGGAAAAAATAAAATAATCAAGGCTATGCAAAACCATTGAGGTTCTCAGGCCACGATAGCTGGAATGTGACAACCAACATGTATGTGCAAATAACCCAAAGGTAGCTACAGGTTAGCTAACGCCAACATCTTCAGGAACAAACAGTCTCAGAGGTGAATGGCACCGACATCAAAGGAGCACAACAGGAATGTGAAGGCAGCTCGTGCTCAACCTCTATTTTCAAGAGATTTAAGATGTCACCTCCTGTGAAAAGCACTGTGACAGTTGAGCACGGAAGTAACAAAAGCAGAGATAAAGAGAACACTGTGCAGCAATTTCAGAAAGAAATAAATACTCTGGCTCCCAGTTAAAGCCTGTAATGATGGGTCAGAGCCGACCAAATCAGCAGTGGCACACACTGGGTGTTTAGATGCCTTCTACGCTGTTACTTCAGCATCCACACATGGCAGCAACTGGAGCTGGGGACAGCAGAGTGGGGTGAGCTGCAGGCAACACAGTATTGGAGCAGTGAGTGGGGTCCTCTGAGAGCAGCCTCCTTGGAAAGGGAATTCAAATATAATGGAACCTCAAATCATGATTTTTTTCTTCTTGTTCCAGGAAAGGCAACAAAGAAAAATACTGTTATAAATGTAGAGCAAAGTATTTATTCCAGCTTTATCTCTCTCTTATTTTCCTGTGCTCAGGAAACTAATTCATTGATAGAAGCAAGTGCACAGTTCCTTCTTTCCAGTCCTACAAAATAATTGCGAATGTGGGCACTTCAGTTCACCTTGTGTGAATGTAGGGAAGGGGATGCAGTACAGGAAAAGATGGCACCCAAAGACCTTTCCAGAAAATGCTTGGGACAATTTGTTTTTTCTACCAAACAAAGAAGCTCCTGCCAGCCAGAACAGTGTGTGAAGATATGGATATAACTGAAGCATGGAACAGGTGTGTGCCCTGCTTCTGGTTTAGAATTAGAATGATGATTGAGTTTTAACGGGAAAATTCTATTTTCTTTTTTTTCCCTCTTTTCTTAATAGTTGTCCTTGCCAGTCAATGTCTGTCACTGGTAGGACAGGCTCTGCTCATCACTTGGGATTAGATCAGGCAGCAATGAATGGCAACGCCTCTGCTTCTGCATTAAATATTTCTTTCTTCTTATTTCCTCCTGAATATTTCCTCTTGTCTTTCGCCTTTCATTATTAGGAGACTTTCCTAAAATCTCTCCACGTAGAATTACTCGCTACCTTGTCAAATAACCTCTGCTAGCTACAGTTGTAAAGCTATCTCACTTTTTTCTACTGTGGAAAATAACTTTTCTGTAATTATTCTCCTGGGTGGCTGGAACACGACCATACAACCAGGTCACCCCTTTAATAATGAGCATAAATGAGAACTCTTCATTTGGTCTGCACAGACGTATGTCGTTGCCACTTAGCTGTGCTCACTCACAGTGCCTTCTCATAACGGACCTGGCATGTCAAGGGCAAAAGAATCCACAGAAATAAAAACAAATGATTAAATCTTCATCAGTTTAATTTGTAAAGAAACCCCAGGGAAGTCATTATTCCCAGAGACCTCATTGCCTAATTTGTCTTCTGAATTCCTCTAACTTATTTGGCACAAGTGGGTGCTCATTAGCTGTTACTCAGTGTTCCTGCAGGGCAGGTTTCTTAAGAGCAGCATTGTGCAGCACCTTGATGGAAAGCCACAGCTGCCTTCTTGGTTTCTAAATAGGGGCTGAATATTCCAGAAAGATCCAGAATTGGCAGTGAGGTGAGCATCCTTATACTGAAAAGGAATCCCTGCTGATGCATTCAAACAGGACACCTGAGCCTGGTGATGGAGTTATAGCAAGACTAAAAACAAGCCAAGTCCAAACCACTAACCTGTTTTTTCCAGGAGGTATAAAAAAAGAAATTTACATTTGTGCTCTCAGCAAAGCACTGGTGAGATGGTGCAAAGCACTCGCAGCTCCACAAATCCAGTTGGTCTTTTCACATGTGATCATTTTACACTTTTAAACATCCATTCCTCCACCTTTCTCCCTGCAAACATTAGGCATGTTTTCACATTCCTGACTATTAAAAAGGGTTTGCTGTTGTAAAATCTTAAGTAACAGCACACAACTATAAAGTTACTGGTTTTAAGATAACCAATTGTATTTGTGAGCAGCAGTAAGGTCACAGTATTAAAGTTAATACTCTTAAGCAGAATATTTATTAGAAATAAATTTAATATTCTTAAGATTTATTATAGATGTTCAACAAATTAAAAACAGACATCAAAAGGCAACAGCTGCTCAGGGTGGAAAAATCAAAGCATGGCCATACAGGCTGTACAGAAATAAAGCCATCCACTCAGCATCTGTGTACAGAGCATGCAACCTGGGCAAAGAGAGGCATATTCCAGAGCCATGTATTATTTGGAGGCCTAGTCCTGCTCTCAGAAGGTGATGAAATAAATCTACAATATGTTTGCCTTCATCTCTCATTCATTCTTATGGGCCACTCAGAGCTTCTGATTTATCCAACTCTTCAAGCCAAATGCTGACAGCCCTCCAGCACATGGGATAACAGTAGTATGATGCACATCAGAAGAAACCAATGCATAACAGCCTGCCCTGAGCCTCCCTCACACTGCACTGTGTGCTCCTTAGACCCAAGACCTCTCTTGCTGCAAGCATCCATTCCTCCTAAGTCTGAGCATCAGTGAATTTGATATTTCACATCCCACATTTGCAACTTCACCCTTCAGCTCCAATCAAAAAATAAATTCCTCACATTCAAACCAGCCTAATTACTGTTTTTGCATGGAAAAGACAGCCAAAAATCATTCTGACTCACAGAAGGAAAGTGTGATATATGAGAAGAGCACATGTAGTATAACGTTATGGATGGTTCTCAAGATCTAGCAGGAAACATAAGCTGCTCCTAACATCGTAGCAGTTGCCAACAGTCATCACCTAATGTTGCCCAAGAGACTGCAGTGACTGTTCAAAGGCAAAGGCTCTGGTATCTGAGGTATCATGCTCTGTTACTTATGGTAATGGTGAATTTTTACCAGCTGAAGAATATTCCTGGAATGGCAGCAATCACATTTTTATCACAAGGGATGGATCCGCTACACAAGAGTCTCTACTTAAAAAAGCAACATATTGCCCCCAACTCCTGACAGCTGGCCATGGGGATTTCTGAGGTCAGAACCGAATCACTGGGTATTTCAGCTTTCTCTGTACACCATACCACCTTCTTGGCCCACTAGATGCCTCATTACTACCCCATCCAGAGGGCAGAGATGTGGAGCTCCCTTTCCTCTAGTGTAGGAGACCAGCAAGTCCCTCCTGTGCAAATCAGTAGTATGGGGAGATGATTGACAGCTCTTCCTTTTCCCCTTTCTCAGCAGCCATCCACTTATAATCAGAAGTTACAGACTGGCCATCCGAAGTGTAGTGGGGTTTTCCTCTCAAATGAGAATGTACAACAATAAGGGGGGCGGGTGGGAGGGAAGAATTATAAATTCTACCAAGGTCATTAATGTACAAAATGCAAATTGTCTCCCATTTGTCAAAGACCCTGGGGAAGTCTAGAGATAATTGAAATGATATATGAACAGAGGAGACTAACTGCTAATAGTCTGTATATCAATGAATCAATGTCATATTTATGAAGGGCTTTGGGAAATTATTTTAAATACTTCATCTATAGCTGAAGTTTAGTCTACTTTTTCTTTTTAATGCTGAAAAATTAATGATTAAGTTCAGTTTATAGTTACACAACTGTAAACCTGCAGTAATTTAGGCTCAGTAGCAAGATATTGAAAAACTACTGAAGTTTGTGCCAGAAGTGACCAATCTCTTCAATTACCATGAATTATGGTATAACTAGGAGCAATATTCATTTCAGAAAGAATCAAATATAGGACCAGCCCTCACTCTCACATCATTCAATCTCATTTATTTTCCTGTGTGTCTCCATTCCTCTAGAATTTGGATAAATTGGAAAAACAGGGAATAAAGCAATTATTCTCCCACTTCTCTTTCTTTCTCTTGAATTTTTAGTTACAGAGTGAAATGCAGGGGCATTTATGGGATACTGACCAGAAGGGGAAAGGGGAACAGGAGAAACCAATGTCTCCTTAGCAACCAAAAGCGAAGTAAATCTTGGAGGTGGTCTTAGGAGTGGGGGCAAAGAAAGCCAAATTTCCTCTTAAAAGGAAGAAATAACACAAATGAGGGCATGGCTCTGCTCAACCTTCTCCCAGTTATGTGGAGGTTGCTCCCCCTGTACTTTTCTGCTTTCTTTCCCATACAACTAACAGGAAGATTTCAAAGGAAAGAAAACCAGCTCAACTCCAGGCTTTCTACCAAAAAGCATTTTTCCAGCAGAAAACCCTATCATATCCAATTTAAGTGGCAAACAGCAGTATGCTGAAACAGGTAGGCTCAGTGCAGGATTACCTGAATGAGAGTCCCCTTCATCCCCTTTCTCATTGAATGAAATCACGAGGGAGAACAGGAAGAAGAGGGAAGTTTCCACGAACAGTGTAGGATTGGGAGAGATTTGTTTCATCTGAAAACGGTGCCACAATAGCTCAGCTCATCGAAATATGTAACTAAGCTGGAAATTACATCTGGATTTCTTCAGAATTTGAGTAATATACATAGAATTGATTCTCTTATGATATGAGAGGCAATGGCACACAAGCAAATGAACACAGTTGTCAGCAAAATACTGCTGTCAAGCAGTTAAAAAGAGACAACATACATGCATTGCAGGTACAAAGATCACACACAGTCATTACAGCAAAAACATACAAAAAGAACTGGAAGTCCCATTGAGAGTTCCCAGGGGTTGGAACTGGTCATCATGATTACAGAATAGCACTGGGGAGGTGCTGAGGATCCAGACCCTTGGGGTAACAGCAAATCCTGAAGGAAAACTGATCACTACACAAGACTAATGCAAAAGGGCCCTACAAATCCATCTGTTGAGAACGAGCACTGGGTATACCCTTCTCATCAAGACTTCTGAATAAACACTCCAGAGGTTAATATTACTGGGAAGAACGAAGTTCTCAGTACCTATTTTTCTCAAGGAAAAAAAAAGAAGAAGAAAAAAAACAGCTAAGAGCAGAAATGGAACAAGTCATCTCAAAAAAAAAAAAAAAAAAAAAGAGACATTCATGTGAAGAAAGTCTGATTTGGTTGGAACATCTGAAAGTACGTAAAAATATCTGCCAAAAATACCTGTCTTTTCTCCCTTGTCACCACTCCTTAAATCTTAATTTCTCTATCAGTCTTTCTTTGCATGAGCTCAAATTAACCACTCTAAAAACAGTAATATAGCATCTTGCCTTAGTTAAACGAAGACATATTTTTCTCCTTTCACCTATCTTTATGCATTTACTGATGAAAAGACAAGAAGAAAAAGTCCTGCACAGAGTAAAATCTCCAACAAAGAATTAAAGCTGAGTTTTTAGAGAAATCTCCAGCTTCCCAACAGGGTGGGCACCACATTTTCCCTCTGAGCACCTCAGCACCACTGCTTTCCAAACACAGCCTCAAGGAGACACCAAGGGAGGGACAAACCATATTTAATAAATTTTCAAGGAACAGGAACATCAGCTCTATACCACTGAGAGCTCTATATCTCTGTGGGCTCGAGTGCTATATAATCACAGAAGTCACTCACGCACACCACAGGTGTACCACGAGGCTCCATTAATTGCTCTCTGTGAAGTGCTGCCTTGTCCCTCTCATTGTTGTGGTAGCTTACTAAGCAGCCAATTAATAAAATATTCTATCTCTCCATTTCTTGAAGGATATTTGTTCCACCAGATATTCATATTTCACTCATTCAAAAAATGAAAAAGATAATTCACAAGAGTTAATGGTACAGTATATGTTAACTGATTGGTTGCTCTGCATGAGAAGATCATTATTAGATTGCTATATGAGAGTGGTGAGGTGCTGGAAAAGCTGCCCAGAGAGGCTGTGGATGCCCCATACCTGGAGGTGTTCAAGGACAGGTTGGATGGGGCCCTGGGCAGCCTGGTCTGGTATTGGATATGGAGGTTGGTAGCCCTGACTGCATCACGGGGTTTGGAGCTTCATGATCCTTGAAGTCCCTTCCAACCCAAGTCATTCTATGATTCTATTTGCTGAGAACACAATTCATAAGTGGCTTTTCAGGGACATCATTACTTGCAATGCTTCAGCACACTTCTGTTTTTGCTATTTTATCCATGTGGCTCTCATAAAGTCTTAAGTGAAAGCTGGTTACCTGCCATTGACTGCCCCCTGCATTCATGGAAGGAAGGAGGAACACGTCTCTCTTCTGAGAAGTTCTCATTTGTGGCTGAAATTCCCCTCTTAACTGAGTCATGCTGCTTCTGCTAAGGAAGTCTAGCTGAAACCTTGAGATAAATTTGCCCCTATGTAAAGTTTTATTCCAATCATATCGTCCATTTTCTTTCTTATTCCATTATAATTTTAAGTTATATATACAAACTGTTCATTATAAACACAGACTCTGGAAATACTGCACACCCAGAAGATGTCACAGTCATTTCTTCTACAGCTTTTCTTTTTGTAGGTGACATTCATATTGCAGAATAATTTAGACAGTAATTTAATCACAGGGTTTAGAGGTCCAGCAAATGTTACATTTACATAATGTCAGTCTTTCAGCAGATAATTTGGTCCTTTGCATGTGTTAAAAGACGACACGGCTTGTTAAGATCTTGTTAGTATGCTTAACCCAACAGATGAATGGCTGGTTTGTTAATCTGCCATATATTTCTAATTTTCCTAAGAATGATTAGAAAATTCTATTTAGAGTAAATTCATGAGCTCTTTCATTCCATCAGAGTGACAAATCAAAAAGATTACTAAATCTTAAGGTCTAGAAATCTCCATAAAATGGTCACAGGTCTTTGCTACACAGCACACAGCAAAACGTCCCTTACATAAATATTACAATAGTTATTATTTTACTTATGCTTACATTAAGTACATTTGACCTAAAGCATTAAAGTGTGCCACAAACCTTATCTTTTTTTTTTTTTTTTTTTTTTTTTTTTAGTATTTTCATAAGGAAGTATGGTTATTCCATTGTTTGAAAATCTTTTTTTTTTCCTTGTTTTCCATGTCAAATGCTGCTAAGGAAATAAAGGAAAAATAATTTAGTTTTAGTACAGTAATCCTACTGCCCTGCATACACAACAGTGAAA
This sequence comes from Gallus gallus, assembly GCF_016699485.2. Taxonomy (NCBI): domain Eukaryota; kingdom Metazoa; phylum Chordata; class Aves; order Galliformes; family Phasianidae; genus Gallus; species Gallus gallus. The sequence goes on from NC_052540.1 coordinate 20,107,536, forward strand.
CAAAAGCTGGTAATTTGTTATTATTCAAAGAGAAATAGCATGTCTGTACAAGTGATTTCCAAAAGTACTACTGTGTGTTCAAACTCAGAAGAGCAATAACCTGGTCAGTCAAACTGCATCTCAGGAGCCCCAACAGCAAATATCTGTAGCTAGAACTGCTTGGCTTTTTTTTTGTTCTTTTATTCCTTTTTGTTTTCAAGTTGCCCATCATATCCTTGCTACTTACAAGACCAGAATTTGCAGTAGAAAAACTGCTGTGTTACTCAGCCAGCCCATGCCAGTGGAGGATATTACTGTTTTTCACTGACTCTCTTGTCTGGCTTTAAATGTGCTATAGCTGATCACAGAAAAATCAATAAGCCAAAAATACACCTGCGGCTGATAGCATGTTTGGTCATTTACTTGTATCTTGGAGCAATTTCACCACTCTTTAAAACAGAAATGTGTTTACCTAGAGGACAAATTCATACACCTTGCTATCGGTGAAGTATATAACAGTCATCCAGAGCAAGGGATTGAAAGGAACTGCAGAACTGAGTAGAACAGTGCAAAAAGGGATTCCCTCCATATTCTCCTTAATCCACTCAGCTGCCCATTGTTGCTACTCCTACCTTTACTCTGCAGAGAAACACTCGCTTTCTCTCTTGGCATAAGATTTTGAAATGACCATATTGCATTTAATAAACAACTTTATTTCTTCTTTTCATACACTTATGGAAGTACCATACAAATATAGAGGAAGTGGCAGTATCACCTCCTTGCAACATTTTGGAGATACAACTCTAGCCCTTACTAAATGATGGATAACAGACCTGATCTGAGTTGGGATGCAATGGATAGTCTGAGGGAGGGGAGAGAGGGTACAGCTGTTTTCCAACACAAATTATGAGAATAGTGCTCAAAATTCCACAAGTCACTATTTTGCAATGTTTCACTTAAGAAATATTTAACAGAGCAACTGAATGGATTTTTCAATTCACTGTTTTTAAAAGTAAATCCAAACACCATTCCTGTTATGGTCAATTTGGGCTCAAAACCTCAAGGAAAGTAAGGAAACCCTGTCCCTTCAAGGCATAAGAAAATTGAGCATCATCTTAAACAAAATTGGAATCGGCTTTATTTTCAGGAATAGGGTGAAGACAAAGATTTTAAACCATCAGAGTTAACTAACAGATTTAATTACCGCTGTGGTTAAAAAAAAGGATTATTTTTTATTAACACCTAAACATTGCAAGTTGCAAATTTAGAATTAAGGCATAGCATCAACGAACAATACAAAAATGCACTGATAAACTTGTCATCCAAGTGATACAGTTCTAGGCTCATGACACATCCTTTGCTCATTCCTTAGTCTAGTTTGAATTACAGCACTAACCTCAGATGATCCAATACCCTGTATTTCCTTACTTAGTTCCTAAATCCTTATACAGTTTAAGGAAATAGGCTAAAATGAAAGGACAGATTTTCTTCAGTCAGACGGTGCCAACAAGTTGACCCCTTTGTCCAACAGACTGGCAAAGAAATTATGACTTGTAGGTCTGTACAAGGAACAAGTTGAAGATGTATATAATGTTAAAGTAGTCCAAAAGTAAAGGTGTATCACAGTCAAATCTTATCTGCTTAATGGAGTCATAAGAAAAAACTGGTTTACAAGAATAAAACCAAACCAGACCCTGATACAAGGAAAGCAGAGAAAAGCCATAGTACTTACTCCAAAATGATCTCACTGACATTTCTTTACTCATGAACAAGAATCAGAAAAGAGAACCAGTTCTACAAGGAACGTATGCCACTTCTATTTAATATTAAAGCTATTATAAGCATATCAGTGGCTCCTTTAATTCTTGTATTTCATACCTATATCACCATAAAATCTATTCCTGAAATCCATATTCTCATCCAATCACTGGCGAATACATGCCTTCCCTGAAGAAAGATAAAAGTTGTGATTTTACTGCAAATGAAATAAGAACCAATTCAGAAACCCTTAATGTTTCTGAGCCAACATGTCTTGGGGAATTGCTCGAGTTTCAAATATCTTTTTAAGATGGGCAGCAGCAAATACATCCTTCACTGACAGCCATCAATGAGCTTAATTCAAAATACAAGTCTGAATCAGGATGAAAGCATACAGGAAATACACTTACAAATTAGAGAAGAAAATAAAATCTCAAAGGGTTAGACTTCATGATGATATATAGTGAATTGGGACACATGGAATGCTCCAACTTATATCTTAACCCTTGTGAAGCCACAGAAGATTAAGATGTGACTTTCATGCAATATACACATATTCCTTACTGCATGCGGACACCTCACAATGTAGCATGCTAGGAAGTATTTTACCAGTCTTATTTTTCAAATGCACTTCATCCAGCACTGGGAATGATGAGCTCCTTTGGTTTCTATTACCAGTGTCAGGCCTAGGATGGGTGACAGCAATCCCCCAGTACCAGGTGAAGCATGTGTCACTTGCCTGCTTTTCCTGGGAGACCCTTGATTACAAATAACAAGCAACTGGCACCAAAGTAAACCTTGGATAATCTTTGATAGCATTGCTCACTTTCCTCTTGCTGTAAGAGTTATGCAGTTCAGAACAAAGCAAAGCCTTTAAGATATGAATGCTCCTCACACACAGATTACACATTTAATTTCCTACTTACTGGAGTCTCCAAACTCAGCAGTAAAGGGAGAATGCAAAATCACCAAAATAATTGGAGAGAACTAAGGCTAGACAGTAGAGTAGTGGCAGAAACCTCAGGAGAGATCACACAGATGTTTCCTGATGTTAAGCATAAACTACCTGCAGCCTCAACTAGTAAACAACTAATTGATTGGCCAAATTACTTCCTCATGCAAAAGGAAAACACTTAAGCTACTCAGGATGCAAACATCTCACCTGCTTCCACAGCCACACACAACCCCGAGATGGTGAAGTCTCAAAGATGTCAGCCTCAAATGAGCAAGGAGACAAAAAAGATCTGACATTTAATTAGGCCACAACTTTATTAATCTATTTCTTAAGGGAAGCACCGGAGATAACTTGCATGTTGTAAACCATGATTCATTTTTTAATCATTTCTGTCTGGTAAAGAGCTGTGTCAGTGTTTCCTTCTGTCCTATTCCACACAGCCAAATTCCACTGAGTAATATCAAAGGTATGTGGGCGAGAGAATATCTTTACTGGTATTAACCTCACGTTGTACTCCACTTTTTTATTATTGTTTTTTAAGGACAACCTCAATTCCACAGGGAAAAGTCCTTGCCCAGGCAACACACAGTTATGACACTTTAGTTTACCTACTTCTCCTGGATCACAGATGAGCATGGAAATAATTAGCAGTTCGTGCTGAAGAATTTCCCCATCGGAAAAGTTGACATTAATACCTTTAACTTCACATCAAATACAATCCATTCAGAGGGCAATTATCCATTTGCATCGCCCTTGTTGCCTTCTGGGCTTGTCACCACCTGAAGGGAGGTGTTCCAGTAAATCCCCAAAAATCCACCACATGCATCCTCTTGTCAAATCCCAGGAGAATTGAGTTTATGTGGTGAATAAATGCTTTATGGAGACTTTTCTGGCGGGCATTAACCCATCCAGCCTTGTGCTGGCCATTCAAGAATTGTTTTGCCATTGAGGAACAGCTGCTCATTTCCAGGGAAATTGCCTGTCCTCTTGAAGACCCAGCACACAGTAGATCCAAACATTTGCTCTCACTGTAATTTTTTTTAATATGATTCTACAGCCCAAGACATATTCAGATAAAGGTATGTCAGGCAACTGTTATGGTATTTACAACCTTTGGGCCAAATACTCTGCAGGCATTACTCCACAGACTTCAGAGTTACACCACAAGAGAATACATTAATTGTCTGGCCAAGAGCATTAAAGAAAAGTTCTTGTTATTGTTGTTGGAAACCAAATGACAAGCAATTCATTACTGCACTGTAATTCAGTGTAATTTATTGGTTGATTTGCTGTGAGGGATTTTAGTTACATACTAATACACATACTATAAAAAGAATGCAAATTCAGTAATGCAAGACCAAATGAATGAGAAGTAACATTTTCTCACAGTTTGCAAGAAATTAACCTTTAACTTTTTTCCTGTGCTTTGGGAACAGCACTTGGCCAAAAGCTCTTACAGTAATAAAGCAGTGACCCACAGCAAAGAATAAATGTCAGAGTGAAATGATAACAGCAAGCCTACTTACCAGAAAGTGGTAATTTATAAGATTTTAATTTGAGATTATCGTGGGGGGTCAGCCTTATCAACTAATTCAGAATGTAGGTCACAATTATAGCCCTTGAAGTGTAGTTCTCCTCTGAAATGTGACTGTAGAAATGGCATATTTATTATTTCTAAATGATTTCTTTATCAGATATATGGAGTTTACAAGTAAAATGGTAATGGAACAGGTTTGCTTTTCACTTTCTCCAAATTTTACACTTCTGTAGCTCACTAATTTCAGTAGTTATTTCTGATACATTACCCTAAAAGGGAAATCAGACCCCCTACTTCTCACTTTCCTATTTCAAGTTCTGCAGAGCCAAATTACATCCTAGTTACTCTCTGCATCACCAAAAGCTTTCAACAAATTAGCACATATCTAAGCCAGCTGGAATTTAAAAAACCACTTCTCTTGACAATAAGGATAAAAAAAATGCAACCCACCTTTTACTTGAGGCAAATTCCTTGGATAGTACCAATCAGCACCTCCCCATCAATGTACCAGCACCACACTACTTCTCTCTGAACCTCTCTATGGTCTTTGTTAATTCCTCAGGCTTAACGATAGGAGGAGAAAGGGCATTTTACATGTTTCACCCTGCTTCAGTCAGTGACTGTGAAGTGCTAATAAGGCACTAATTCCAGTCTGGAGCAGATCACTACAAGTAACTGGAATCCCACATTTGTTTCACCCTCAACCATGCTTTAAATAAGAGGGCCAAGAAGGAAAGACCTACCAAGCAGGTTTCTTCCCTTATGTCATAACATTATGCTCCTGTGGGCTCCCACTTCCAGGTGGATGGACGTTACACAGTGTAATTGCTCATTACTCCCAGCTGCTCAGCCTATTTTCAGGGATGCATTTGGGCCAGCTCTCAGCTGATTTACAGAGAAACAAAATTAATTCCAATGGAGCAACAAAATGAAATCAAAGATGTTTGCTCCACCTGTGCCCATGTAGATGTACAGAGACAGGGATGTTGTTTATGTGCAAGAGGGACCTCGTCTGTCAATAAGATGCAGCAAGTTCATTCAATACTGCTGATGCCAGGAAGTCCCATCCAGACTGTTATATCTTGAGATCTTGTATCTATTGTTGTTTCTTTTTTCTCTAAACTACAAGGAAAGAGGCTAAAAGAGCCCTTATTCCTCTTTTTGTTGGAACAAACTGCAAACAGGGAATAAAGTCATTCAGAACAACAGGCTTATTTCCCTTTCCATCACATAACCTAGAACCAGAGTGTGAGTAGAACAGATCTGGACACAGTGCAACTGAGAAGATGACATATCTGCCTTCAAAACAGGGTCATGTTCTGATGTTTTCACATCCCCAATTTTACTTAATAATTTTATCCAGTAACTATAAACATTTCCTCAGTAATTCCATCTTCTGACATTCCTCCTCTACCACAACTTTCTTTAAGCTGTTATATGAACTTACAAAACCTCATTTTGACATGCAAATAGACAATCAAAGCAGACTGTAATCTGTATTTGTCTGTCCTAAAAATTGCCGTGGACTAAGAAAACCACTAATGCACAGATTTTATGGGGTTACTGAACTTTACTATACCAAAAAGTACAGATCTGCCAGTACTTCAAAATACTTGCAATTGATCTCATCTTGTCCAAGAAATATTCCCAAGAGAGGGAATAACTGAGCAATTACATAGACTGAAGAGCTGATGGCATTGTCTGGTGGTGACAACTGAACAAAAGACCGCATAATGTTAAATATAATACCTTTCATTACAAAAAGGGAGGGGGTGGGTGTCAAGAAATTATTTGTTGCAGACAATTTGTTGCTCAATGGCCTGAAGCAATACCAAGGGCTGTTAGATCTGATATGACAGTCCTTAACTGCAGTAACAATCTACACGTTGGGATTAATGCTATCATCAAATTCAAGCAACGGCTTATAACTCCAAATATTGGCAGAAGTAACCAATTTTCTGTCTCTTGGAAGGCAAAATACCTTACATTAAATAAACCGTAATTCAAAGGCAAGGGGAAAAAAATCATGCCCTCCAAATGAATAGGTTTCACATATTATAGTATGTGTGTTTGAAAATATATAATTACATGTCAGGAAGCAGACCAAGAAGTAACGCACTGAAAACACCTTTCTGCTCTTTTCTCCCAGGTTGAGTCAGAGTTCAGACAACCTTTTAAGGCTGATGCAGATGGCTTAGCAGACACAGAACACTAAGCCTGCCTTTGGGAGGTAAACGCCTGGCAGGACGTGCTTGATGACAAACGCACATGAAATAATTGGAGGTCTTCCAGAGTGAGCAGATATTCTGTCTAATAACCTACCAACATAAACAGTGTGAAATACCCAGCCTCTTTAGTGGTGTCTATCTCATCAAAGCTTCAATGGACAGCAGTCCAAATCCCTTGAAAAACTAACTATGAAAATCGGAATGTGGACAGAGTATCAAAATGAGCCTAAATTCAGTCCTAATAGATACTGCTTATTATTCAAAGCTTTTAAGAAACTCCAGTGGGGTGCCAATTCCCACAGTAGCAAGCTATCTCATTAAATTTTTAACATCCAACTTCTGGTCCAGACTGGAAAAAACTCAAAATAGTTTCTCTCTCCGAGTCATCTACCACACTGGAGTTTCCAGATGGCTCTGGAAAGGCTGCAAGTTCAGGAGCAGCAAGAGCTTGATTCCTATTAGAACGGATTACTTTTTCTTACAAAGGATCAAAAAGGTTTAATTAATATTAGAACGATCTTATAAGTTCTCCCACACAATAAGAATGCTGAAATGAAAGCACAATATGTTTCAATTAGGACACTGGAATATTTTATATCCTTGCTTACACTAGAGAGCAGAAACGGAGTCAGCAGCTGTTGCACCATTTGGTGTTATCTCTACTCCCTCCTTGGTCAGGGTTTGCAATGATCTGTTCGTGATTGGGGCATCTACATAGTGCTGAGAAAAGCAAAACAAAACAAAACAAAAATGTACTCTTACTTTTACTTTTGCTACTGTAATTTGAAAAAGAAAAAGACGAACATAAAAAACAGATATTTTAAGCAGAAAACTTTCAGAAAATATAGAGGCCTTTTGACATTTCAATGATTTGTGTATCATCATCTCACTGCTTTCTTCTTATTAAGAGGCTACATTACTCTTGCAAACCAGCAATGAGTGTGGAAGTATTTATTATCATCCATATTTCCAGTACAGATCATCAAAATTTGGTGAGAATTGTCTGTGTGCAGAGAGGGCGAAAGCAAAATGTAATTACTACTGTTGGATCTATTTATTTCAGAAGCTGGATACAAGTCATTGCCATGACATTTTCATTTTCCTGGATACACAACTGTATTGTAATCTCATTTACACTGGTGTAACGGCATGAGGATCAGCGAGCTTTCCCTCAATTTACATTGAAGTTAGTAACAGCAGGAATCAGGCCTGTAACTCTTAATCACTAATTCTCGTTCACCTCTTGCATGCAACAGTAGCTGTCAAAAAGCTTTTGGAAAACTGTCAATCTCTGGTAAAAGATAAAATCTTGATTAATAAAAATAATTTAAAGCTGAGTTTGTTCTATTGGAAAGAGAGGTCATTGGCACTATGGTGTCAAGAAGCCAATATGTTTCAAACACATGGTATTCTTAGGGGAAATCAAAGCAAAGTCTGCACAAAGCCTCCTGCCAAGTGAGCTAACAACTCCATTTAACAAAACACAATCATCCCAATACTTGGAAGAAGTCCTCCCTTAACAAACAAAAAACAAAGAAAAATGAAGACCAAAGTAAAATTATTTATGTGATCAAAATCAGAAGCAAAGGAGGAAATGGTGCACTTTTAACAGGGGCAGATGGGGACGAAGGAGGGGGAGTTTGACTAATGGAAATGATCGGCAATGAAAATTCAGTTCTCCAATCTTCTGTTCAGTCATTCCACAATTTACATAGAGGCTGGTTAACAGACTTGAGTCTACAGACCTGTTCAACCTGAGAGAGTCAAAAGAAAGACTCTGTAGAAGTTCAAATGGCTGTACTCAGCCTGATTGCTCCTTTATTTGCATCCATCCTGTGTGTGGGTGCTCTCTGATACCAGCTGTTTGGGTAACACTATTATCGCTTTGAGAGCATCCAGTGACTCAGTGCAAGAATCACAATTATGAGGTTACTTCATCTGTACATGCACAACTGCCAGACACCACTGGGCTTGGCAACCTTCTCATTTTGAAAATCTTTCACCTCCAAAAAACCCAAATCCAACTACTGTTAGAGGGCACTCCCATATAGGATAAACATACATTTATGGATGCTAAATATCCCTTCCACCACTGATCAGAGCTTCAATGGATGCAATGTGATTCAAGTCACTGGGTCACCCTCAGCTACCTCCAGCGAAGCTGGGAGAACATATCCCTTAATTCTGAGGCTGAAAGCTGAAATGCCTTTGCATCAAATTTCCCTTATTCAAGTTTCTACGTGATACACCAAAGAAGCAAAAGAAGCCAAGACACGCTTCCATGAGTATGAGTACATGTATATGTAGCAGATAAACTAACTAGCTACATCACAATATGCACTGGAGATGAAACCAAAGCAAATGCCAGCATGATATATTGTGTCAGTAACATCAAAGGAGAAGGGGAGGGGAAGCGAGTGTGAAAATCAAATACAGTGCTTGGGAAAGAAAGCTAATTTTGAGTTTGATGTGCACGAGTGACACTCATTAAAAATTGACGAGTGCATGTTGGAGGATGCCACCTGGGATTATGCAACTGCTAATTAACATTTAACACCATTTTCTAACCTTATAAAATATTCTTAGCCTGCTGAAGGCTTCTTCATAACAAGCACACTAGAAAAAAAAAAAACAACGCCCAGCACCTAGCAACAACAAATCGAATGGGAAAACTATAAACTTTATAAAGCAACATAGGATTCGTGAGGGGCTTGCTTAAAGGGGCACAGCAAAGCCAAGTACAGCCTATTAACAACTGAAAATGTGTGTCTCTGACTCTGTTCTTCCCCACCTGGGCATACAGGAGCAAAGCGCTGCATGGTGCTCACAGATACCTTTGGGTGAGCTCCCAGCAGCCGTGCCTCCCAGCTACAGTCTCCCTTGAGATTTGGCTTGAGCAACATGATAGCTGGTGTTCTTACCCCAAAACCTGTCCCTTGGATTCACAACACTACCTGGTTTCTGGTCCTGGTGGGGATGTGGATTCCACAGCACCAACATTTGTTCTTGCTATAGGTTCACATGGCTTAGGGGTCCCAAACCAGTAAATTTTTTGAACTGGGGTAGGTTACAGTGGAAAAGAGAATAACTAAGAAGAGCAGAGGAAAGCAAGAGTAAGAAGTTGACGGAAAGTAGATAAGATGGCCACAAAACCTGGGCCTGGTGGGATGGATCATGGTAGCAGGATGTTAGGGAAGCATCTGCTGATTCAGCACCAAGTGTAAGGAGTCTAGGAACTTCCACTCCAGAGAATTTTAAACAATGAAGCCCAACGCAAGAAAAAAGCTTATAGATTACATGTGGTTTGGGCTATTTATACTGTGTGTTTACATTGCACGTTTCGTAGTTTCAACAAAGAAAAGAGGCCAGATGGAAAACCCAAACAGACTTGCTTTTACACTGCACAACGTGCGGGTGTCTCAGAGGGTCTCCCTGCAGGAAGGGCAATCTGATTCTCTGCAGCCTGAGACTTTTGTACAAACCCAGGAGCCTCCGGGCTTTAATGTGCCTCCAAAGGAAAGTGGTTCTGTAAAAGATAAACATCATTTGCTGTATGTGTACACAGTAACTTTATGAAAAAAGATAGCCCCATGATAGATGTGGACCCAACTACAGAGCATTGACATATGTAAAGAGATTTTAATTAATGCATTGGTATTCGTACAGCATGCCCCAGAGGATTCTTGTGACTTTCTTCATGTGCTTGCAGGTGAACGTGCTAATTACATGGTTAAATGCTTTCCACTTAGGCAGCACAAAATTTCTCCCTCTTTTCACTGGGAAAAGATGATGGCGTTAGCCCTTACCAGCAATTCTTCACCAAAACAAAAATCTTTTAAAATGGAGTCATATTTCCAGCACTTTCAGATGTGTTATTGTTACCTATGGTCCATAAGTTTCACAGATAACAATAGCTGTTAACATAATGTAATTTTAATATATCCATACCCAAAGTTTATGATGTATTATCTCACAGTCAACAATAATCGACATCTCCTCTGGCATTTCCATCATAGAGCAGTATGCAGAGCAGGACACTACTGCACACCCAAACCTAAAGGGCTTCCGTGTGCAAAAACTGAAGGGCAGATCTGCTCTCTTAATAGCAGTTGAAAGAGGCATCACCATACCAAACTCAAATGAAGAATGTCAAACGTGTTCGCTTGGTAAATAGAAACACATTCCTTTTATTGGGCCCAATTCAAAGAGCCACCTACTGTATAATCAAAAATGGTTTCCCAAGCTAAACCAGAGCATGTGTTCAGAACCAGTGCCATGTGCCAGGACCAGCATCCATATTCACATCTGAGTACCGCTGCACTCAGCTTTGGGTTAACAGATCATATATATTGCACTGCCTTCATCCCTGTGAACTGCAAAATCCATATTGAGATAACGTGAAAGGTAGAGAATGAACTTAGTTTTTTCTATGTTTTGAAAGGATTGTCTTTTACCATTACCATTGTTTCAAAAAGTTAAAGAAGCATTTCTGAAATGGCCCCTGTTTAAAATGTAAAAATATACTTTCACATAAAGAGATACTTATTTTGCAGAAAGCCCAGAGAGATAAAGCGCTCTGATTGCCGTGAACTGTCAACTTCATAGGAGAAAAAAAGATCAAACACAGACTTTAAAATCTGCCCAAAGCCTCTAACCCTTAAGCTAAGAAAAGAAAAACAGTAAATCAGCTTTAAAAATATACTACGGAAAACCGTATATTCCTAGAAGACATGTATCTGAAAATTATTACACCACAATATGAAGAAAAAAAATAAAGACTCTATCTTATATGCCAGAAGGAAATTGAGCAATTAAAAAAAGAGACAGGCTTGAAAAGCCTATTCCAAGAATGGGGGAGTAGGTTATTTTCATTGCCGGTATGCAAATTAGGAAGGATAAAGATAAATGGCATACATAGATGAGAATTTTATTCTTTTTTTAAAGGAAAAAAAAAAAATCTTTTTGCCAGAGCCTTCCAATACATGAATTTTCTGTTTATATAAAAGTACCATTCTGAAGTTTTTCTTATTTCTAAGCATTTTAGATTAAAAAGACGCTGATGGTGACTTTTGGGGCATACTCAGAGCAGGTGGCCTGTTTTAAGATTATTGTTAACAACTGGTCATATAAAAGAGGCTTGTGTTTGTCTACACTTCCTTTATCCATATGCTTCTGTGTACCTGGAGGGAAACCAAAATCAAAGCACGAGACTTCAAATGCTCTTTATGTAGCAAAGTGCTGATTACTCAGTCCAGCCCATTTGCCAGGTGTTTTGAAGAACACCAAATCTGAGATGTATTAGAATAACTGAAAGCAGAACCTATACAGACAAACATGATCAGATTCACTACCAGGAGAAATAGTACCGTGGATTTGCGGTATTTCTCCTCAATGGCACTGGACAAGCTGCTCTGGCTCTCGTTGTTTCCTGACGACTTTACCTTGGTTCACCTGCAATTCATAAGAGCAGCATTCTTTGGAAATTTCCATTCTAATATGACAAATGGAAATTTGGGTATGTTCCCAGTTGTGGTGAATGAAAACTCAATAGGTTTGTCCAGCATGCTTAAGCAATGAAGAGGTTTATGTAGGGAAGATAAAAAGAACTTACAGTCATTGCTGTATTTCTTGTTATATTTGAAGGAATGCGTATAAAGCCAGAATTCAAAAAAAGGAAACATAATAGGAATCTTCTACTCTTTGAGAAAAAGTAGGGACAGCACAAAAAATGTGATTCCCTTCTGCCTCCAAAACTAGAGTTACAGTAAAATAAAAAAGGATGAATTTATAAGCAATAGGCTAGACACAGTTGTGAAACAAAATTCCTCTTTTTTTTTTTTTCACAAAGATGCTAAAGTCAATGAATTCGAGGTGCTTCGTATTTACCTTCTGCAGCAGGGATACATTTCATTTTGTTTTTAGTTGCCATGCTACAAAACCTCTCTCTGATTTATGACCAGTGCAAGAACCAGAGAGGTGAGAGCTTAAATCCTCTCTGCTTCCACCCTTCACCAACAAAAAGTGAGCTTGACGTTTGTGAACGCAGAGATAACCACCACTGACGATACCCACACAGCCCCTGAAACCAAGTATGGGTCGCCTGCCAGTTATCCTACAAGGTCTTACCCACCCTTGATTTCTGGAGCCATGGGGCAGCTCTGGTGGAATGCTGCTCCTTACAGCACTTAACACATGAGGATGGTGACTATTGTCAGACAGATGTCTGTCTGCACCAACTCCGTACAGGTTGATTATAAAACAAAGGGGTTTTGGCCAAGAAACACACATGCCTGGTCTAATGACTTATATTTCCTGCACAGTGTTTCTCTTACATCATTCGTACCGTCTCCACTGCACTTTACTGGGACTAATAAACATTCCACACTTACTCTGCAATGTATTTTCTCCCTGCAAGACAGCCTATTTTCTATTAGCATCTAAACTGCACACTTGCCAGTCAGGCTAACCTCATCAATCTTGTCCAAGGCAGAGGTGCTCGTACCCACTTACAATATTTCTAGGATTGCACTTTTAAGATATTCACCCATTTATTAAGCAGAAATGTTGAAGATTTCATCTCTAGGCTTTAAAAATAGGACATATTAGTGGAAAGAAAAAGGATCACTTGAGCTATTTTTAAGCTCATGCTTGATTTTTTTTTTTAACCCAGAGGAATCCATTTTTATGCTTCCCAAAAGAATATATTACCATTTCAGCCATGCTTTGAATTAAGAAAGCAGAATGAAGGAATTAAGATTTAAAATATAATAATAATAATAACTATTGGAACCATGCCTTGAATTTCTGTGTTTATATTCTCTCTTAATAATGACTTGCAACTCGACCCCTGAGGAGCAGAATAAATTAAGTGTGCACCACATTAATGCAGCTCCCTGTGCTGGGGCTGACAAGTATTCCTGCCAGGCCCTGCACCCCTACGCCTGCAGAGCTGGGCTCCCACCGCCTGCTGCCAGAATGCATGGCTACAAGGAGCTTGGAGCTGAAAGAAGAGAAGGAGTGATGCTGCCCCTGCGATCAGAGCAAGACCTGGTTTGGTATCCTGGGCTGGGAAATCACTGCGTCAGAAGGGCGAGATCTCTTCTGTTCTGCTGTGACTTCCTGGGACAAAAAGTGCATCCTAGTTACTGATGGGCATGGGATTTGTCTGACCCTTCTGAATTCACCTCTGCAGAAATGAGTTCTGTTGTTTTGTATTGTTAGAAAGGACTTGCTCATTTTAAGGAAGAAGCACTGCTCCCTTTATTTTGCACAGTGAGGAGAGACAGGCAGAGAAGGATGACGAGCGTCACTGAAGACTGCATGGGAAGACAATCAAAATAATAAAAATCCATTGCTTTCAAATTTCACCTCAGCTATTTTAGATCCAGCTTCTACATTCCTCTGGAGGATTTGTGAATGAGGAATTCCCAATATGTGACCTATGTGTGAATTAACACGAGATACCATTTAACAGAAGGAAACCTGAAATCTGAAAGATTAGATCTCAACGTGCAAAAATATTTGCCATTTCAGAAACTCTGCTGTTTAGTAGCTCTGCTTCCTAGCAAAGGTTTTCCAGATGATCCTTCACAAATTGAACATCGCTCATAACATAACAAAAGCTTGAGCTATTAGGAAGGGAAAAGGCATCCACATTATTTCATTCTGAAGAGTGGCTGTTGTACAGCAATTACTTTGCATAAAATCTTTCATAATGAATTAAGAACACAGTGCAGCAGCCAGTCTGACATAACAGGCAATCCACCATGGAAACGATTCATAAATTAAATCATCCCCAATGTAGGCCTTCGCATATCACTGTATAATAGCTCCTAAGGAGTCATTATAGCTATTCTGTCAATAATGCATAAACTTCATGACCCTTTTAGCTCCAGACACTCCTCTGATCCAAACCACAGCAGCCCTCCACTCCTTTCCCCACTTATGATTGCCATGCGCTGATTCCTTGCCCCAGTCGGCAACACTGTCGTTGATCTCCAGCAATACACGCTAGCCTTAATTTTTACAAAGAAATCCAGACCCAAAATATGCACTTCCATGGCTGAAAGAGAAGAGAAAGAAGGAATGAGGATGAGACACAAAGACCTGTACGGGCTCTGCCCATCATTTGAGGGATACACACATGCACAGCTGGGCAACTATTGGTTTTCTTAATTCTCAGTTTTTCTGCTTTCACATCATGACTCCGCATACAATTGCTCTGATAGGGATTGACAAAGCCAGAAGAGGAAGGCCCATTACGCATGGCCTGTGGGATGTGGTGGCTTTCTGAAGCGCTTCTCCATAGCCCCATACGCCCGAGGCTGAGGCAAGGAGCTGTGTGCTGAGTGCCAAACACCGCCATGATGGAACCAGAGGAAGGCACCTCTCACTTAGCACCAAGGAAAGGCATTTTCAAGAGTAGTGATTCCTGTCAAGAATTAAGGGAAACTGTAATATCAAATCTGAAGTATATTGGTTATGGAGTAAAATAACTGAATGTGGAATTCTAAGTCTGATGCCTCATACATATATCTAAATCTTTGTCTCCTTTTGCTAGAAGAAATATTATGGTCAAATTCAGAAATTAGTATATTACTACCGAGGAAGATCATAGCTGCTTTCACATGCATTAATTTAAGAACTGCTTCACAGAAGAAATCTCTTTTCTTTCTTTGAAGAACTCAAATATGTTAGAAACCTGTTCTGTTATGTATAACTCATCTTGAATGTCGGTACGAATCACAGAATCATAGAATATATCATATCATAGAATCATATCATGTATCATAGAATGGCCTGGTCCTCCCTGGAGCCTTCTCTTCTCCAAGCTAAACAATCCCAGTTCCCTCAACCTTTCCTCATAGGAAAGGTGCTCCAGCCCTCTGATCATCTTAGTGGCCCTCCTCTGGACCTGCTCCAAGAGCTCCATGTCCTTCCTGAATCACCAAGGTTGGAAAAGACCTACAAGATCATCCAGTCCAACCATCAAGAAACCTACAGGTCACATTCCAGATGCCACCAACTTTTGTTGAGAATCAAGTTTTATAAAAAGTAAACAAACAAATAAATAAACAATTTGTGTATAAATATATACATATCTGTTTATGTCCCTTTCTTAGTACAGTGTGCATAAAAGACAACTTGCACTTCTGATAAAATCCCCGTTCCAAAATACTGAACAGTTTGGAAGCCAATTTAAAATAAACTGAAGATAAAATGTTGAGTTTATGTCTGGACACTTTTTACTATGTATCATAACATAAAGCAAGGCAATCTGCAGCAGTGTACATCCAGCAAAATGGCCTAAAATACAACATGCCTCATTACCGTAGCTTTTGCAATTTCACTGCTATTCATCTTACACCATGAAGAGTTCACGTGCAGATCAGTCACATCAATTACTGCTTTATGCCATGTGGCTCTGACATCGCCTTAAAGAGAGCTCTGTGCATCTACCTGCAAAGGTTGGCGAGGCGCACTTGTGACTTAAACACTGGCATTTAGTTTTCACACTCAACAAGAAAACCTGTCATTGTGAAAATGTGCAACCAGCCAAACAATCTCGCATACACTTCAATTATAGGTCAACAGTTTACAGTTCTAAAAACTGAGTGAACCCAATTTTTCAGCTGTAAATATTAATGATAGTTTACTGGAATCCTCAAGGAGAAAACAGAAACAGAATGAAAGGAGGAACTCATACATTGTAAGAAACCACCCATACTTGGTTTCTTTCCAGTGCTATTCTTTAGTGCAGTTCAGATATTTCTCTTTGAGGGATTTTATGCATGGTAAGCAGTAACAGCATCCAGGAATACTTTCATTCCACCAGCCTTCTGGATCTGCTGGGATAAATCACCACTCATAATAGCAGCACCAAATACTTCATGTCATTTTAAACCTCTGGATGCCTAAGCCCATCCTTTACCTCACTAGTAATTACTTTTTTAGCAAAAAAAGAAATATTACCTGCTTGACAGTTTAAGCCAGAACTGACACATTAATCTTTCTCTCCAGGTAGTGTCTCTGATTCACTCTGTCTTAACAACCAAGCGTTGGCTTGGGGAAACACTGACCAGCGGGGCACCCTGACACCATTTCAGTTTAATACTGGGGAAGTTCAAAGTGCCTGGTGACATTGTTTCAGTCCTTAAGTGTGTAGATATAATACAAATCTTTTTTTTTTCCTTCCTTTTTTTACTCCTCTGCATGAAGATTCAAATAAGTTCATTTTCATCAGTGTTCTGATTCTATGTCTGAATGCCACGAGCCTTGAATTCTACCACAGCAACCCCAGTGTCATGCCGCAGGAAATGGGCATGAGCAGAAGGTCCTAAAGGACAGATGACAGATTTCGTCCAAATTTTTGGGCAATCCATCCTTTCACTATGAAGTGCAACTCAGGCCTTTTTCCTCTAAACACATCCAGAATTTGTAAGAGATAGATCTGGTAGACTCTGGGGGTGGCAGAACGTGTTGGGTAGAGGGTTCTATTTTTCCAGGTTTGTGGCTGTTTTTATTTAACATAAAAATATACAAGTATGGAATGTGACCCATATTTATAAACTCAGAGCTCTATGATCTCGACTGCTCTCTGGTCAGCCCTGAGAGAGGTGCAATTACCTTCGGCACCTGCCACTGAGCATCAGTTTGCATTGCAAGCACTCAAGTGACCATCACGTGTCCTGGTACAGGACTGAACATGAAGCTACAGACCCTGTTATCCCTTGGGTGAAGATATTCTTTCTATCACTTTCTGTACCTCAGTCTGTGCACCCATGCACTGATTTGTACGAGGAAGAATAGCTTCATACAATCAATACAATTTAAAGCATTGTTTGGTGAAAAATTATGTCTGCAATTCAGCTCTGTGTTGAATTGAGTCTCCTGCAAACCTGGATCAAAAAGGTACTTACATATCTGAAATATAAGATAAACAATTGTGCTGAAATGTAACCACTTGACATACAGAAACTACTTGGGTTACTTAAAAGAATAACATAAGAATTTGCTGAAAATAAGAATTTTCTTTTCACAGAATTTACTGTGTACTCAAAGGCAAGGCAAGCCTTGCTTCATCACTTTATTGTGTATTGTTTCTTATTCAGTCTAGAATAGAAATGCAATCTACTGGCTTCACGTCTTTACTTCTTAAGTATTGACTTTTTTATACCCTTACCTAGCCTAGTTCCATTTATTAGGAGCGTATAAAAATGACTGCCTCCTATAACTCTTCTTCTAAAAATGCCTCCAGCCTGAAGGCTTCATAAAGTTATAAGCAAAGATTTATATGTCATAAATTATTGAAAACAAAAAAGATCTTAAATAAGTTCTATCTTCAAAAAAGTGGTAATATATTTCAGATAACAAAGACTTTTCTAGTGAGAAGGAAGATAAAAGTGTATTTAACAGGTATTCTGCTACCATAAACCAGAACACAGCATTTGCATATTCAAATATATTACAGAAAAGTATGCTAAATCAAATCCTACATTATGAAATTCCTTGCAATTGTAAATTGGAATTCCAAGTAAAATAATAAATAAAAAAATATAGACTTATAGCTGCACAATCTAGTGGTGAACCAGAACAAATGCGTATTACTGCTGAAAGAATGAGAGGAAATGCCAGAACTGAAGTTTCCTGCTTTTATAGCATACACCTCTCTCACATATCCACTTCTTGCTTTTCCCATAGGAGTCCTAACTCCACACCCCATCACTCAGTTCATGAAATGGGTACAGCTTTCTTACAGAGAAGCTACCAAGTGAAGTAAATCGTAGTTTTAGTGCATGCCTTCCTGCTTTATTTTTTACCTCAAGTCAAAAATTAAAATATAATCAGAATTCTTACAAAAAATTATTTGAAACACCAGTCAGTACCGTACCTGAGCACTACATAAGTGTTCATTCTGAAAGATTTTAAACACATTTTCTCTAGATTTCACAGGGAAATCTGACCACAGTAACATGTAGAATTGTTCATGACCCTTTGCTGTACATTTTCTTCATTTTGTGGCCTTTCTCTTTTCATCTACTCCCGAAAAGCAGAGGAGAGGGGGAGATATTCCTGCCCTTAAAGCAGGCCCAGCTCCAGAGCCAGCCCAAGGTGATGCTGCATCCTTAGGGTAGCAGAGATTTCCTTCCAGCTCTGTGCCAGCCCAATGTAACCCACGCTTACATCTCAGTACATTTACCATCTCAACTCTAGAACACTGTGCGAGAGTATTTTGTAAACATTCTTCCTGGACAAAACTTGGCCAAATGCATGCATAATTTGGTCATAATTTTCCATATACTAACGCATGAATAGATCACAAAGCTACGCTGCTTAGATTCATTAGCCTGGAAAATAACTCAAGAGAGTCAAACTCCAACTATGGTCCTTAGAAACTACTATCACATGCTTCTTAGTGCCTTAAATCTTTTTATTTAGAAGTATAATAAAACCATTCTCACTCTACTGGTTGTCAACTTTGGCTGACTAGGCAGTTTAGAATCAAATTCAACTGCTTTTCAATACTTTACTTTTGTATCCTAAGTCATAGTGCCTGCAAAGTACATAAGGCTGCTCAGATGGAATTTATACCCGTGCTACATAAACAACACCTCAAGCACAGAAGCCAAAACAAGAATAGCACTTCCCCAAGAACAGGAACTAAACAACATTGGAACAATTAATACAAAAACCTGATGGGCAGTTTCCTCTCAATTGCAAAGTCTTAAAAATCGCACTATGATTTTATTCTATAAGGCTTAAATCCAGAATACAGACAGAAAAACGTCTAAAAATTTGCTTTCACTTCCATTACACGGGAGGAAGATAATGGTACAAGATGAGGGCTATAGGGAGGAAGACAATGGTATAAGACAAGGGCTATAAGATGATTATATCAGTTGGATAATTGCGCATTCCTCTTTCACTATTTACTTAAAAGCAATCAATTAACACAGTCAACTTACTGCTAAAGAGCAAGCTGCCACTTCTGTACCTGGGAGAAGTAGGTTCCCTAATGCCAGATGAGAATAAGCCCTAAGGCTTGAATCTCAACCAGCCCACAGGTGTGAAACTTGCTGTGAAAGCTTTGCACCTCTCTCTGCAAAGTTCTCAGAGAATCATAATACACAGAAACGTTTTACAAATTCAATTTAAATAACTTGCTACCTATTTATAAACACTAAAAGGTGCCTACCAGCAACTCAGATTAAATAGAAACCAGAAGGCACTGCTGCTCAGGGGTTAACAAGGGCTGTGAGTGATGCTTATCCACCTGGAACAGATTTCCACCTCTTGGGTTACCTGACCTCACTAATTCAAATGAGGAGACAGAAGTTTGATATTGAGTAGGACATCAGTTTCAACAGCATAACAAACACATGAGGGTACATTCACATGGCTCCTAGGAGTACAACAGAAGAACCAGCCTGTAGTTCAGGGCTTGGTTTTCCTTTCTGGCCTTGAGTACTGCTGACTGCACATAAAAATCACAGCGCATCAGATTTGAATTTTCAAATAAAGAATATTTTTTAAGTAATAGTAAGAAAGTAGGGTTTTCACAATACCATTAATTTTTGAACACTGAAATGCTGTTTTTCTTTATAAAAATGGTGCTCTAAGAGATATCCAGGAGATCCCCAGATTCCCAGGAAATCTCTAGATTTCCCATGCTTGGTTTATGGGCTTCCTTCCACTCTTTTCCATCAGTCCGGCAATTGCATCTTGAATCTAACCTTGATGATTTCTTTTCCCCCTTGCTGAATATATTACTGGTCACAAAGATCCTTCCCTAATGAGTATGGTGGATTTGCTTAGCCCTGAGAAAAGCCCAACTCCCATTTCCAGGAGTTTGCTGACTACAGAGCTACCAGGAGCAGGCAGAATCTATTTTAGTTTCTTCCATTAGCAGGTTGGACTATGAATACATGCAGAAAGTAGAGCTGCAAGTAAGAAGGTATCATCATTATGTGCTTATTTTCAGAATAGTGCCAGGCCTTTATATCTTCATAATCAAGATTTACCATTTAAAAGCTGCCCCAAGCTATTGCCAATGTATAGTGGATACTCACGCTGAGCAATAATGGCTTGTACTGTGATAAAAGATTTACTCTCAATATAAGTATGCTTACTGAAACAGCTTTTCTTAAATCTTTATTTATGAGATGCATCAGACTAATAAATGAGAGGAAATTTCTCTGTGTATCAGACATTTCACTTTGTTTCATTTCCTGGCAAGATTAAAGAACGCCACTGACACAAAGATCATACTCAAGGCCTACATATTTAAAAAAAACAACAAAATATTTTCAGATAAAAAAAAAAAAGCACTAGGAAGAAAAGTAGCTTTATAGAAATATCACTATATGCCCAAATTCCATTTTAAATTGCACAAATATAGGTCAGATTTCCAAAGGAACAGAGTCCAATTGATGGACCTTCCGGAGATATTTACCCAACATAAGTGTTTCATAACAGCCCCCTCCCCTTTGATATTCACACAGGAGTGCATTGGGTTGTTTTGAAATTAATAAATAATACAGACACTAGCAACGCAGTATTGATTTTCTGCTGGGTTTGTCTATCTCCTCAGAATTTTAAGAGCTCTTTAAACAGATATATCCATTATGTGCTGGAAAGAATCTTAAAACTCCCCAGTAAGGCTGCCGCTGATGACATATTGACGGTATCTCAGATTGAAATAATTTTGGACACTGTTTATGCCATCCGCAGATACAGAGCCTGAAGGACCCAGCTGAAGGGCAAAGCGAAGGGCAATGCCTCCAGCACTCTCAGAAAACAGCAATGCTACAGTGCTGCTGCTCCAACCCCTGGTCATCAGTTAGTGCAAACAGAAGCCATTCCCGTTATCAGCCATATAAATACAATTATTAAAGCATCAGACTTTTTCCATTCAAAAGAGTGCCCTAAGGACTGAGATTTTAACTCTGCTGCTATAGAACTGAGCAGTTCTTATCTCCATTTGTTAATACAAACGGAATACCTTCTCTAATTCCCAGAGCAGCTCCCAGTTCCTTTGCAAAGCTTTCCAAAGCTTTCCTGGTCCCTGAGCTCCTTTTCTGGTGGGGCACAACTTAATGCCTTAAATCTTGAAGTTTTCAGATTTTCCATTTGAAATGTAGGACGCCAAAACATTGTCACCTCGCTAACAAAATGGAATGACGTGGCTTCACTCCCATTTACCAACCCCCTGCAAGACAAGGTAATTTTTCTATGTTTTGTTGAACTAGTTTAATTGAAGAGTGTATAAGAGTTTTGGCTAAGCTTTGGCAGGAGTCTGAAACAAGAACATGTTCATGAGCAATCTAAAATGTTCATTCTTGTCCCACTCCTATTTTCTGCTTCTTTGCTTGAGTAGAAATGTTTTCCTCATTATGGTCTTGATTAAGAAGTTTGATGTGCTGACCTTGAATATCAAATTAAGCTCCATGCTGCAAGCAAAGCATCCTATCTTCTCTAGTGGCTTATAAACTCATTAGACACTTCAGACATTGTTTTAAAATTTGCTGACACTAAATCCATTTAATATGGAACAGAAGTGCTACGATTGATGGGAAGTGAATTTGCAGTTAAGAGAAACACGCGATCTCTGGGTAATTTCCACCAGGAATCCCTTCCATCGCGTTTTTGCCTTGTTTTAGAACAAATCCCTATTAAATACCAGGCCGTTAATCATCTTTTCATTTTCCAGTCAAATGATCAATACCAGGGAGCAGACAGCAGTCTGACAGCTGCTGCAAGCCCTTGCCAGCACGGGAAGGCAGAGATTGCTCGGTGCCCGATGGCTCGAGACAGTTGCATTGCTCACCATGCAGAAGTTCAAAAGGAATAATTTCAGTGTAAAAGTTCACTTGCTGGTCTATAGTGAAAGTAATTTATTTCAGATGCCACTTCTTTCTTTTTCTTTTTTTTTCTTTCTTTTTTTTTTTTTTTTTTTGAAGCTGCCGTATCAGAATTTTAAATCTTTTTGCCATATATACTCCCCGAGGGCACACGAAGTGAATCAAGGCTCTTTTTTGCTTTCATGAATTCTAGACTTTGACAAGAGTTCACAGAGAAAAAAAATAACTTCTGAGCATCTGTCAAGCCCCGTGTGCCTGCTCTTTGCTTAACACGCTTTGTTTTCATTTTGGCAGGATATGTTTTGTTTGCATTTAAAATGGGGCATTTGATATCAAATACAAGTCATTAGCTAAAAAACAACTCCACCACCACCACCGCGAATCTCCGCCAGTGCACAGGAGAGGAGTCATGAAAGAAAATTAATTCAGTCGTTTGTAAAGACACTTCAAGGGAATGTCAGGATGTACAGTCTGCACACAACAGGAAGGAGGGATGGGGAGGGGGAAGGCATAGGGCAAAATTTATTGCTGGAGTGAAATTCTCATCAGAGTAATTTATCTGATATAGGGAAAAGTACATGTCGCATACCCTCGCACTGGTAAGGTTTAACTAAGCAGATATACTGCAGAGAAAGGGTCAATATGAGGACACAGAGGCATCTAAATTCCCTATCAGCCTTCCCTCAACACTCAGCTGGAATTATCCTCTCTTTCTGCCCATGGCGTGTGACCCAGCAGCCTTGAGCCGTGTGGCACCATGGGGCTGCTGTGCCCACAGGGACATCTCCTCTCTACCACTGATTGCTGTGCTGAGCCCTCTGCAGGGGTTGCTTGGCTTCTCCTCTATTGTTTGGGAAGTCTGCTGTCAGCCCACAGGATGCTTGTGAGAAGAGAATCCCATATCAGGTTGGTAGACAGAATACTTAACCCAAAGGTAACCTCAAGTACAGAAGTAATTTTGTTATGAGGTACCTCTTAGAGCCAATTCTGGCTCAAATAAATATTTCAAGCTGAAATATAAATGTATGTAAATGTTTAAGAAGCTGATAGAAATCATGTACAAATGAAACGCACCACAATATTTATCTCGAGTGATTCAAATTGGCTCGAGGAAAGAAAATAGCATCAGCAGAACCTGATATCACTATTCAGTTGGTTCCTCTGTTCCCACCACTGTGCAAGGAGAAGCAGATATACCTATTGTCGACGTGAACTGATGGTGCTGAAATACAAACCAAGATGGCAAGGTGGAGATGAGGGTCTTACAATCACCTTGTAAGTAAGGAAAATAGAGAGTGTAATTTCAGACCACAACAGACCAACTTGCAAATCCAAAAGGACAACAAAAGGACTTTATCCTGCATTCAAGCTGACATTTCTAAAATTGATCACAGAAACATAGGTATTTAAAAAGCATAACAGTGCTAGAGAGGAATGTGAACTTCATTAACTCACTGAAAGGGAACCAAAAATGGGAAGAGACCCCAAGCCAGTTCTACTTCTTGAACCAGAGTGTAAAAAGGAAAGACCCTCACTCAGCACAGAATGGGGGGAGATGTCAGCAAACTCCTCCCACCGCCACTGCCTTTCCCCACACTGATACGATCGGCCTTAATAGACACTGACAAAGGAGTCTATATTTTGTATCTTGGCTGCTGCCCATTTGATAAAGAGCCAAGCTGTGTTTGACTCACGCAACAAGTGTGCTGTCAGAAAGCCTGGAGAAGCTGTGATCGTTCAGTGACAGCATTTAAGAGCTAAATCACTAAAGGGCAAAACAGAAAAAAACCACAACCTGAGAAGTTGTGCCTCGTGTCCACGTACATCATAGAAAACAATCAAGCCTTTTTAAATTATTTTTATTATTTTGCACTTTATGTGCAGCAACATGTCTAAATTTTTAAGTAAAGCATCATAGGACTAGAAATACTCTATTTAAACACACTTTTAGGTTTTTCCTCTTTTCTTGTTACTTAACATTCCTGTTGCCACCTGCTTTTGTTCTACAATAACATTGCAGGATTCCATTCTCACATCATCTCCCTTCCCAGACTTACTGCTATCTCATTCCCCAGTAGCACCCAATGCCACCGACTGGTCAGGATCACCTACAGGTGTTTTGTCATGGTTTCCCATTAGCATGAAGTTACTTTATTTTTTCTTCCTTTTTTTTTTTTTTTTCTTTTTGTCTAAACAGAAATAGAGCATTTCTTAGCTTCTCCACTTTGGGCAACCTGAAGTTGGTTAAGAGCATTAAGAGACTTCTTCTACAAGAAGATGGATATTGCACAGCACTTTCAGCTCTGATATCAGAGGGCTGCTTTGCCCAATTCCTGAGAACGCTTTCCTTTGAATCCAACTCTATGTAGAGAAAAACGTTCCCATGGGCACAAAGGCAGACAAATTGTTCAGGGAAAGCAATAGGATTTATTTCTTGCTTTCCTTCTTTCTTTCTTGCTTTCTTGCTTGCTTTCTTTTCATACTTTTTCTGCTAATTCCCTGAAGAAAGCCCAGACAGATTTTACAGAAGTCATCTAAGATCTGTAATATTTTGTGCTCTCAAAGGTTTGTTTTAATTAAACACAATGAAAAAGCAAAATTTACATCACAACAGTCAAGGTTCTGTCTGTGCAGTATATCAGAGCTGTCTGTGCACGGGTCATAAAATAGGAGAAGTAACAGTGTTTTAGCCCTTCAGCTCTTCATTTCTTAGGATTTATGTCTGCTGCTAAACAAGAAAGCCAAAATCCAGCAGGAAGAGACAAGGAAAACCTGGGAAAAGAATAGAGCTCTGTATCTGCAGCCAGATGGTTTAACAACAACAGCACTGAAAAATACTTAACGACAGTAAGATATGCAACAGAGATAGAAATATGAGAACATCAGTCTTTTTTAAAACAACTGTTTAAAAAGTTTACAGAGGGATTAATAAGACACATCTGTTCATGTTAGCTGGGAGCTCTGTCAGTGGCTCATGAGCTTTCTATCTTTCTTTCAATCCTAAATCTGAATTATTTGATAGGAATCTCTTCATCTTCCATGCATTTACCATCACCCTTTAGCACAACCAGTTAGCATGTTTTCTATCCCACTTCTAAGCTTTCAGGGCAATGCTGTGTTCTTCTATAACAAAACAATCCCATAAACAAGGATCTCATCTCCTACTTATTTACCTTCATGAAATAATTAGCTATTCTCCTGCCTTTTCCAAGATCAATGAATCTCAGTCAACCCTCATTAGTGTAACTCTTACATCACACAATATGATTCTCTATAAAAATTATTTCCTGGCTCCTTTGTACTCTTATCAGCAGGTCAGGAGACGCTTTTGGATGGAAGGGTGCAAGATACTGCTGTGTAGTGTGCAGTTTGATTTGGCCACAAGTTCATGTCCCGTTAAGGACAATACCGATAACAGTTTTATGAAGAGCTCCATGTTTTAAAAAAGTATATGGAACTCAGGTTAACCTATAGTCAATTCTTAATGACTTGTAATGCAAAGACAAATAGCACCAGTTGGGCTCAGGATGCATCATAACATTATTGAAAATCATCCTTTATCTTAAAATGCTAAATGTCAGCATACTCCAAGGAAGTGCATTTTTCCATCTCCTCCTTCCTGCCCACCTTTCAGATCCCTTTGTGTTAGTGAGAACCATGGGTCTGACCTTCCTGCACTGCGCAGCTGCAGCTTTCTGAAGCAGAATTGCCCAGGACAGTCAGACCAGATGCCCCCAGAAGCCACATCATTTTCAGCATGAAAGTTCTGGTTGGATCAGGAATAAAACTGTCATTCCCTAGCAGGTTTTAATCCAAAAGTCAGATTTCTAGGAGCCCGTGCATGCTTTAAATACAATGAACATGATATGTGTTTGCTTTCTCCTGAAGGAAGGAATTCCAATAAGGAGAGAAAACATCAACTTTTATCATGAGACAACCTTAATTTAACAATATTTCAGGATGACTGTTTGGGAATTCTCAGCCTTTCAACCATAGAAGTTACATTCCCTTTACAGCTTTACTCTGCACCCTGGGAGCTGCTTATTTTTTTAGGCTCCTTAAAAGTAGTTTGGAGGCCTTTCTTGAGCAAGACATTATCCATTTGCTCTAATTTTCCTCAAAATATTATCCCATACATGTTCTTAAGTGTGATCAGTACTTATCATAGAATGGTTTATGTTGGAAGGGAAATTAAGGCCCACCAAGCCCCATCCCTGCTACGGGCTGGCTGCACATCCAGCTCAGGCTGCCCAGAACCCCATTCATGGCCTTGGACATCTCCAGGGATGGCATACCCACAGTTTCAGCTTCTAAGATCTAAACTTCTACTAATAATTCCTTAATTCAGAAGCAGGAGTTTTCCATTGTCCTGGTAGCATCTTGTCCTGCAGAAGACAGGTACCTACGTGCACACTTTCTGCTCCTCCTCTGCCTTTAAGGTGCTGTTACCTACAGCTCAGAAAGTGCTTTATTTAGAACTATGAGTGATGTGGATCTCAGACGCCACATTTGCCTTCCTATTTTTAATATTCATTTGTGACATCTTCAGGATCTGATGTACAAGAGAATGAACTTAAAAGCAGATGGTCCCACCTATGCAATAAAGATTCAGCATTCAAGGATATTTATTTCTCCTTACATTGGTGACAAAGGGATATAAAAAGTAATTTGTCAGCAATCAGCAACAGAGAACTAGGGGGAGGAGAGTCTAATTTGAATTCTTAGAGAAAATTTAGACAAATGGAGCACCCACATTTGGATTTTAGATGTTTAATGGCCAACAATTGCATAGAATGGCAATAACAATAAATTCTGGGGCTCAAGGCACCCAAATCACATCACCTGCTACTCCTCTGCCCCTATTCCATACAAGATTAAACTTTTCTTCAGTGCCATAGTCGCGACCCATCACAGTACCTTTGAAAGCAATTCCTGCCTCACCGTGGGCAGAAATCCCACATACTTGCTGATCAGAGCTGACTTAATTAAGCTTTAAAAACTAACATTACAGTTCGGAGTTCTTTGTACCAATTCTTCCAAGCTCCTGGAGTAAAATCTTCCCTTGTTTTGTTTTTTCCACTCTTGGAATATTTTGCAACATGATAAAACATAAAATAAATAAATTTGAGCTATGGGATAGGAGAAAGAAAAAAGGTTGAGGTTAATATGATGGATCGCCTTCAATCACCTTTAAAGAAAAAAAAAAGATTTATTACATTTTTTTTCTAGTAGAACACCAGATGCACTGCCTTTGAAATACACTTAAAAGGGTAATGGAAATCTCAGAGAGCACAGTGACCAATGAAGAAAGGCCAAGCAGCAGCAGCCCATATGCAAGAAGGCAGTATGCATTTGACTGGAGATGAATATGTGCTGCAAATGAGGAAAAAAAATACATATAATTGTTTAGATAATTAAATGATGTGCAGGAAGACGAGGAATGGAGGCATTCAAGGCCAGGCTGGATGTGGCTCTGGGCAGCCTGGTCTGGTGGTTGGCGACCCTGCTCATAGGAGGGGGGTTGAAACTAAATAATGTGATCACTGTGGTTCTTTTCAACCCAGGCCATTCTATGATTCTATGAAAAACACTATCATGCACTACCAAGTACCAAAAGACAGATCTTCCCAAATATCTTTAACGATCTACTTTGTAGTCCTAAGAACATTAAGCACTTGCAAAGTCTCAGAGGAGAGATTTTGTGCTCTGTCATAATGCTTCCAGACTGATCACCACCTGCCTTGCGTGCTACTTAAAACCCAAGATTTCTGGGAGGGATTTGCTCATGGATTGGTGGGAGAGGTGGCATTGGTTTGGGAGGATCGCAGCCTTCCCCCAGTAAATGTTAACAATGCCCAAGTGACAGGAGGCCATTCTATCACCCTGTGTTCCCTCAGCATTTCTGTACTGTCACGTGCTGTAGCTCTGGCTCGGTTCACTGGTCTAACGTCAATGAATGCATGAGAAAATTGTTGGGAGTTACTGCAGAGCCATACCTAGAAACAAAACGCGGGCCATAATGGTTAGCCACAGACAATCGAACTAATTGAGCGTGTTCTGCTTACATCGGTACTTAAGAGTCGGAGACATGGAGCGTGCTGGGGAATGAAAAGAACATCTGCCTGGCAGAATCCAGCCCATGTGTGAGTTACAAGTTGTGGAGAGCAATTACGCAGCATTTTTGTTTCAAACCCAAATCAGATGTTTAAACCACGCAGTGATTACGCAATTAGCTTGTTGTACGGGGCAGCCCAAACATCGCTTCACAAGATTGGAGCACCACACTGTATTTTACGTGTATTAGAAAAATGCAGAAGCCAAGGCCCCAAACGTGTGAGAGAGAATAGGAAAGCTTAACAAGAAAGGGTTGAAAATGGGAACTGCCAAAGGCAGCAGGGAGGAAGAGAGCATTTTAGGTCCAGTACCACTCCCACCTGAACTCACTGATCTCTGTTAACTGGATCTACAAGAAAACAATCCATGTTACAAACCAGCATGGGGAGCAGCTGAGAGCTAGAAAGGAACTTAGGCAGGTCTGCATCTCTTGCTCAGCTGCAGTACAGCCATGAGTTTTCCTATCCAGACCTCATCCAAATGGAAAATGAAGAAGGAGAATAAGCCAGACGCTGCCTTGGAAAGGGAAGAGGCTGAGTAGACAAACATAGTTCTGTTACTTGGGAATTAATTCTCACCAAAACATATTTCTGCCACTCTGAAATTGTAATATCCAGTTTCCAAAGCCACAACACTCATTCCAAGAGTATTCGGTACAAATTACACGCTTTGATTTATCACATCTCATTTATATCATCTCCTTCTACAGTCTAAAGCTAATTTAGCATTTGCTAACAGAAGGTTTCCAGTGTTACTATACTGAATTAAGCAATAAATCCAAAAAAAAAACAAGGCCAATCCAGCCCCTGAAGCAGTGGTGTTGAGCAGGACACCACAAACCAGACTTGGTGCTCACTCCAGGAGCACCGACACTGAAACAGTTCCCACTGTATCTGTGCAAAGAGGGATCCCAACGGAATGCTTTTGCGCGAGGGAAGTCATAAGCTGACCATGACCATAGCAGAAAGTAGGTGGCTGTAGGGAATTAAGCATGGTGCTTATGGAAACCCAGCACAGCGACGGGACTTCTGCCTGGGTCAGACTGACTTGAGAAATGTTCTCTGCTGAGCAGCAGGATGATTCTCAGCAGCATGGGACACACTGAGTCATTGGGATGCATCACATAAACGTATTCACAGGAATTACACCTCTGTGCAATTGTGCCTCAGGGTTGTCTCGCAAACCCATTAGTTAAACCAGCTAAAAAATCAGAGTCCTGTTCTCTTTGATAGTTTCTTTTTCAAACTTTTTCATCATCACAGAAGCCAGCAGATGCTTATAGCAAACATGAGAAAGAACATGGCAAAACGTCTTCTGTGCCACCACCCCTCCTGCTGAGAAACCACTCCAAGGGAGCTGCATGGCGCGGACCCTAGTGGAGCTTTGGCTTGCCTGGGACTGCTTAGTCCTCCATAGCTACAGCACAAAGCTCATCAACCAAGGGACATGAAAACCCTTCCTTTTCTTTCCTGAGGGACTGCTCAGAGCAGCAAACCTGTGTCCTGCCCTGAGTTCTGCCAGCCCTACAGCTGTTCTTACCACAGACCAGAAGGATCACCATTAAAGCTCACTGCAGCCTCATTACTGGGCAGCAGGTGGTGGGAGATGAGCAGGGTTGCTGCCTGCAATGGAGGGCTGCAGACACAGGGCCCTTGGAGACCAACAACAACCCCAAATCTCAAAGACTGTAATCAAAAACAGCTGATTAGTTACTTGTCTGTCACTATTACTCTTAGTAATGAATCATTACTCTGTTCAGTCTTATCGTCCAAAAAAATCTTGGAAGCAGAATAATTTCTTCATTGCTCTGCATTTAGGAGATTTGAGGTCCAAGGAGCACAAGACTGAAAAAAAATGAAATATGTACCATTTTTCCTTCTGTTTTGCTACCAAGTCCATTTTCACAGGCACAGCACTCAGACTTGATCTCCTTTCTGCAAGGACTTAAAAGACATATACCATAGGAAATAATCCCGCATTACTACAAATGCAGACCAGATGACTGAAAGGTCACTCAGCTCTAACACCCTGATTTTCTGGACTGCTGAAGGAGGCTATGTAAGCATACATAATTTGCAAACTCATTTCCTCCTGAGTCATCTTTTATTTACCTTTTTTCTCCTCGCTGACTTACAGAACTAGCTTTGTGACTAAACAATTTTGGTAAGCCTTGCAATCAACAGGATTAAACAGTGTGTGCTGGGTGAACTACAGACAGATTTCATTTGTCAGCTCCCCAGTGCTCTGACTCTAATCAGGGATAATAATAAAGCCAGCAGTATTGCTAATCCAATCAGCAACTCCAATGAAAATATAAATTTGTAAATGCAGTTCAAAAACTCCCCGTTCCCCGTGCAAAGCAAAAGGGCAATGCAAATCTCTCTTTTTTTCCTCTCTCACTCCAAAGGTCCCTAATGAACAAAAAAAGGGAGAGGCAGAACAGAGGAGCTGCATATCAAAGCCCAGCTGTCCCTTGAAATCCAACTTTAATTATTAATACATGAAATATTCTGAGTAAGGAAAACATTCTTTAGGTCTTGCAACCTTACATTGCAAAAGGGTCTATTACAAAGCTAAAAATCAGCAAGACTGCCTTTTCAAGGAATTTTTCCTATTAAACTTTTCTCTTGTATATGATATTTCCATACTCTTTTCTGGAAAAAAAAAAAAAAAAAAAAAAAAAGAGTTCAAAACTTGGGATATTTCTTTTCCCAGCTGCTTCTTTTTTCCACTTGCAGCAGTGAAAAGCACACATAGGAGCACTGGGAGCCATGGAAGAGCTGCAAGGACTGAGCAGCCCGCAGGGATTAATGGGCAACTGCTGCCAAGGGCTTCTCCTGTTCCCTCACCTTCATCCTGCACGTACAGCAGCACTTCTTCAAAGCACAGAAGCCAAACTGAGGAGGGTGCACATTGCCACTTCAGTTGCACTGTGCTCTTCCAGACATTGTCATTATTTTAGGAAGAGCTAGGATAAATATTTCATATGCTAATGATATATTTGGTCCAATCATTTATTCTATGCAGATCAGCTGTTTGAGAACTAAAGCAATTACCTCCTGGTGGGGACAGGCTCCCAAATTTTATTAGATTCCGGGCATTTCACAACACACTGAGAAATTACTCGTCTTCTTAATGGCATTTGCTTCAGAGGCGTATCTTAACGAGGGCAAAGACTAAAATAAGAAATATTTTATAAGTTGGAACTTTATTGCCTCTCTTCTGCTGAAAGCAGCACAGCAGGGAATGAGCACACCGGACCTCCCCTCCCTTACCCCACGTGCTCCTCACCCTGAGCTGCTTGCCTTCAGATCTTTTGAAATTTAAGCTGTAAAAGCAGCATTTCTGCAGCTTTTACAAGAAAACCTGGTTTATGCCAGTGGGGGTGCTTGCCTTAAAGCTGCTCCTGTTTTTATGGCCACGGCATTCTCAGTGTTCTTCCTCTGGCTGATGCTATCTCAAGGTAAAACAGCTCCTCCTGAGAAGTCTGGACAAACTTGAGACACTTGAATATACTTGCAGGGACATTTGCCCTCTATTATCAGGCTTGGTTTCCTTCCTCATCAGGCAACAGGCTTCAAGATTTCCCAAAAAAAGATGAAATGGGTGCCTTCCTTTTCAGCTTTACCTTCCATTTGTTGCCTTAGGAGAGTTTAACTCAGCATGGTTCCAGAGAAACACAACTAACCTCTCTCTCTATCAATTTTTGAAATGATAGACTCCAAGATTGTGGCCAAGAAGGGAGAACTCCTTAAAAATTCAATATTTAAGCCTTAATACAGTCTCCCCAAAAACACAGAAAGCTGCAGGATTTTTAAAAATGCATGTCAAAAGCTGGATGGGTTAGGAGCAAACACACCACTACAAGATTAGATGCTTTGAGTCCATCTTTTAGATCAGATTTTGAAGAGGTGGAGTAGTGATTTTGAACTATTATTATACCCAGTAGGTGTTAAGATGTGTTTGCATTAATGCCAAGATTGTAGCTGTAATTGTTACTAGATGCTACATTCGCACCTATCTCAATCTGTTTGTTGAGCTAGATAGGTTGCTCCTGACAGCAACTAAGCTGTCGCCGTAAAGTAACCACTGCTAATACTTTAATTATAGTGATATCATCATTAACTTGTGCTCTCTCAATCTGTTGCCTCCACCTGTTATTGTTCACTTTATATTTATCTTATGATAATGCATGAAAAGGAAGTTATCCTCCTGCTATGTAGCTGTACATGGCACAACAAAAATGGGGACCAGGTATTGACTAAGACCTTTACATGCTTCTACAAGAGGAAAATAATGATTTTTAATAAATAAATGTATATAAATACTTTTTCTGTTGCTACTAATAGGTGTTCTAATATCTGAGGATCTCCGTCCTTAAAGTTAATGTATTTTTATAACGAGAGAAACAAAGAAATTGTTACATGTAAGAAATTCATAAACTCTACATAAAACCCAAAGTCACTGATGAAAAACTGGATAAACATCACATATAAAACCTTACCCAGGACGCCAACTGCTTAGCAGGTAGGCACAGACTATTTGAGAGGGTATTTTTTGATGTTGGTTTAATGAAGCAACTTTCTCTAGCTGTTAAAAGAGAGATTGCTGTCTTCCCATTCTCTCTTATTACTGCAGCCCGTTGATTGCTGTGAAGTGGATGCTCTTTTGGTCCTCTGAGTCACAGCAGGGAACGAGCAGCAACTGAGCAAAACACAAACCAACAAGCCAGGGTTTGATTGAAAGTCTGAGATATGGGCTTTGGATCAGCTGCTGAGCAAAGATGTGTAGTTTTGGGGAATGGAGACAGACTGTTTAAAGCTTAGAAAGAAGAAAAAGTTGTCTGTTACATATGACAACCCCCAACACGAGTCCAGGACAGCTTTTTTGGCATCCTACTCACAAGATCAGGGAACATCACAAAAAGTTTCTGAAATTCTCTCCAGACAACAAAATGACTTCAATTTTTCCCCAGACAACAAAAAGACTTCAATTAATCTTTACACTGATAGTCTGTTTCAGGGTGTATTTGTAAATGGCCTAGGGAACAATAATTAAGCACTCAACTTGATGAACAGCTGTGCTTTATTGAAACTAGTCACTGAAAATAGGGACAGAGTTACCTGCTGCATTGGTTAACAAGATCTATTAGAATAAAAACATGAAATAGTAACCCTGAGGGAAAAATCATTCTTCATAAAGTGTATTAGATGCTTATGTTTGGTTTCCCCACAGAATTTCTGTCCAGGTTGTGAATTTCTTAAGGAGGAAGGAGAAGATATCTCATTACTGCTGTTCTCTTTAGCTTCAAGGAAGTGGATGACCTCTTTATCTTTCTTGGACATAAAGATTCAGAAAATAAATAAATAGATAGATGCAAAGAAGACAAAGCCAGGCTTTTTCCAGTGGTGTCCAGTATCAGGAGAAAAGTCAATGGGTGCAAACACAAGAGATTCCATCTGAACATCAGATGCCATTTTTAACTGTGCAGGCAGCTAAGCACAGCCTACAGCCTATTAACAGCCTACAGAATGCATTAGAAGTATCTGAAGATACAGCCCATTCTTATTAAAGTTTATGAAAACTTATATTAATTCCTGTATGATCTTTATAGGTTAATGGAAAGACTCTACTGTCTTCCACTCGTGATTCTACCAAGATGTTCCTAACATCAAGTCAAAAGGAAGCACAATAGAACCATTGCTACTTAATTTTCAATCTCGGTTCTCTTTGTATGACAGAGTCACTTCAGTGGGATTCAAAATTTATTTTCAAATCAGAAATAAATTCTGAAAAAGAAGAGTCAAGGTCTCACTAAAGGGACAATTAGAGCCAGCTCTATTCCCAAGGAAGCTCACCTACACAATTGACTTGTCTAACAATTTGGGTAGCCAGCATTTCTGAGAAACAAAGTTTCTGCAGCTGACAGTTCTGCAGGAACACAGGCAAATTACCACCAAAATATTAATCTGTTGAAGGCAGTTTATATCCCGCATAAGCTGCAACATAGGAGCTGAAAAATAACCTGAGATTGGGCAATTCTGCTTAATCGCAGCCATTTCACTAAGCCACAATACGTCCACAATCCCTGAACACCAACGTGCCCCAGTTTCTCTCATTTATCACAAAGTTTGTACTGCCAAAATCTGTTATGTGCTTTGAGATCAGGTGCTGGGGGGGCATTTAGAAACCATTACTGTGTTGGTGGCCGCAGCTCACCGCTCAGACAAGAGGTAGGCAAAAGCAATTCAGCAGTTGGCCCTGCAATCTCTGCAGAGTTTGTATTAACTGAGGAGCTGCAACAGATTAAGCTACGCTTTGTGCTTTCCTCATACCAGAGCTTTAGTTGGAAAAGGAAAACATCCCTGAAGATTTAACCTTGTGTGAGCAGGAAAGGTTAACAGGAAAAAATCAGGTCACATAATGAGAAACTGAATGAAGGTGAAAACTACTTTGGCCAGGAAGAGTCTACCTGCTCTAGGAACAGAAAACAGTCAAAAACAATTTGTCCACAGAAAGTAGAGTTTTTGGTGTCTGTTAAATATGAAGGCTTGTGTTTTTCAGTGTAATTCTTTTCTTATATTTGGTTCCCTTAGACATTAGAGATCTTTCCTGTGTTCAGTTGCCTGGCTCTATTTCTCAATGTGCAGTGTGTTACAAAGGCAACTATTCAGAATTCAGAGGTGATGAAACCCCTTATCTTTAATACGAAGGACAGCTTACACCAACTACACAGACAGGGAACGTTGTTTAACATAAAGCATATGTGCCAGATTGCCTGAGAACACCAATGGTGCAGTGTGTGGCACACCAGGAAAAGGAATATCACAAAGCCATCAACATGATTCTTGGCACTGCGTGCTGGCTGATTAGTAAAGCAAAGAATGCAAAACGTTGGCCTTGCTGGAGTTCCCAGCCATTTATTAACATTTACTTTAAAAATCCATATAGGTATCAGAACAATAGGTCAAAATTCATTTGCATAAGTCTGATTATATTAACTATTTTTACATTTCTCTCTGCCTGGACTGAAAGTTCCTGGAATATTCTGACCAAATCCAAAGAGGAAGATAGATCTTTTTTGCTCTGAAACAGATTCAGGTGCCAAACCACAGGGGCTGCTCTGACTACAGAGAACAAAGTCATCTAAATTTCCCATTATTGGCAAGAATAGCAAAAAGTACATCAACCTCTATGGCAAAGAGAGGTATGGCAAAGAAAAGGCAACACAAACAATGTTACTTGCCAGAAGACAAAACTCCAGGGCCTTGTCTGTCATATATCAGAGAGCTCAAAACCAGCAGAGTAAGCATCCAAGAGCACATGGATACCTGAACCTTGTAATCCCCCATCCGGGGCTGGCTTGGGATTGCCAACCCCAACAAGATAGCCCAGCAGCTGTCCCAGCGATGGGTGGACATCAGGGCAGCCACCCGTGCTCCCCACCAGCTGCCAAGACAACTCTGACCTCCAAGTTGTGCCCAGCAACTGTTTGTCAGTGAAAAACAGAATTTTTGCAGTGAAATTAACTTGTCTGTGTTTTATTCAAGCCTAACTACAAATTGTTTCTCCATCACTCTTTGAATCAGTGGCTACTGCAGTTCATTATGCTCATTTTCCTCTTTTCCTCTGGAAGGGAGGAGAGGAAGGAAGGCTCTCTGCCTGCTTTTGAGGGTTATACACGAAAAGGGTATTCACATACCACAATGCAAAGCCTAAACTTAACTGCTGTTTTCAGGACCGCATTGTTTAGGTCACACTGAGTAACTCAGCTGACCAGCTGAAAGCTGCTTGCCTTGAAAGCTCATAGAGATATGAAATCCTACTGTAGAACTATAGAAAAAAACACTCAAAGAGGGAAAAAAAAAGTAGACTTAGTTATGGGAGAAATCTCTGCTCTCTTCCAATTTCAGATCTAACCCAAATTCATAGAAGTTCCAGCCTGAATGACTACATGGGAAAGAAAAACATTGCCTAAAACAGAGTTGGCTTTATCATTCTATGATTCTGTGATTTATGCTTTTCTATGTACTCTTAGTAGGAATGCATGCAATTTCATAATCACAAATGTCCTGTTTCTCCAGAATAACACATCTCGTGGTTTCACAGAAGAGAACACATGCCATTAATTGGAACCACCGCACTGTATTTCTTTACAGGAAATCAGTAATGCTGAGAAGGGACATTAGGCACCAAAGAAAAGTACAAAAAGACGCAAGCTGCTTTAATCTTAACCAGCCTATCTAAAAACAGCACAAATATTATGGTATCATCTAGAGATCTCAGCTGTAGCAGCCTGTACAAAAGCAATCGAGGTGTGCCTACACGGCAGGGCAAATTGCCATTCCCAGCACCTCCCACGAGCTTCCAGTTAACTCAGCCACCAGATGCAGCGTGCCTAAATGAGCTGCAGAAATAGCAACAGGTAGTCTGGGGAAAAATCCAAGCTGACACAGATGAGACCACATGGCAGGGTGAAACCATCCCCATTATGAATTAGTTCAAATGAATGTGAAAGAAATGATAGGAGGTGGAAAGCAACAATACACCAAAGCAAAAAAAGAACACACTAAAGCAGACTACGCAAAACAATTCTACAGCAAAGCCAGTGCAGAGCCAGGTCTCCTGAGCCCCCTTGCTTGCCCTATATATTGCTATATCACTCCCTTAACATATGGTGAACTTCTGCAAAAACACTAACGAGTTATAAAAATTGTAATTTTTGAAGCTAATGTATGTCTGCTCTTTTTGCAAAAGGGGCTCTGTGTAAGCACCTTCTGTTGGACAGCAAAGAGATCATAACCTCCTTCACAGCTACAGATTACCATTAAAGTCGTTCCACAGCTGTTGCTTGCAGATGAAAAAGTGCTTTATAAAATGCCCACTCTTTTCTCTTCCAAAATATGGGAGGTTTTGGCTTGCAGGATTCGCAGCCCTTACTCACAACAGCTTGGACCTATCAGCCAGCAAAACTCTCTTGGACTGCCCCATCACCTCCTCCTCAGGGGTTTTGGAAGCTTTCCTATGATCACAACCCTTGTCAGCAGGGTCTGCCCACCAGACAGAAAGCTTTGCTGTTTCCTTTGCAAAAACAACTCATTACTTGTCACCAAAGGGCAGCAGTATTTTGTCCGGTGTGAACATAAAGATCCTGAGCAGGAAATAGAGATTCACTATCTCTCCACAAATAGGACAGATAAATAGTTTGACAGAATACAGAATACTCTGAAGTAACCAAACATTCACAGAGTGAAATGAGACAAAATACCAACCAGTGGCCTATATGGTTTTCACCTATCATAAACAAGGAAAGAAAGCTTTTGATATGCAAAATATACAAGAAACACTCCTGAAGACTTGAATTCATTTAGAATGGATTTTGTTTAGAGTCACTGTCAACTCTCCTACAGCTTTCCTATCAGCCTCAGGTCTTCACTTTTAAACAATGAACCCTTTGTGTCCTGTCATACATCCACAGTAGTAAAAGCCAGATGTGAACTGCAGAGTCTCATTAAAGGCATCATTGCAAGAAGGTGATGGAAGAGGAGAGGACTTGTGACCAAGCAGGGAGGTCTGGGATTTCACTAATTCTTTTGGAGAATAAAGCTGTCTAATGAGAAACAGCTTTTGAGTATCTAAATATGTATAGTGCTCAGGGCATTGTTGTTTGTAACACAGCAAGAGCAAATACTTGCAGATAATCAGCATTTGTTAGGTTGGCTTCATTCTACACTTGCTGAAAATCACAGATTTCCAAGTGAATAAGTCCTGTGCTCCTAATATCAGTCCCACAATTAAAGGATTTCCACTCAGATTTCAGTGAGTATCTCACCATGCTGAAAACCAACCCCAATTTACACATACTGCCCTATTGGAAGACCAAAGCAGGAACAAACAGCTCTGTGCTGGGAAGGATTCCCACCAGTGGCTGCGTGATGGAGGCATGTTGGTGGCCCAGTGGCTGGGAATGTCAGCTTCCCTGCTCCTGTTCTGGGACACATGGTAGGACCCAGAGTTGCAGTTCTCTTTTCACAAGAATTCTGCTTTTGATGAATGTTAAATAAGATGTGGGCTGACTACAGGCAGAGCTTAACGTGCAGTTAGGATTTGTACTGTGATTGTTCTGCGTAATGCTTACAGAGCGCATTTGTTGATAATGGATGTAGTCTGAAGATGGGAGTAGGTCTTTGTGAGCAAGTTTGTGGCTTAGGTGTTCCATAGACAAGTCAAGGCTTGGTGAGAACAAAGCCATACACAAAGAAAATTAACATTGTACATCCAGAATCAGGTAAGTGCCCAACCAAACTCTGAACCTTGCAATGATCAAGTTATTTCTGTAAAATAGCCTGCTCCTCTCCTAGAAGGCATAGGAAAACTAGCTGCACCTCTGTTTAGCTGCACCTCTGTTTAGCTAACATTCATGTTAAATAAACCCACATCTCAAAATTTCTCTAAAGCATGAAGAAAACTCTGCACTACAGAGAAATTTGACAGAATTAGTAGCTCAAATTTATCTCCTCTTTTAGGAATGCTACAAATGATTTCATTCCAAAAAAAAAAAAAAAAAAAAAAAAAAGGTATTATTAATATGTGCTTGCAGGCATTCCCATGAGCTTTCAAGTTTGGAGAACGGGTAATGGTATTGAAGCTGTAAGTGCCAGACAGTTAAATGGGAGTTGTGAGGTCTATGATTAAACATTAAGGTAAGGTGAGAAGAAAAAAAAAAAGTCTAATTTTCACATATGTAAGTTCATTATTTAAAAATAAGTATTAAACTTACCAGCCTTCTCAATGCCCCTGTTTGACTCCCCATCTATTAATTCCACTAACAGTGATTAAAAGAGACGAAGTCCAATTCTACTCTTTGTGAGAAACTGAAACAGATAGTGATGAATGAAATATTTCCGTCTGGCAAGCAGAACTGCCACAAGCCATCAGTGTCACTGTCACTGCTCACAGCAGCAGCAGGCAGATTCCTATCCCACCTCAGTTTGTGTCTAGCTATCTGTAGCACTTAACATTTCCTTTCACTTTGTAGGCAGCTGCTTGAAAGGGAAAATAATTCAGTGTTCTCTATGCAGGAAAAGAACAAAACTATCTTGTCATAGCAAGCAGTGTCTTTTCTTAAAAAGTGAGTTCCTCCTAAATTTCTTATACAAAACCTGCCCCGAACTGCTTATCAGAAGTGACAGAGGGGAAAAAATTGATGGGGATTTCAGCAGAGATTCAAATGCAACACAGATAGGACAGACATACATCAATTTTAGATTGAAGAGCCTTACTTTTTTCATTTTTAGTGTAATGTCAACTAAATTAGGTGGATGGGAAGGAGGGTGGCATACAGCGGTGGATGTGAAACAGACGTTGCAACATTGATATTTGTTACTTACACCTTCAAGAGGCAAAATACAGTTGTGAACATCCCTCTTGGTTACAGTGTGTTACACTTCTCAGTTTGCAAAAGTTTGCATAATATTGCAATAGCTGGGTAGGAAATGCAGCAGAGGGAAGACAGCCCTGACCCAAAGGACTGGAGAAATTCCTCCTCTGAGACTTCCTATGCAGCAAAGAGTAGCTCTGAAGCACCTGATAAAACAGACATCCTTGGGTATGGAGAGCACAGGAACACTGTTGACAAAGACAAATATTCCACAGACTGCGCATGAAATGGGAAAACTGCTTTTGTGGGGCTGATGATCATAAGGCAGAATACCAAAACACTGAGCTATTATTTCCACTCAGGTCAGAGTCTTCTTTAGCTGTGAAAAGGTACACGCTTCTGAATAAACAGCAGTACTAGATATGCAGTCAGAGCTCTCAATTAACCAATCCTATCTCCAAACCAGTCATGGCACAGTCACTGGTCTACACAATTATCCATTTAAACACAAGTTCATGCAGAAAATAAAGAAAAAGAAAAAACCACAACATCTTGGGGGAAGAATAGAAAAAGAATTTGGAACTTTCTATTGCCAAGCAATAGCAAGTGAAAGTAATTATAACTGAGGATTTGCTTTCCTGTGTAATCACATTCATCCCAATCTGTATGCATGCCGTGTAGAGGAGGATCAGGCAAGAGAAGCAGGCTGAGAGCTGCACAGGTCAATTCAATTTATCTGGAAGTCTCAGTGGACGTCCAAAATAGAGAAACCTTATGGAGGGTGAGTGTATCAGCCACGCAGGTCTGAGGCTAAGTATATTTTAGCTCTAGGAAAAAAGATATGAAAATTAAATGATGAAGCACAGAAGATGAATAGTTCCCATTTGGATTCATTTTCTCAAGCTGAAAATGTGGGGTGAATGAAAATTAAAAAAAAAAAAGTTAGCAGCAACAACAACAACATATATAGAGAGATATAGAAATAAGGGAAAAATAAAATGATAGGACTGACCCCACTGCAGCTAAAGAAAGGGGACGAACATTTGGTAGTGAAGCTCCTCTGGAGTAAGACCTAAATCCCTAGGGAGGCTTCTCCAGTTAAATGAATTGCTTGAGATCTGGTTTACCACTAGTTTTGTTTTTCTGTCTCTCAGATGGTTTTGCTTGAAGTGAGAGCTAGTGCACTGCATGCTCTTGTTTAGATGTAAAATTCTGAATCTGCTTCTCCATGGAAACTGGAATTCCAGTTATTCCAGTCCAATTATTCCATACTCTCTTAGGTACATCCTTTTGAACAGATAAGCTAATTAACAAATTGTTTTGAACATTTTAATGAGCTAGTCTCCAGTTTCTTTAAGGATTAATTGCAGTAGGGAAAACAGGGCTGCCCTGCTTTCTGTCTGGGTGCCATCTGCAGTAAGGAAGTTGTGCTACATCTTCTCTCACCTACTGGGTACTACACCACCAAGCTGCCAGCCAGCTGCTCACCCACAACACCAGGCTCTGCTCCACCTCCCAGCTTCAGCAGACAGAGGCACTCACCTGCATGGCTGCACCTCCGTGCAAGGCATGCATAGTCTTTACACATTGACTGTTTTAATATCATCACATCGTTTTTCTTTATTTGTTGGGCCTGAGTGCTGTAGCTTCCCTGTTGATACATGTACAGGCTTGTGGAACCAGCAGTCCAAATCTCAGCACTTTCCCCTGCAAACTCGTCCTTCTCTGCAATATCAAACATACATTTTCTCGCTTTACCTTACTTCCAAGGTCCCTAACAACTCTGTCCCATCAGTCAAGATGTCAGACTTTATTACCCATAGGACAGAAGTGAAGGCAAGTGTCCATTCTTGCATATTGTCCTATGTTGTCCCTCACCCTGAAGGACCACTCAGAGACACAGCTCTCCCTCAACAAAACTGAAGCCCTGACTGCCTTCAGAAACCTGATGGCTTTGTTAGCTCAACCACTGGGCTATGGGTGTGACCAAACCACAAGGCAAAGCGATAAACAGTGCAAACAAACACAATGCTGCAGTGTGCAAAGTCTTTCACCACTTGCCTCAATGGCATTTCATCTTTTCCTGAAAAGATTCTCTGAAGAACTGTAAAAACTGAAGCAGAAAACTGTTCTGTGACTTCCCTTTCTTATTCAGAGTACCTACGTAGCATTCATCAAACATTTCATTAGAAGATAAGCTCAGTGTTACTTCAAAAACTGAGGAGTGGTTAACTAACTGGTAACCTGAAGAACAAGCTGGTACTAACAAATGGGACCAGGAGCTGCATTTCATGATCCCATGAAATACATATCTCAGGAAGCACCATTAATGATGTTTTCTGAATCAGCCTGTGCAACTTTGCTCTAAATGGTGAGCAATGCAAGAATAAAAATAAAACATAAGTGGGTATAAAGCCTGAAAGATCTTCAACAAGTTTCAAATCTCCAGATAAAAGGAAAAAACTACATAGGAAGGGAAGACATTATAAGAGCAGTTCAAAATAGAAATGTTTTAATGTTTTAAAGGAGATGGTCATTTACAGAATGTTAGGAATAATCCCCATGTTAATTAAACTACACGCTGGACAACTTAAGAGCCATCAATGTTTGTTTTTTTTTAATATAATGCACCTGCCCAAATCTATCTGAAAATGTCACTTATTTTGCCTAGGAAATGGACTATAAGAATGATCCTCTCTTTTAAATCCTGTAAGAAGCCCCAT
Source organism: Gallus gallus (assembly GCF_016699485.2). Classification (NCBI taxonomy): domain Eukaryota; kingdom Metazoa; phylum Chordata; class Aves; order Galliformes; family Phasianidae; genus Gallus; species Gallus gallus. The sequence continues at coordinate 20,150,070 of NC_052540.1, forward strand.
TGCTGGGAGAGATGCTGAGGGAAAGAACTTCTGTGTCACATCTATTAACAATCCTTCAAGTTGTAGAAATACAACTCCAGCAAAGCAATATCTATAGACATGAGTCTTTTCATGTGCATCTTTGTAGGAGCAGCCTGCTGAGGTTACCTAACAACAGAAGTGGTGCATTCAATTCCCTCCTTACTAAGGCATTACAAAACCAGGACTTCACAGCAGAACAATGCTTGCAAAAGCAGCTGCTGTGCTTTATTTACTATGTGTGGACTTAAAAAACATTGCTGTCTGGTTTCTTCAAGTAACTGTTGACCATTGGAAGTATGATCAGTCCCTTAAAAAAGGCACACAAAAGTTTTAGCTGGGGAAGAAAAATACCGTAGGCAGAAAACAGCCAGCAGCACTATCAACTACTTAAGAACTTGCAGCATACGCTAAATTCATTTTTAATTTCAACAGGACAAATGACTGCTCCATAGGCTTTGTATTTAGTCAGAAAAATATTCCCTTTGAATTTTAGTAATAGCTGAAGAGACAAATAAAAAACTTGTTCAGGGTAAGTGCTCTCTAATGAAGGTGCATGAGGTCTACTAAGGCAAAATATTAAGTTGAGCTGACGACATGAAAGCCTCGGACAAGTACCTGCCTTTCGCTGCTGTGGAAGAATGCACCTATGCAGAAACCTTCAAAAGGCACAGGAATCTCTGTGAAAGTTTCGTCACCCAAAACAAAACTTGTTACAACACACAAACTGAAGCACTTCAACATAATAGAAATGAGCAAAGATGGAAAGCCAAGCAAGGGGAGAGAAGGCGGCGAGAAAACAGACATTTATTTTTATAATCAAAAACAGATTTTAGGAAGAAAATTCAGTTTCACTATAGCCAGTGAGAGTTTTTCCATCAACCAGAGAGGAGCTGAGAATTCAGCTCCAGACAGCCCTGCAGTACAACCTCTTACTCCATCACGTCAGTTTTTTGGTAAAACGGAGAAATAGCAAAATGAAAATTCTTTGAATCTGGCAAATCCCAAAGCAGCAGTTGAATGTAAATGTGGAGAAAAATGATGAAAAGTGTGTTAACACCATTTTTCAATATGTTGGAACAAAACAAAAGTGGTAATTTAACTCCACAGTCCAAACGTTATTTTGGGAAACTGGAACCAGAGAAATCTCGATTTGTTAAGGGGAGGTGGCTCATTGAATGACTACACAGCCTCAGTGGATTTGATAAGTAGCTCCTAGAGTGTGTCTGGAGAAACACACACGTGTTTGTGTGCTGCACAAATGCGTTTGCTAGGGAGAGGCGTACAACACTGAGATGAGTAGTATCCAAAAACCACAAAGCGCTCCATTCAGAATTAATCATTTTTAAGCCCAGGGGGAGATCTTTTGTTGATGTTTGGTTGTGGGTTTGTTTTTTTGGCAATGAGATTTTTACAGTATTCTTTGGAAAACCCAGCTACAACTGTACTCTATTTAAAAATAAATAAATAGCATTCTTTGGCCTCTTAACAATTTAAGTTATGATTACATCATGTGTTATGTCTGTGGCAGTTTATCAGATGGGACTTCTGCCAACTTCTGACTAGACCACTAGGAAGAGTGCAGACAGCGTGGCTGCACTGCTGTAGTCATCTTCTGGCCAATGCATTTTCAGACATTCAGAACCATTTCCTTTCTGGGATGACTTAAGCTGGGTCCTCATCCCAGCAAGACTGGTCTCAGTATAAAAACAGAGGACAATCACTGCACACCTACTCAATTAAATGAGTTGGTCTAACACACAATTTATTAAAAGTGCTCTATTCTGCAAGGAAAAAAAGAGGTGACTGAATTTTACAATGAAGAAGCAAATTCATTTAATAGAGAATGTTCCTACTGCATTTGATTTCAAAAAGAAGAGACTCTACTGTTCCTTTTTAAGTCTTCCCTGTATGTTCCATTTGTCTTTTTCACCATTCAGAGACATGGACTATCTTTTTGCTCTGCCTTTGCCTAGTCCTACACACAAGCCTTCTGCTACGTGTCACAGCACCTAGAAAATCCCATTCAACACTGACAAACTGAGTTCTCTATTCAGAGCTCTAAAAGATTCTAAAAAGGCCATTTTTCACAAGACTGAAGTTAGGAGAGACTTGCCCAGCAACTCCAAACACATGAGTTGTTATGATTCCTATGCCTGCATCATTTACGATTAGATCAGCAATTGCACGACTAGAGCTGGGAGGCTTCACTTTTTGAAGAAAGATATTAAAAAAAATTAAATGCCTTATTTTCATTATGCTATTCAGAAGCTGCTCTTCTTCTCTTTGCCAACGATCTGAACTCTATATTAGTCTCATAAATCATTTCCTCTTGTAAACACCTGAGCCATGGACCAGAACAGAAATTCATCCACAGGTCCTCACACCTATTGTGGCATTCTCCAACTCTCTAATGAAAAGATCTCAGACTTGGAGAACAGTCCTTTATTTTCTTTAACGGCTATAGATTAATAAAGCAGATATAATCCAAAAAGGCTTCAAAAGATGTTCACTGGATAAGAACCATGTATATCTCAGTTCTGTCCAATAAGAAAAAATTGTTTTCACTCATACATGACAAAATTTATGATGAACCACTCTTGCAAACAATTCCTCACTGGAGTCTTACAGAGTCTTGACAGCATGCCCATAACTAATATTACACATCCACACAGCTGACTGATGAGTCTGCTATCCCTGTGTGTCTCACCAAGCCTTATTTAAACTCATTACAACTACAGAATTGCTGTGGAAATCTCATGGAATTTCTCTTATTTTAATTCCAGCAGGAATGAGGCTTCCACTGCCATTTGCCGCTTTGGCCTCCAGATGAGCAGGGGATACAGGTGTGCCAAAACCTAGAGTAAGTGGTACTGGACCTGATCAACCAGCGCACTGATTCAGTGAGAGATGGATCACACGTACGCAAGACCTCAAAGCAAAATTCAACCAGGTTCTCTCACTTGTTCCATTACATACAAGCTGGGTACTTGACAATTTCTTCACAACAGGAAAATGCTCTTCCTTTTGAACACAAATTCTGCCTCAAAAGCTTTTGCTGATCGATTTTCAAGCTCTCCAGTTATCCCTTCAGTCACATGAAGGGAACTCAGACTGGCATCGGTAAAGTTCCTTCTGATTTACAACAATGAAAATGGAGAAAAGTTTAGGAGAAAAGTTCACAAAAAAAGTTAATGGCTGAACTTACTTGCAGAGAGTATTCCTCCAACAAGCTATTAAAGAAAACATGGAATTACAGACAAAATGATTCCCGAACTTTAAAGCCTAACTTTGAACCTATAGGACAGATGAAAAGAGACAACACTGAAGCAGTTAGCTCCAACACAGAGCTAGTGCCCTCTGTGCCCATCTCCAGAGGCATGATCCAGAAAACAACCCTCCACTTGCAACTAGTCAAAATACCAATACTTTGCAAGTGAACCACAAGCAAAGCAAAGTAGCAACAGCATTACATATGTCAACAATCATTTTGCTTTGTACAATATTTACTAGTGCTTGGAAAAGCCTTGTCCTTTCCTACAATCTATTTGACTTCTAACATGAAAGGAGTTTAGAGGAAGTAGAGACTCTTTAATATATATAAGAAGTAATGCTATAGGTTAAATCATAGTAACCTTGGAAACAGCCTTTCTCCTCAGATGTGTCTGTGTCAATTAAAGTAATTGGGGCACTTCAGTTAATGGTGCCTAGATTTTGATGTCCAAGCTCATGCTGAAATGTTAGTCCTAGAGGACTCTTGGCTGAGAAACTGTTCCTCTGGAAAAAAAAAAAAGATTCTGCTTGAAATGTTACAAGGTTCTTTATTAGAGGAATTTTTCAGAATGGTAACTGGAGAGGGAGGCTAGCTTAAAGGGATGTCTTTGTACATATGCAGGATGCACAGGGGCTGGTTAGTATTAGCGAACTTGTCTAGTACTTGAAGCTTATTTTATATGTATGCAAATAAAGCTATGTAAGCAAAGCAAGGAAAACCATTTCCTTAGCTGTAAGATCTCCCAGTTTAAAAAAAGAAAAGGAAATAATCAACAAAAGCCATCAGATATACAGATCTAGGAAGCCAACTCTCTCTTCCTTTTGGTTTGCGTACAGGCATATATACATACACAGACCCCCCCACTCAAATTTACACGTTCACTGACAGACAATATCTATGCATGGCAGGGCCACAAAATCAAACAATAGTGCCTTCACTAAGCATCTTAGATGATCCTAAATTGGAACAAAACTACAGAATTACCACTTCATGACACACATGAGTAGAAAAAAAAAATCAAGAGGAAGGTAATTTCAGAGAGAGTCTACAGGCAGCTTCTTCCAGCACTCTTACACTTGGAAAGAAAAGAACTCATTTTTTCTTAAAGTTATTTTGAAAGGAACACAGGTGCCAATCAATCACTCAATTCAATGTCATGCATCACCAGCCTTCTGCAGAGATACACATGCATTTTCTGAAAAGGCTCTCGCTAAAGCATTTCTTTTTAAGACCCCATTTCCCCCTTGCAAAAGAAGGCATCAAAGCAACAAACGAAAGGAACAAAAAATCTTTCTCCCCCAGAGGATGTTCTCTGGAAGAATATTGACACAGTTTTTATTCTTAAGAGGACAGATACTGTGAAAAAATATTTGCTCATTTTTTATGTAAATTATCGTATGACAGAAACAGTGACTTTTAGCAGAAGTGGTTGCTTGTTATGCAAATGATGGTCTCTTCACTTTACATCTAATATTTGTCCTTTCTATAGCTATCAAGAGTAGAGAAACAGAATTAAGCAAAGTTTGTGAAAAAGCTGTCTAAATAATGACCTGAAAAGATGATTATTGGTTTTTTTCATTTGTTACACGCAATAATGACAAAGGGAATGAAATGAGTCAGTCCAAGCAATTCTTTTTTACACTAAACATCAACTTTAAGTCTTTTACAAAGCCTGAATGGTCCAAGTCTGCGAGGCTAAAAGACTAAAAATGACCTGGGTTGAGATGACGATGTTATACTCTTAGATATTGTTATTGTACAAAGGAAAAAGCAGCCCAAGGAGGGCAGTCGCTGAGTCAGGACTGACGTGTGCACTCACTGTCAGCAAAGGAAAAAAGATCAGAAAAATCACAATCCAGAATTGGCCGCCACATCAGTTGTTTCAGCCTCTTTGAGATTTAAAGTCATTTATATGAGAAATCTGTAATGGAATATGGAGTAACTCGATCAACAAGATTTAAAATGAGAAGTGTACAGTGGAACAGCCGCCAAGCTGGACTTGGGACAGCTCAATTCAACACAGCTATTTTTCAGTTTAAAGACTATAGTAAGTGAAATCCTGAAATATTATACCTATAAAACAGTTCGGAAATATGCTGCAATGCTCAGTAAAGCCAGCAAAGGTATTGCAAGACTCAACTTGTAACTCATTACAGCTTGAATACAGAAAACATGTTCTGGTCACTGAAAAAACAGAAGAGAAGGTTTTCTGTAATGATTTGATCTTATAAAGCAATAACTTGTGTGAGTGTTCTCATTCCTAAAATGTGAGGAAAGGGTCCACTTCTCCCTCCATTAACAGAAGCTAAGTTTAGCATTCATATCAACAGGAGCAAAATTAGGCTGTGAATCTAAAGTTGTATATAAACAGTTATCACTTTGCAGAACAAACAACAGAAATTTCAGAGTCATTATTTATAAAGGCTGAAGTGAGATCGGCATTGTGGTGGAGTGGGTTTTTTTTTTTTTTGACTTACAGATACTAAACAAGCTCAAATCAGATAGATGGAACATGAGGAGTCAGATGCTAGAGAAGAACAAGATCCCATCTGGAGGACTTTCTGTAAGTCAGACCTGGGACATTGCTGGGAGACAGATGTCCCCTGGGTCTGGGAGCTGTGCTGGCCAGGCCCTGAGACAGCCCAGCTGTAGGCTTTTGCAGAGCCAGAGGACACATTATGCTGGGCAAGTGACTGGTCCTTTGTTTCATCCATGAGAATAATAGAAGGGACAAAGACCACTTGGGGTTCATTCAGCACTGCCAGAGGAGATGAAGTTGCATGTGTACTCAAAGAAGAATAAGAGATCTTTAAGGTACATATAGATTTGAATTTTGGCAACATGTTCTGGATTAGAGCAAGAGCAAAACTATTCTCTGAACATGAAAATAATCACAGAACTGAAGTACTGTTGCCTGGCCAACCCTATGCTATGGTACATTTTCTCTCAGGTCATCTGTGCAGGCCTCTGCAGCCCCAGCTCTCGCTATTTCTAACACTCAGTATTTAGCTTGCTTTAAACTACGTACAGGATGATACATCATGAAACATAGGAGTGCCAAAAGAAAATCTGCACCATCATTAATTGCTACACAGGTACATCAGAACTGTCACAAGCAGTGATATGGCAGGCATAACAAGCGTTCTGAAGTCAAACTCCCAGTTACACTGATACAAAAGGAAGGATGCGGATGACAGATGGGCAGAGTTAAGCAAGTGGTTGGGCCAAAATCCTGAATAGATGGCTGTAGCTATGTTTCACTGCCTAGACTTGAACTCACTTTGTAGCAGAAACCACCAACTTTCTGGATTCAGTTAGGAAAAAGAAAATCTACAAAAAGTGAAAGTTATAAATATTAGGAATATATATAAAACAATCATCTACTCTTCTGGCTGCTCTTCCTAGTTTTCTCCTCTGGTTCCAGACTGTTCCCATTGCCTACAAAGTCCATGATTTATGTAATTGTGGAACTGCCATTCTATATCAATTAACATCATTATTCACCTCAGTAAAAGCTCCCTTATTTGCTTCCACCCAGACTATTTCTTGCCCTCTCTGCCTGAGCTGGTGCACACTTCTACCCTTCCAGGTTGACTGGACACCAGCTCAGAGTCACTGGACAGAAAGGGTCAGTTGTGCCTCTATCAGAGATTAAAAAAATTACTGAAGATGTCTGAAAAGGTCTGTGAAAAAAAAATTACATCATTAAGTACACTACAGTCAAGTAAAACAGCAAGATATGAGAAAGTTTTAAATTGTAACAACTTGTCTAGACTTATTCTGCTAGTCAATACCAACTGGTGAAGATGAAAGCAATGGTCAGTGCATCACAGCTGTGTGAAGTTACCCACTTACGTAGCCTATAGTTATTACTGTTATGGGAAGATTGGCACATTGGTCAAGATAGATAGTACATTCTGTAGGCAAAAGTTTGTCATCATTGCAAGTTAAGAATCGAACAGGTTTCCTGTTAGCACTGGATAAAGCTAATAATGACCACAAGAAACATTTGAAATGGTGACATAAAAGTGGGCCTCCCAGACTAAAAAGTCTTGTTTGGAAATACTAAGTCTGGAAATACTATATTAAAAGGGAATGAATCCAATACAATAAATCAGGAAACAGTTACTGAAAAACTGTGTCAAGATGAAAACCAAATGAAACTCATTGCATTGTATCCAGTGAGCTGTACAGACAGAACAAACTGTGTTGCAGGTCAGCTGGGCTCTAACCTTCACTATGATGAACTGTATTTCAAACACTCAGTTTCTGAATGCCACAGCACCATGCTACTCTGATAGCATATTCTCATCTTCTTATAAACTTGGAAGTGTTATTCCAGCAGGCACTTTCCTCCTGGTACTTTGATATGTCTATTACAAAGAAAGGAAAGATCCAGGTACTGAGTTTGCATTTTGTAAAGCTTTATGTTAATGAACATGCATAAAGAGGCCACAAGACCAATATACCAGGGAGTAGGGAAAACTTCCACTGAGAGAATAGCCCCCTTTCAAGAACTTCTAGTTAACTGAAACTGTGAAGTCAAGAGAAACATACTGACCAAATATCAGCTTGAACTGTTTCTGGACTGATACCTAAAATCTCCTGTGAATTTTCAGTGTGTTATGCTTCACATACTTTCTAAGTTGGCTGTTAGCTTTCCTCTTCACCTCCAACAAGCTGCTCATATTCCATTACAGGACTGATCACATTTCACTTGTTGGTGAATTCAGGTTTTATTTGCCATCTAATTTTCTTGAGAAATTATGACAAAACTGAAAGAAAATGTTTTCAGCATAGTTCAATTAGTTGCACAGCCCCCTCAAAAATTTCAGAATATTTATTCACATACACAGTAGTTCATCAGAAAACTCTGCTTTATTGTGCACTTGTCGGAATAAGTGATAATGCCAAGGGGCTGGCAGGATAATGAACAACTGCCATGAGAAATGGATCACTGCACAAAGCCATGTGAAATACAGCAATGATGGGGAGAGCAATGCTGAGCTGTGCCCACAGTTTCTCTTTTCCCCCATCTTGATTTTTACTTAGCTAGACTAGGGATGGAACATGAAATCAATTGTAGCTGAGTTCTCCAGAGATGTCAAAGTACAACTTCACTTTAATCACTGAACATACAGCTGTGCCACAGGTGAATTTGCCCTCCAGGCAAAGAGTTTAGCAAGTGTTGTTCCTATATCCAGTTATTTCACAGTTAAGCATGCCCTCTGATGAGCTTCAGAAAATATAAAACTAAAGTAAAATAACCACAAACAGAGCTTGCTTCTTTACTATGCCAAAGTCATAATATAGCCAATAATTCCAAATTCAATTCCCAAATACATTCATATAGTAACCATGTGAAAACCAAGGAGAACCGATTTTAAACCAGACCTTCAAAAGCACTTCTCCAGTTCATAATTAACTGGAAAGCAGAGAAATCAGGAAAAAAGTGGATTTAATTGAACTCTCAGTTTCTTTGGGCAAAGGTGCAGAAGTGATGTGTTTCATATCCAAGCTTTGAAACCACCACTTACATAAACAGTCCTTCAACCAGTGACACAGTGAGCAAACAAGGCTATTCAGCTCAGTAAGTACCACACTTTTTCAAAAATATATCCTGTAGGGTACAGTGTTCCAAGATGAGAAAAAAAAATATTCAGGGGGCTTAACATAGTGTTTCACTTTTTTTACCCAGTTATAGCTTCTATTCTGCAGCATAAACACAAAATTGCAATCTAGAGGATATAGGAAAAAGGGAGGGGTGGTGTGAAGGAAATCAATAAAATCACTTTTACATGGAGGTACATTCCATGCTGGGGGACACCTACATAGAGAAAGGAGACAGAAGAATAGTTGAAAGATGAGTCCAAAAGTGTCCACTGGAACAGGCTATTGCCCCCCCACCCCCCAACATCACTCATCTTTTGTTATATATTAATAGGATTTATAGTATTTGCATGTGAAGTAAAAGATGTAAAACAGTAACAGATCAGCATTGCCTCCTCCAAATCCTGTCAGCTTTCCTGAGCTCTGAACAGTATGAGATTACCGTGAAAGAAAACAGATTCAGGTCAGCAACCCTGAACACAAAAGCTGTACTTGCAGAATGGGTGAGAGAAGCAATTGCCCATGAATTCTTGTTGAACCCAAAGCAATTAGATTTTACAAAAAAGGAAACAGTTAGAAATAAGTCTTCTGTAAAAGGATAGGACTGACACCTTTCCCTTCACTGCAGTACCCTACAAGTGATGAACGCTATCAGAATACCTCAAGCAGCTTAAAAAAAAAAAAAGAATGGCAGGTGGCCCTTAAACAAAGCTGACGTTATCCACTTTGGTTGTACTTGGAAGAGGTTATTAGAAAGCTGCTGAAGAAGCAGAAAACAATCTTGAAATAGCTCGAATGTGAAGTTTTAGTCACAACTTCTGGCTTCAGAAGTGGTGAGGACACAAGGAAAAGTGAACAAGGAAGAGAGGAGAGAAGGACAATTGAGACAAGCAATCGAAATGACAATTTCAGAGTGCCATGGGAACAGAGGGCTTCCATCTCCAGAGAGCATTTTATCTGCAGCCTTCTCATCCTCTGCAGGAGAGGTGACAAAACACAAGCAACAGATACCTGCCCAGACAAATAAAAGCCATGCTCAGTAAGCAGCATATTCCTACACTTCAGATCTTTGTTATTATTGAAAAGGAGAGAGGGGAACCTAAGAAAGCGTCTAAGAATTGTTGTGTGGGATAGCTTTGAAACACACAATGTAGAATGTGAGTGACTGTTGTAGGTTTGTGTACCCAGCAAAATATACCTTAAAAACATGGCTTATTCTCAGAGAACAGCAAGTTGCACATTAGTCAGAAAACTAAAAAAAGACTTCCAGTATTCCAAATCATTACTCATCTCAGCATTGAGGAGAGCTTGGGAAGTCATCTCAGGAAGGATTTGTGATCAGCAATGCTGGAAAATTACAACAGGGAATGTCTGAAGTGAGTAGGGCTGAAAAGTTGTTACACAGTTGAAGGCTGTAAACTATTGGGTTTGTACTGCACAACTATAATCCTTTTAGAGACAACAGAAAACCTAAGCACAAACAGTTAAACTGATTGCATCCAGTTAACACATAAACCCAATGAAGAGACAGATTTGCCTTTCTGGAGAAAGGAATTCTAGGAGCAAATAGTGCCTTTTACACCTGGAGAACATCGCGCTGAATGGTACCAATACAATCAGGTTTGAAATCAAGTCTATGATCTGTAGCAAACAGAATTTCCATGTCATTTAGAGCTAGCTCTTGTTCCCATCTGGGTTGGAAACTATTTCCAATTGCCCATAGAGATCATAATTTCTATGTTACAATTTTTCAACACTTAAACCGAATTCAAGTTCTAGGAGAACTGGAAAGTATCAACCAAAAAAACAAAAAAGATCATTTCTAACAGCCACATTATTTATATGCACTGGAACAGGTTGCACAAGGAGGCTGTGGATGCCCCATCCCTGGAGGCATTCAAAGCCAGGCTGGATGTGGCTCTGGGCAGTCTGGTCTGGTGACTGGTAACCCTGCACATAGCAGCAGGGTTGAAAGTAGATGGTCATTATGGTTCTTTTCAACCCAGGTCATTCTATGATTCTATAGTATGTCAGTCATGGCAATCCATTAGACACATCATTGATTACATCAAGAACAAAAGAGGGAAATGTTAAGGTGTCTTTGACAGAAATTCAACCTTCTTCCTACTCCTGTTTCAGGCAAGCATTTGCCTTGTAAGAAAGCTACAGAAATACAACATGATGCATTACTGCTTCCTTTTAAACCCATTTAACCAAGGGTTCATAACACAACCCATGCTTAGCCCCAACTGCTCAGCTGTATGGAAGTCACTCAAATGCTCACATTGCTGTACAATACATATGGTGATTGGATATTTTAGGGCTTGTTTGTGAATAGCTGCATATTTGGAAACAGAATAAAATACAGCATACCTGACATACCTGACCAAGTGCCAGAGACACAAAAACAAACTTCGCACTGCAACCTCCCCAGGAAAATCTTTGTTCATTTTAATACTTGTTCCATCAGCTGTCTCTGTGAATGACAAGGTTTTATCTCTAACATGAATAGCTTTGAAGGCTACTTGTGTTATCCATTCTTCAGCAGCTGCTGCTGAAACCACAGGGTTGCAGACTTATAATTAAATCCAGCTGCCACGACTGTGAGTTCAGTTATATCGAAAGGAGCAGCAGTGCTGAGTGGTTGCTGGCAAGATTCTGCCTCTGTTTCTACACAATGCAATTAACTCTTTTGCCTCTTTTAGATGAAATAAACATCAGCACTGAAGAATGCTGTTAAATGACAGTAAAGCTGTATTTATTTACAAGAATTCTGTGGCAGTCATTAAAAACCAAGAAAAGAAGACTAGGTGGATGACGGCTCAGAACAGATAGCTCTTTCCTTAAAAGCACTGGTAGGACACCCAAGGACAGGACACAAGATGGAAGGAGTTTCCTGCAGGGTACACATTAACTGATCTCCTCTAAGCCTTAAAACACAGACTGCAGAATACAGCAAATATCAATACCAAGTTTTTGAGAGAATTGCAGGTGAGGGTTGGCAGACTGAACCACAGGGCTTCCTTTGAGGCAAGATCATCTCCAAAGCCCAGCATCCATATCTTACATCGCTTATGGACTTAATCACTGCAGATGTACTTTTAGGGGTATAGCTTTGTTGTAGTTTTTGTTTGTGTTGGGTTTTGAAGTCAAATTGTTCGTATTCATGTGTCAGCAAAAACATTGCTACCTAAACCTGACTTTCTCATTCACAGTCCTTTAAGTGCTGCTCAGGGACATCTCCGCTTTTGTGAAGAAGTGACTGAAAGCTTCTGAAAAACACTGCATGGAAATAGAAGCAATTTGCAGAAACACTTCAGAATAACATCAAAGTAGGAAGTAAAACATTCATTTGAACTTTTTTTTGGTGAGGAGTTACTATTTGTACCTCTTCAGAAACACACAGCAGCCCAATCACTTCTGAGGACTGGTGAGAAAGCCCAACAGAAGCCAGAATAAAGGTGAATTTGCTCTTGGGTGGTTATACTTAGGTTCATTTACTTTTGACATCTGTTTGCTGTTCCCTCCTGCCTGCTGCTCAGCACTAATGGCCGCAAAGCCCAGGCATGTCAGCAAGATGGGCTGATTATTACATCCTGTCATACCTAGGTGGGAGCCAGTTGTGATTTTGCTTTTACCATTCCCATTTTAAAATGACAAAGCTTTTATCTCTCTAAGCTTTTTTCAGTGGCCTCTTTAAAGGGCTTTTTTTTTCCTAAACCTGTAGAAGTTCATATCTTCCCAATGCAGAAAGGGGTTCCCAAAGACTGCAAAGATGAAGGTGAGATGCATGCAAAGAGAAGTGAATGCAGGGAAAGGGCAAAGAAGGAGAAATAGAAAGGTTGGAGGAAGCCATGCTTTTGCTTTTTAAATCCTTTATGAGGTCCTGCTCACAACTGGTATTAAATCTCTGAATCAACAGTTATCCATCAATAAAACAGATAATGTCACTTTATCTTATCCATAACATTTTCTTGAGAGATTACAGATAGCTTGGACCTTCTGTGGTATTTCGTGCACTAAAGCTGTCTTTTAGAAGCATCTGCACAGAAGAACTTTTGACTCATTTCTCTCCCGTATTTCTAATCAGATCTGGCATTTTATATTTAGGTTCAACTTTACCTCTGTATTAATTTGTGACTATACATGCATATAGTTCATTATTCAAACCACAATCTGTTTTAAGTATCAGGCCATCTATCAGTTGCCAGAGGAGAGAAGACAGATTAGAGAACAGGATGTTACCACTGGACCAAAAGCAGAAGGCATTTACTCACTGTCATCAGATGACTTCCTGTGAATCTACATGTAGGAGTCGACATTGTACATAAAAGATGGATCTTAAAAAGGGGGGAAAAAATTAAGTGGTGTTTTCTTTCCTATTTGATAATATTTAAAAAGCTGATATGAGGTTTGTATGTGCTATATTGAGGCTTAGGCTTAAAAGAAAGAATAAAATCATTACAAATTTGATCCAGAGATTTTCAAGGCAATTAGGTCACTGATGTGCTGGAGGTCTCCAGCTCTTCACCAAGAGGAGAATCTGCTCAAAGGTTAAGTCAGAAGACTTCATCATGTCTCAAATGTCATTCAAGTTGGTAAATTAATTAGAGACTGAGAAAGCAAGTTGTGTAGGAAAAAGAAAAACACTAAGGCAAGATAAGATCAATTACTCCTAAGCAGCATAGGATATAGCAGGAAAAACAATCAATTCAGTTCACTAACTATAAATAGCTGCTCTGATTAATACACTAATTTTAAACACCAAAGGTATGTCAGCATACTCTCTCTTGCTAATACTTTAACTACATAAAACTGCCTGCAGCACATAGTTTTTAATGCTGTGCTTGTTCAAATTTGCACTAATAAAGCATAAATTAAAATAGTGCAGTAGAAAAAGCCAAACTCCATCCACCATTTTCCCTACACAGAAAAGCATACTGAAATACTTGCTTACATACATATACATATCTAACACTGCTTCTCATACTGTTAGTAAGAACGACCACATTAAGTGCCAAGCTCATATGACATCGCAAAGCAAAGCTGGCTCTGTGCCTGGACTGCTGCGTGGCTCCAGTGAAAAACTGAGTATCCCCATCCTTCAGTTCCAGTCAAGTCCTTCCCTAGAAGGATTCTAAACAACCTCCACATAAGTAAAGGCAGCAAAGCACCAACAAAAGGTAATTCCTTGTGCTTCTATCCCCTATGCTCACACAGCACAAAGGAAGTGCCTAGGTCTACTGTGAACATCTGATGAAACACCTTGCTAGCTCTGGTCGTGCTTTAATAACGGCCATATTTAGGAAGTTTCACTAATTTGAAGGTTTTTGGATCTTACATCTGCCTTGTAATCAACAGCACTGCATAAACACACAAATAATTAATTTAACCTCAAAACCACAGACATGATCTAGTTCTTCAGGGAAACATGAAACCTAAAGGCATCGCTGTGGGTGACAGAGCCACAGCAGCTTTAGGTTTGGCTTCTATCTTTTTAAGGTATTTCAGAAGGACAATGAGTAGTACAGTCTTATGGATATATATATACTGTCCTGTAAAGCTTACCCAGGTCTTCAGTTTCACAGAAGAAAATATGTATTTCTCCAAGAGTCAATTACTATGTAGGAAGAGCACTCATCATGTAACTGCTAGAGACATTTACTAGAGAAATAGAAATAGTAAACGTTCACCAAGAAAGAGTATTCTTAGTTGCAAGAAGATCCATCAGGCTTCATAGTATTTCATTCAATATTTATAAAAAAACATTTTTGCTTTAAGTAGTTCTGTAGTGCAAACTCTTATCCACCCAGACTAGGAGGTGCTCACAGTTGTTTACTAAAATCTTTATACAGTTCAATACCTTAATAGTGTGTGACCAAAGTTAAGGAATAGATTGACAGCTAGTCAATGAACTAATAAATATCCATCACGTAAGCATTTCATTTTAGCTAACCACACAGTGGACATTCTGCCTTTATATACACATTCCAATGCTATTATCTCATGCTTAATTACTTAGGTCTCAAAGCACTTTACAAAGAAATGAACTATTATTATCAGCTCTTCACATACAAAGAAATTGAGGCACGGCGGTATAATTTGCCAAAGTTATTGGATTCATATCCAAGGTCAGTGACAGGTGAAAAACAGCTCTTATCTCACGCATCAGGCAAGCACTGCATTCATAGACCACACTGCTTCCCAAGCATGTAATATTTAGCAATTTGCATTAGCTAGAGTAAAAGAATTTAAGTTTCACCTGCATTACAGCAAATACTGCACTGTAAAATTGAAACACCTGTACTTTGAGTCTGTAAGACACTGGAATATTCCATCTTTGCATTCAGCCTTTCTCCGATGATTAAGACAGACAACCTTATTTTCTGAGGATTTTGCCTTGGTTGTTCCATGCCTATTTTAAAACACCTTCTGAAAATACACATCCTCTCAGAGATGCCCAATTCTGGTCACCTTGCTAGTCAGAGTAGCTTTTTGCAAAGGCTCTGCAATGGAAGACTTTTCCTTTGGTCAAACCAACAAAGTCTGTTTCTTTATTTTGTGCATTAATATCAGAGGAGAAAGAACTTCAAAGAGCAGTAAACCTTTTGTCATCAGATCTCAGTTTAAGAGTCAAAACTAATCCTTGTTTTTTTGCACTGGGCATTTTTATTCATACAAGGAAGTTACTCCTGTTAGTAGAATTTGGAATACTCTCACTAGCTGCATGTCCAAGTACAACTTCCAAGGCTGAATTAAACAAGCTAAATCAAATTAACTCACTTCTAAGTCCAGCTCAGGTGGCTGAGATTACCAGGACAGCTAGAGAATAACAATGAAATGAGCACTGAAGCAGAGTTAATTCTTGGCACTGGGTTCTGTTAATTATTATTATTACTACTACTACAGGCTTTCTGTCCCTTTTTCTGGGGCTCAAGAGAAATGAGAATCTCAACTTCTGAGCAAGTCAAAAAAAATGCAGCTCGTAAGTTTATATTGTAATTGATATAAGTCTATTATTACAAGACAAATTGCAACAGACAAAGAGAGAGACAGCTCAATCTGTTACTGAATCCTTGTAATGGCTATATGAAGAGCTCAACCATTTCACTCATAAATCTTCCTACTAAGTTTTTATTGCTGCTTGTGTGGATAAAATATTAAAACTTTGAGGTGAACAAGAGATGCAGTAATGCATCTCTTCTAGTCACAATTACATGGAGTTTGTTACAGGAATCATAACCTTCTCAGCATCTAATCAGAAATAACATTGTGCTACAGGCTGCTAAAACACCCCGAGAAGTCATTAGATTTGATCATGACAATTGTGAGTAATCACCTCTGCTGCACATTGCTATGATGCACAGGGCCATCGTCAGTCATTCCCAATGATCTGCCACAAACTTTCTGTGGGACAGACCATGCAGAGCTCATAATAGCTGGATCTCCAGGAGGATGACCTACTTACTAACAAACTAAGGGGCAAGTATGAAATGCAGAGAACAGATTTGAAAGGTCTTGAAATGTGTTTCCATTTGTTTGTGTGGGTTTTTGTTGTTGTTCCTGTTTGTTTTTTAATTAAAATTAGAGCCTCTTAACAAAAACAGTTAACTCTTTTTTTTAATTTTCAATAACGTTGTCTCTGTCTGTGGAACATATTGCCAAGCATGGTGGTCATGAAGGACACTTGCATATACCAAACTTTCAAATCAGCTGTCAATGTTGAATGGCAGAAGCAGAAAGCAGGTGAGCAGAGGGGCTGGAGGAAGGAATATAATAGATGGGATACATCTATTATATACGCTCAGAACATGATCAAATGAGTGTTATGAATTGCTAATGAGTCCTCCTCAGTCAGGACACTGAGAAGAGGCCATAGCACCAACAGTGGCCAATACCAGTGTTATCAGCAAGGATGCCATAGTGTAACACCATTCTAATTAACATTATCTAGATCATATTCAAAGCCTGTAAGATATGGTCTGACATTTTTTTTCTCCACTGACTCCTCAAAGCCGAAGTCTTTGGTAGAAGAGATCACCTTGTCCTACATTTTAAGTGTAGGTAGGAAAACTATTTATTTTTCAGTAAAGTTGCACACGTAGGAAGGAGGATAGAGGAGATTTAATGACTATTTAAAAAAAACAAAGTACTACAGTTAAGTAATGCAGTCACATTAAACTCAGGCTACCTAAAATGGCAGTGCTCCAACTTCAGCCAGGAAAATAAAATGCCTCAGAAAAAGCCCAGATACTAAGGCTGCTAGCTCCACACAACATTTCCTTTAGTTTTGTTTGCAACAAATACAATACGAGCCTCACAATCATCTGACTGGAGATGCCTGCAGTGGTTAAGAAGCCTTACACTCTAAATTACCTTGCTTTTGTTAGGCAGGTGAAACATCCATGATGTTCTTTGAGAAGAGAGGTTTTTCCCTTCAGAATTTAATTTATAAACTCACTCCTGCCAGGCTGCGATAGCAGCTACTGTATAAACCTGAAAATGATGACTGCTGAAATTCCATTCAAACCTTCGGAATCAATAGAAAGCAGACAAGCCACCAAGATAAAGTTCCACCCGACTGCAAAGAGCAAGGACTGCAGGATGCCTCACTTTGTTTCTGCAGTGTCCACAGCCACCAACCTGTGAAATAGAGACTACACAATCTCATTTCAGGCTGAAAGTCTGACCTCTCCCATCCACATATTACAACCAAATCTGCTGTTGGAAGTGCTTTAATGTAGGTATTTCCAGACTACAGAAGGAAGACTCAAAAGTCTAGCAAAGACAGTTTAGAATTTGCAGAGAAATACTGTATTTGGTTAAAGCTTCTTACATGAGCTCCATAGAGATTCTAATCCTGCTTACCTTGAAGCAGCAGCTCTACATAACAAAGCAATCTCCACTGGTGTCACACTGGTTCATACCAAGTTTACATGTAAACTCCTGTACTTCTTCCCTGCTCATACAGAGAACCACAGCAGCATCACTGCTGGGGTCTGCTTAGCTCAAGTAACACTGCCTGAAGGCAGAGATTGGGATCCTGCAGTCTGGTGTCAGAAGTTGCATTGTGGAGGGCTCTGCATTTTATTTAAACATTTGCTTACAAATGAATAAATGTTCTCTATGACCAGGCTCCAGAGAACACAAACCTGTTGCAACGCTTGCTGACTTTTCCAACATGATTGAAAAGGAAATTGCCATTTGTCTGATATAAAAGGAACTCTTTATCTCAACCACAATAGCCAACAGTAACAAGGTATTTCTGTTTATAATAAGTATTCCTCTATATGCATTTTACTCAAGCACAGAGCAACACTTCATCACAGATGCATTTGCAATGGTTGACATTTGACTCACCATACTGGCAGCGAGGACCCTGAAATCCTGCAGGACACTGGCACATGTGAGGTCCTTCTTCAGAACACTTCCCTCCATTGAAGCAAGTGTCAGCAGCACAGAGCACTAATACAAACAGAACAAAACAAAGTGGGTTTTGTTTGTTTTGTGCCAAGGACTCTCCAGAATTGCCTCTTCTTGTCATAGTCTGCTACAACAGCAACATCCAAATTAAACAAAATTCTTTTAAAGTCAGAATGCAGATATTTATAATGTTGATAGGATTACATTTAATTTTAATAAAAATAAGTCTAGGGCAACAGTTTCACCTGAAGATACATCAAAGGTAAAAAACAATCTCATAGGACTCAAAGTACATTGAATGACTGAAGGGATGAACTGCTGAAGGGTAATGCAGCAGTGGGCAGGCAACGCCAGGGCATTAAAAGATGTTATGTATGTCTGAGGAAATGAAGGTACTTTCTTTCAACTCAGTATTATTCGCTTAGAATAGGTTAAATTCCACCTCCTTGAGCCAAATTTGCTAAGAGTATCAAATACAAAAGAATACTTCAGCTACCTTTGTGCCTTAAAGAATCTGAAACAAGTCTCAACTGCTCTTTCAGAAGAAAATAATTCTGTACTGCCACTAGTGCTCAAATATGTCACATTCCTTTATGCCAGAGACTAATATAGAGCTTGTAAACATAACTTTGACTTCTTACAACAGAAGAAGCTCACACTAAACATGCAGATTCACACTGACACTAATAGGCTCACAGGTGGTTGGATTTTGTTTTTGTTTTTTTTTTTTTTTTGAAGAATAAAGAGGAAAAAACCACAAAGGCAAGCTCTGTGAATGCAGTCCTCAAGTTGGTACAAAGATTAAAAATACATAGGAACAGATGCTTGCTCTTAAACAGAAAACACAACCACTGATGAAAGTGTAGCAAAACTAAACAGTGAGTAGACTGTTGTCTTCTACTGATGTCTTGTTAACAGTGGATAGAGTGCTTTCCAATCGTTTAAACTTAATTCCATGTTTTAGGAAAACATCCAGTCATGCTTGAAAGTTACTGATAGGAACAGGCTCTCATCAGATGGAGAACATCAGGGTGGAAAGTCAACTGCTTTTTCTTCTCCATTTATAGATCACCTCTTTATAATTAGAATTGCCAGTTATACATAGCAAGAAAAATCTTTCTAGAAAGAAGATTCAGAAAGGCCTAAGGATATGATCTCTCCAGTCATTGTTCTGTCACAGTTTCGCCATCTACTTACTGTGCAAGCAGCCAAGCTCGCTGTTCTGTTGAGCCCACCCAGGGCAGCACTTATAGACAGTCTGGTGCTCCATTCTGTACACCTGCTTATACACAGTGTAGTAACCAGACCTTCAAAGGGAATCAGTTCAAGAGAACAAGTCAGTTTATTCACATCTCATCAGTAGCAAAGTACAAAATTGTGATTTAAAGCTAAGTCAACAAGGCCACGACAAACCCAAAACACACAAGTCACATTTTCCACCCAGTAACAGACTTAAGGTCCCAGCATGACATGATACATCCATAACCAAGTTGCATATATCTCAGGAGATTACACAGACTGAACTCTCAAAGTACAAAGAAACCGCTTTCAATATCAGAATGTGTGTGTATCACTAATTACCTCCTCTCATATCCCATGCACCATCTCCTCCCTGTGCAGCCTTGTTTCCACATCTTCACCATGCGGCTGAAGGCCTGAACACATGGTTGTTGGTGTCCCACCAGCACCAGCTCCAACACAGGGCAGACATTTGGCCTTTGGGGAAAGAAAAGAAAAAAATCACATTTCAATTCTCTCTAATGCAATATCTGAAAATCTGGGAAGAACATACATAAAGCTATGCTACCTGCAACAGTTAAGAGTTAGAAACACTACTGAAAATACTGTGGATCTGTGACTTTTTCCACCTGGAACTGATCACAAGAGTACAGCACTCATCAACACCTGACAAATCAGCCCAGAGAACTCAGCCTGGCAAGTGCCACAGACCTGAACAGAGCCAAGATTTCATTTCTGTATTGGTTGCATAAGCCATGAGCAGGAACACAATCCTGGTAGTGATTTTTGCACAAGAGCTGGCCTCTGAACAGCTAGGCCAGCAAAATGCAATTGTACCTTGTTCCCAGAAAATGAGACCTGCAGTGCCTGAGCAGGATGTGACAGACGACTCAGCACTCTTTGCTGTCTGTAGATAACAGTGGCCTTTCAGATGAGGCTCTGCTGACAAAGGATGCTGCCTCATAAGCAAAAAAAGCTGATGGCTGAGGCGAGGGAGCCTGAAAGGCACTTGAGGCCATCCATGCCTGTGCTGGAAGCCCCACTGCTCCTTATGGAGCACGCAGCAGCCGGTATTGAGCTGACAAACCGGGGTGGGAACAGGCACTGACCTCTGCAGAGCAGCTACCAGATAGCCAGACTGAGTATAAATAATAGAAACAGATTCTGCCTTAGAAAACAGCATGTAAACCGAACAAAACTTACAATGAAATTCAGGCTGCGCAATTCAATGGGAGCTGCTCCATTGATTCAAGTGCAGATAAGATGTATCTAAGCAATTGTTGTGGGAAGAGGGCATTCTGTTGGAGCCCCCCTCTGCTATCGGTCTCCTCAGGGAAACATATGAGATTTTGAGAAAGCATAGTTGTTCCCTACTGATGATTCCAAAAACAGCAAGAGCAAAATAAAAGTGTTGCGTTGTAGGATGGCACATAATCCTCATCCTGCTACCCAGTGCTGGTTACAAAAGGACGGAGGGTTTTGCAGAGATGCTGTCAGCCTTGCTCTAATTCTATTCCTGGTGTAAATTGGAAAGTTCTGAATAACAGAAAATAATTCTGCATAGAGCATACAGAGTCCAACTGAAACTACAAAGCCCTTTTTGGTGACCTTCAATACAGTGGTCTCATGTAGCAAAACTGAAATAAAGCTATTTCTGGATTAACATGCAGATTGCTAATGTAATAATTTAGCTCCACCAGAACAGTGAGCTCTAGCCACCAAGCCTTTGCAAATGTAAACCTCAATCATTAAAACACAGAGACAAAACCATGAACTTTGTATATCTGTGCTCATTTAGCATTTGTAAACATGAAGCAGGTGTGCCACACAGCTAGCAGGGCAGTTCTTCCAGAAACATTAGTTTCAGAGACCCCTGGTCAAGCTAAGAAGAATACACACTGTCAACTGACAAAGGCATGAATGGGAGGCTGTGATAGAATGGATAGAAAGCAACTAGTTTTCGCCATTAATGAACTAAATAATATTAACTCCGCAGCAGCTGTTGGGCTAGAAGAGTTATCATTAGCTACACTGGATATTGGCAATATCTCTTTCAGGATTTACTGGGCTTTTTACCTCAGGGGCCCAAAGTACTTTGCAGCCTTGTTATGTCTGAACACCACACAATGAAGCCTTTCTAATGAGAAGTAGATCTTTCATCTGCAGGTCTTCAGGTAGCTTACCAACATCATTAAATTAAGCCTGGGCAGAACAGAAAATCCTATAAGCAGGTCATTTTTACCAGTGAGTTAAATACTTGGAAAAAGCTGCCAGCCTAGATCAAAGCCAGTGTACAGTATAGTAGAAGTATCAGGTGTGACTTTGGTTACCAAAGAACAGGAGGAAGGAGCAACTGCTGGCCCATCTAATCAGCACTGGTTTTATTCATTCTAACTTCAATAAAACAGACCAAGATACAGTTGCCAAATCATAATTTTATCTACATCATTCTAATGCATACCCTGCCAGTTTCTCTACAAGGAGGTCTACCAGAACTACGGTGTACCTAAGGCAAGCAATATTAGGACTGAAAACTTGGGCACCACAATTGAATCATTCCCACCCTCTCCATTTTAGTACTGCTGGATGGTATCTCCCCAATTGGCATGAAAAGCCGCAACCCATGCACTGCTATTGGAGAAGGCTCAACACTAAGGGGCCTACAGTCATGCCAAACACCTCAAATGAGAAACCCAAGCAGGTCTCTGAAAGGTGTTGCTGATAGAAAATAGAAAGTAAAAGAAACAAACAACTAAATAGTTCCAGAAAGGACAACCAGGGCACAGCTGCAGACAATTTCCATTATGTAGGCTGCCTATCTTATGATAGAAAGGCATAAATAGTGCATTTGTCCTGGTTAAACTTACCTTGATAGAAAGTAGTTCCCTGAACTAAGATGCCTATTCCCCCCAGGCACTGAAATAGCTGCAAATCTCCATTACCCTTAAACTACACTTTCAGTGGACCAACACACACACACACAATCTGTAATGCGATCATTCAAACAGACATCTTCAGAGCTATCATATTTCAGATTTTTCCAAAGTGAAAACGTCGCAATCTCCATCTCTTGCACAACTGTTCTGCAGAATGTAATATATGCTTCCTGGAGACCATAGCTGCAGTAATGAAGCACAGCACAACAGACAACTCACACCAGAGCACAGAAAGATCCGTCAGCCCCCAGGGACCTTCCCCCAGCTTTCAAAAGTACCTTTTAGTCCTCTTCTTCACAGGACACAGAGTTCTAGTCAGCTCTGGGAACAGAAGAACATGGCTCTGCTGCTGACTGAGAGCAATGGGTTTGGTGACACAGAATTGAGGCACATCACTTTCCCCACATTCCATCCTTAAGGTTCTTGGGAGAAGGTTTCTGTGGACAGATTGGCTTGGCCCTAGATGGCCCCTTCAGATCCCTTCCCCACCGCCCCATGTATTTCATCCTCCATGGGGAGACTGTAGTTAGATGTTTGTTAGATTGCTCCATACTTCCTATTCTTTGAGCCCGCCAACACTGCAAAGCAAAGCAGAAGTCAGTAGCAGTGTAGTTTCAGATTGCCTCGAATTCCTCCCAAAACCACCCTTGCTCTGTTTCCATGTCACTTCCACTACTCAACAGCGCGTGTGTGCCAGCTATTCCTTCCTCTCACATTACCTCAGCACTTAATGTATTTAGCTTAAGTTCAAAGCAATTGTTCTCAGCCCATTCTTAGCACAGTTTGCTGTTTGTTTCACATCCAAAGCAGCTCTTTGTATGCCCAAAATCTTGCCTGCTTTCTTTTTCCATTACGTCAGTTGGTCTAATAAAACCCTTGCCTTACTTAGCAACCATGTCTCACTTAGCAGGCTTTTTTAAAATGACTCTCCCTCTAGTGAATAGAACATCATGTACTGATAATTCATGCATATCTCCTTTTATTAGAATTGCCTAAAAATTTCCAGATAAAGGTACATTCATCTGTACCGCTCTTCCATAAATAAAAGAATGAAGCTGACAATTGTTGTAATGACAGACTGAGCCCATCCTATAAATGCCTCTCGCGTGCTGTTGCCACGTGTCCAGGAATGGCTGTATTGACTTCTATGATACAGTTAATAGGAACGAACAGCACTCACAGAATAAAGAAAGGCAGCAGCATAAAGTCATATGCTTATTAAGATTTATTCAAAGCAAGCCATTCCCCCAATATGCCCTTGGGATAACGTGAAGAAAAATATTGAAACCTCTGCTACATTGCAATTCAATTGCAGTAGTTGCATAACATGGAATCCTTTGCTGGCAAAGCCAGGGGGTAACACTTGTCCTCTCCTCAAACACAGCTCCCAGCTCACAACACATGAAGTTCAACCCTTTGTCTCACTGCTCTTTGATTCATAACCCATAAATAAGCGAGCTGCTTCTGGAACAAAAGTACTACACATAACACAGTTCTGTGTTAAGTCTCTCTACTCAATATATGCCATCTAAGACTAAAACGAAGCACAAGTGGATGTACTGGGTACATTTAGACAAGGAGAGCTCCACTTTTACTCTCATGTCCTTTGCATTCACAAAATATTTCTTAATGGGAATTTAAGTGTTAAAATAAACCAAACACGTGTCTATTATGCTCTATGATTTGGTTGATACACCGATCCCTTAAAACCTTTATACACCAGTGATCTCTGATAGCCAAGACTAACACGAAGTCTATTATTAGCTCCTTAGTCTGAGTCGCTCAAGCCAGAAGGCTCTTGCTTACTATTTCCATTAAGAGACTGCCCTTTAAACAAAGACACCCTACACGCACAGTTCAGGACTTCCAATGAACAGATAATTGGACAAACATGAAGCAAGAGCAGCCTCGACTGATCATATGACTGCGATGCCTATGAGCCACTGCACAACAGGAAAAGATCAGAGATAATTAAAAGCATCTCCAGAAGGAATATAATTCATTCTTGGGTTTACATTTTGAAAGGGAATGTACATGTCTGTAGAAAAATGCAGTCAAAATAATCAACCACATGGACTTCTGTGAAGTAGGAATACTGCTAACCTGGCTCAAGGCGCTCCTGAATCTCACATTACTGAGGCTGAAGCAAAGCTCTACTGCACACTCACCCTTCTCTTGAGCCTTTCACTGCCTGTTTGTGGGCCACATGCTCAATGCACTCTGCTCTCATCCACCCCACTTAGAGTTTTATTTCACAACATTTGGATCATGCCCAAAGGCTCCAAATCCCAAAGGTGTGCACCTACGCAAGACTCAGCTCACACTCAGAACAGCCTTTCTAGTCTTGCAACTTTAAAGGAAGTTTAATTATTCAAACTACTAACCTTGTGAGAGGGAAATGGGGGAACAGCATGGGGACCATGTAGAACTACACATCATGAAAACACTTAACTTCAGAATTCTTAGATTTGGTGACACAGACTAAAGCACTAAACAGAGCAGCATTTTAGGGTCTTTGAACTCCAGCAGCATCCCAAACGAGCTCCCCAGTGAAAGACCCACACGGTTCCCACAACCTGTGACAGAGGATGGATGACAGAGTCACCATATTTACTATTTCCAAAGTGACTTACGCTGGTTTTATTCCTGCCCGTGATACTGGCAGACAGAGAAGTATATTAGAGCAGTTATTTTTGCATGTTATCACCCAACCATAAGTAATCTCATATAGCAATAGATTGGTTCTTTTGATGAAGTGCAATATTGTTTTCGTGTAACAAGGAAAGAGCAGTTACCAGCACAGCCCATCTGCTCCTGGGAGCATGGAGGCAACTTTCTGCACACTGCTGGCACGTGTGGTCCAGAGGGGGAAGAAGGACTGAAGAGAAGGGACAACAAGTGAGCACATAAGAGCTAGAAAGAGAACAGCTCCCCCATTCCAGAAGGTACATTGTCTTCATGACAGTTTTAGTCTGCATAGCACAACCCTAACACCTGAATCCTTAAATGACAAGAAAAGTAAGCCTTTTGTTCTATCAATCCACCTTCTACCCCACCCAACTTAAAAATCAGAAAGCTGAAGCCAGATCAGTTTAATGGCAGTGAGAGCAAACAGACATTAAGATATCCCCAAAAGTTTCTTTCAACAATGCAATTAAGTCAAAACATTAATATGAAGCAAAAAATGGTAGCCGTCTGATTGCAGGCCTTTCCACAGAGACCAAGTGAATGACACCACCTTTACACTAAAGCAGAAGGCTGTTAACATCTTCCTACATGCAAGACATTGTAGGCTGCATGTCCTCAGCTGAAGAATTTGCAATCTGAGCACAAGCACCAGCAGCTCCTTCTGTAAGAGTGCTCCAGACGGACCCTTGCAGAAACGTGCTGTGCTCCAGAAGGGAACAGCTCAGCACTACAACGCTGTATGCAAACAGGATATTGATTAGGGTTTGCTATAAGGAGCGTCTCAAGAGGAAAAGGAAAAAGTAAATTTTGTCCAAATGCAGAAATCAAATTAGGAAGTAAACAATGTAAAGAAAACATCTAAACAGCAAGTTAAAATTATTTATATGGATAAGTTTTGTATATGGAGACATTTTGGTTAAGAGAAACAATAGTTCACAAAGACTGGAATGACAGAGGAGACATTTCTTCCTTTTAAAGTCTGCCACACACTCTTCTTTCCGCCCTTCAACTATTTTAAGGCTCATTTCCCCACATTTCTCAGATAAAATTAATCAGCACTACCAGAGACAATTAGGGCATCCTGCTCCCCTGACCGCTAATCAATCCCTGCTCTCTACTGATCCTGTATCAATATTTGTGATGTTTATGTGCCCTCTGGGATATAGATTGGGAGCACCAGGCTCATTTAGATTAGGTCTCATTATCACTGCTGTTCTCGGGATCTGTGGATGCGGGTCTGCCACTGAAGACTCTTAACCCCACAGGTTACTAATGCACCGCTGCGTCTTATTCACATCCTCTCTCTGATTAGATGGAGCAGCTAAATAACACAAGAGTTCCTCCAGCCTTTGTGCACTGCATCTAGATGCAAAGCAAATCAATATGAGATGATTAATTACATACTCAACTATTACAACAACAACAAGATTTTAAGTTCCTATTGCTATCAGGCTGCAACATCAGTCCTTCAGCTTCTACTTAACTATCCTCCTCCTTCCCCCAGGGTAGAATAATCTGTTTTGTTTAGCAAGAAATGTAGAAGATAAACATGTACTCGCTGATCATTTAACAGTGATTTGCCCAGTCACTTTTCTTGCATCTTTAATCAAGGAGTTATTTTATTTATTTTAAATTGAACCAAATACTCCCAGCAACACCCAGTTTCACACTTTCTGCTACTTTCTGGCTGGTTTTTACAGGATCAGGTAAGGTGCCAGGTAAAGCACAGACCCAGAGGGGATAGCAAATGTAGCATCATCACTTCAGCATGCAACTCTGATAAACTCCAAATACCAACCGCCATTCATGTGCAGGAAAGCTGAGCACACTGCTGTGTGTACTGCATCCAAAACAGCAGGTTATCCCACAACAAGGCTGGAGTGAGACTTAGTGTAAAGAGTTTGCTACCCAAATAGGAAATAATTGGCAAGATGACCTGTCAGCATCTCCTTAACCCTATGGTGTTCTTCATGGTTGGCTTTTGTGCTGCTAGCTGCATACCTCCACACATCTCTAGGCAGGGGCTATTTTTAAACAAGAGAATGGAAAGGACAGCATCAGAGAGCAGCACTGAGAAACCCTTCCAGCAGCAGAGTGCCTTCCAGGCAGCTCAAGGACCTGTGGCTCAAGGATCCAGCTCCAGCATAACAGCAAACCATGCGGAAAGTCAGATAGGAGGAGGCTAACAAATAGTTTGCATGTACACACTGCTAAGGCAGAGTGAGCAACTGCCCAGAAGTCAGCTGTAAGAGGAAGGCATGAAGCAGCAGTTGGCACTTCTGGATGAAATTTCACTTTAAATACACCCAGGCTCAATTATCATTCCACTGCAGAAGAGTGAATAATAAAAGTAACCCCAGCAAGTCTGCCAGGTACGCACACTCGAGTTTCTCTTGGCAGGAAAGCACAGGAGGATCTAATGCTAAAATATTAAAATGAAAACCACTGAAAAATATCACACCACTTGAGCCAGAAGGAGAAAGAGCTCAGTTTTTGTTTACAGTGAATGCTGCATGGCTTGACATTGAAACCAGTGAAGCCAGCGGAAAGCATCACTGCTGTTTGTTGAACTACCTCAGACTCTACCATCTCCTTCACAGTGGATGCCAGATTTTTAACTAAAGCACTTTTCCTCAAAGTTTACCTCTGAAGTAATGTGTAATACATGCAGGAAACCTTCAATTCTTACAATGTTGATATCTTTAGTGTTAAAATATCCCAATTCTTTAGTCCCATACAAACCCTCAGGTTGATACCACTGGGGCAGGATTGCCACCAAGCAGTTTTGGTAGAGCTAAATATTTGATGAATTCTGGCCACAAAAAGAAACAGAAATGTGGTAACTAACAGGTATACACCAGTGTCCTGCTGCTCAACAGTAGTAAGCAAGAAAACAGAGCATTTGTATCTTTCACAGTGGAAACTTACACTGAAGCCCTAAGTAACCCACAGATTCCTCATGCTACTTTCCAGACAGAAAAGGCACAGGTCCTTGTGAGGAACATGGGCATGGTGTTGTCTGCTGCCCAAAGGCTGCTGTTGATTTACTAAAAGGAGGCCTGATACTTCCACTAAAGAATCCAAGAAGGAACTCCAGCACTCAGATTCCTCTAACTCTCCTCTTTCAAATGTATGGATTGAATACTCATCCACAGGTCAATGGCACCAAAAGAAATACAACCACATGTACAGCTCAGCTTGTATAACCAACACAGCTGAAAGCATGCACTGTACAGGCAGGAAAGTCTTCAGTGCACTCCCAGAACAATTAATGCTGAGTTTCAAACCAAGAGCAGCATGGAACCCAAAGCAAAAAGAGCAAGACTGCGTGTGCTCAGTGCACAATCTTCAAAAGCTTTGATTCAGCAATAATGAAAGGAAATTTCTCTCTCCTCAGAAATAAATTAAAAGCAATACATTTTAGAGAGAACATAAGCAATAACAGGCTTGGATTTCAGAAGGAGGAAATCCATTAACTGTGTTCAAAGAGGGAAGGTATTTAATTGGTGAGTAACATGGTTTTGCAATATGGGCTGTTAACTCTCTGAGATCCAAAGCATCATTTCCAACACTGAGGTTCTGCTGAGGAGTCAGACCAGGTTTTCCATTAATGTGACTGATGTGTGCATAAATACCTGAGCCACGTCAACATTTCAGAGTGACACTTAATTAAACCTGAAGAAGCATTGACAAGTTCTCTCCTCCTTAGGGTGTGTTTTTGAAGAGTAGCTTAAACTCAAATCCCATCGGGTGTAAGAGAAAGGAATGGCTTCTTTGCCTTAAACTTGCAGATTTTATGCTCATACTATGTGGATATGGCCTGGGTTGCAAAGGACCACAATGATCATCCAGTTTCAACCCCCTGCTATGTGCAGGGTCATCAACCACCAGTCCAGGCTGCCCAGAGCCACATCCAGCCTGGCCTTGAATGCCTCCAGGGATGGGGCATCCACAGCCTCCTTGGGCAATCCATTCCAGTGTGTCACCACCCTCCGTGTGAAAAAATTCCTCCTAAAATCTAACCTAAACCTCCCCATCTCCATTTAAGACCATTCCCCCCCTTGTCCTATCATTACCCACTCTCACAAACAGTCATAAATATATACATGTACATGTATAAGCTATTGTGATTATGGGTAGCAAGTTACTAGATCTCCTTATGAGAGCAGGCACTGATGTAACCAGGAAATATTTTACAGTCAATCAGAGCAGCTCCCTCTTACAAAAATTCAGCATCTTCAGGCTATCAGACTTTATGACCACATATTTTCATTGTTTTATGGCTATGCCAGAGTTTAGATAGAAGTATCTTGATCACATTTTTCTCCCGAAGAATAAAGCATTATAAATCAGGAAAGGAACTTCAGCAGGATGATGCTCATCCACTCCCTTTAATCCTCCTGCCAATGAATATACCAGGGGACAGAAAGCCCTTTCCTATCTATTAAAAAAAAAAGCTTAACTCTAAGTTAATTTTCCTCCAGAAATTCTGCTGAACAGAGTCTTTCCAGGCCAACTTTCTGTTAACGTGGTTCTGTTAGTGAGCCGCCCAGCACAGGCTCGATCTGCTGGCAGCACGCTGTAGTGCAGCCATTAGAATGGCAGTGCACTGATTTTCTTGTTCAGCCTGACATTCATATTCACAAAGATGAGAAATTCTTCAGTATTTATTTTCTTTCCTAGCAACCGCTACTGGATACTGGAGAGGGACAGCGGGATTAAGAACCGCCATCTTTGGGAGCAGAGGATTTTCCATTACAGAAGCAGAAGGAAAAATGTACCACACTGCTTATTTCAGCTCCCAAACCTGAACACACATCAGGCCCCAGAAACCAACTCTCAACAACTGCAAATGGGCATCACTGGAGCTTAGAAACGCAACATGGTACCTAAATACACTGGGGCAGTGTCTCATCTAGACATGATTACACAGCCTTCTTCCATATCACCTGGAGAGTCTTGTGACAAAATTCCAGGCTCCCAGACAAAGCTGTATCACCATATACCCTATGGAAGTACTTGCATTGCTTTATAATAGCCAAACAAACTGCATGTCTGTATTGCAAACAGGCATACAGATTGTAAGGTAAATAGGTATAGGACCAGAGAGATCATCATGTTTACAAAGGAGTAATGAAATAAAGAGCTTACCCATGTCCTGGGCTCACAGAAGGGCTCCAAGGGGAGTGATCTCCAGATAGAGATCCTTCCTTCTTGGGAGTCAGCCCTTAAATAGGGTCTAGGAGGGGTGCAGCCAGGCTCCCTTCCGGTCACTCAGGTGAAATTGCATTCACCTGTGCCCCTGCAGCTGAATCAGCACTCACCTCAGGTGGTCAATCAGAGGTTCAGGCCATGATTCAACAGTTCCCATACAATGTCACTTCAAATATATTAAAATCCAGTGCAAATAACAATTAGGATCTAAAAATATCTTCTTGTATGGAAGCACCCTGTACACCACTAGTTACAGTGAAATGCATTCCAGTCCTCAACAACACAGACTTCAACTTTTTAATTGCATCTGCTTGCCTGAAATAAGGATTGCAGTTTGCGTTACTTTGAAACAGTGTCCACAACCACAGGGTCAGCATCGAAGCCCTGCAACAGTAGCTCAATACCTTTGCTACACATTCACCTTTACAGATGAGGAGCCCAGTTTACCTGACCCGCTGCCAATGTAGATACAAAGCTGAGTGTTACAGTTTGCTTTTGGGGAATGATTTACCTCAAGAAGCCTACATGGAATTAAAGAAGCCTGAAAACTGTTTCTAAGCCAGGAATCCAGCTCTAAATCCAGGTGCTCCTTGAGGTGCACTCAAAGCGACTTGCCTATGGGTAGCATGACAATATGCAGCTGCAACATCAGACAATTTAAGAGAATGAAATAAAATGGTTTTAATTAAAGACTGAGATTAGATCCTGTAAAACCAAAGCAGGTCCTTCTCATGTATCATCCCAGGCCTGCCCAGCCACAGAACATGGCACCGGGCTGAGTGTGGAAGGGGACAGAGTGCACTTTGTGACTTGTGCAAAGCAGCCCTCACTTATGTGCCAGCTGGGAGCAGAAGGAACCATTCCCCGAGCCATGACTCAGTTCCTGCTAAGAAAGATCTGAAGTAGTGCACAAAGTGAGGGTCTTAGCATTCACCTTGTAACCACTCCTTCCCCCTGCTCTGTCCTGTGTGGATAACTATGAGGAAGCACCTATACTTCTAAAACACACAGTGAATACTTCTCAAAGAAAGGTTTTTCCTCTTCTGACAGCAGCTTAAGCCTTCTGGTCTTAGTTGCCACTTCTGCCCCAGCCCACAGCAACTCCTGCTTTCTGTTAGGCACAATCCTGCATGTAAGCTCAGTGTTACATGGCTGCACATCACCACTTAAATATCATGATGTGCCTCAATTCTAAACCACAGGGCTTACAGCAGCAGAGGGAACTGTTAATGATAAGCTTTTTGTGATGAGAGATGGTTGATTCCTCATCTCAAGGTCTAAAAACTATGGCATTTAGTGAAAATGTATTTGGACCCTGGTTGTTCTTTAAGTTCTAATATAGGACCATCAAGGGCTAATTGTCTGGAAACACGGTTGATGGAGTTAGTCATCCCATGATCTGTTCTGCATTATATCTCCTCAGGGGGCTTGGAGGCAGAAAACCAACATTCACACAGACCCCGTGCGTTTCTAGCTAGGAGCAAACGCTCAAGTTAGCAGCGAAACAAGAACAATTAGGAGAAACATCTCACTTACCCTCTGCCAGGTAGGATCTCAGTCAAAACAGCAAATGCCAAGGAAGAAAGCACCCAGCACAAAGTATGCCAAGGGATGCATTTGTTGTACTTAACCCATTGACCACAGATTACCAGCACCAAAAGAACAAAACTGAAACAGCAGAAAAGGTGACTCATGGCAGTGCAAGCAGGGCAGGCAACGACTTCTTGTATTTCTGAGTGCACCAAAGTCACTTAGCAGGGCAAAGGGAGAGGGGAGGAATACTTTCACTTGCTCTGACTCAACAAAAGCAATGCAAATTAGAGTGATTTCAGGGATATCCCACCTGGAGAAGGCACTCAGAACTTGCCACAGGTGTTAGGGCTGGGGGGAGGGGGTTGTTCTCCTGCACAGCCGCTCGCAATGGCTCTGGCAAAACGGCACACGCTCATCTCCAGCAGAAATTGTTCAGGGGCAACTCACAGCTGGCACCACCATCAGAAGTTCTGGATGCCCATTATTACTGATAGAGCAACCACGGGTCTGTGTGGGCCAGCAGAGCCCTTCTAGAAGGATTGCTTGTAGAAAGAGAAAGAAGCCTCAAAGAAACACTGAGCGCTCCACGAAGCGCAGTGCTTCAGCAGAAGATTAACCTGACTTCTCTACACACCGTGGCCCTACAAAATGGAGTAAAGCTTACCAGAAGTCTGCTGGAGGCCGTTTGTGTGTATTGGCCTGATACTGCCCGGGAACACATCGCACCGCAGGCTCAGACATTTCACTTTTGTGACGCGAGAAGTAACGAGGAGGGAACCAAAGAGCAGCCCGTGGATTCTGCGAGAGTGGGATGGAGTTGAAGAGAGAACAAAGTACATAAAATAGTAGGAGGAACAAAGAGGGCAGGGATGGAGGTACGGGCACCTCAGGACGGCTCTCGCAGCGCCCTGGGGGGTGGGGAGGCCGGAGCGTTGGCCACCTCCTAACAATGCAGGGGAGCTCCGCAGGGGGAAGCGCTCCACACAAAGCACGCAACAGTTTCCAGCCATCGCATTTCCACTTACAACGAGCGAAAACTTCATCCGTGGGATTCCGTGCACGTTTCCGGCTGCCCTACTAAAGGATTTGTCCGAAAAGACAAGCGTTTCGCCTCGCATTCCTCAACAAAGGGCGCTCACCGCCGAGAGCACCTCAGAAACTTGCTCAGGGAGGGCCGATCCGCGGCGCGAGCCGCGCTTGCAGCTCTTTGTGTCCGCGCACCGCCGACTGCCGCGGGCCGCTGCTGCTACGGCTCTCAGCTCCGCGTGCACGCGGTCCGTGCAGCTCTCGGGCGGCTTTGAGGTTCGCTCCTCTGCTTTTGCTGCGCTTCTCGCGCCGCAGGTAACGCTCCCGCAGCCCTCGCGCACGGCAGCACCGCGCGCGGCTCAGCGCTGCCACCCAGCAGCACCGGGAAGAAGAAAACCTCAGCCCCGAGAGCATCACCGGAGCCCTCCCGGTCTCCACCCGAACTTTCTGCCCCCGAGCCCTCAAACAAAGCACGCCCCCTTCCCAACCCTCACTCACATGCCCCTCTGCAGTCTCGGCTCCTCCGCTCTGCTCACGCGGGCCGCCAGCGCCCAGCCCAGCCCGAGGCACAGCCACACCGCTCCCATCGCGCGCGGCTCCGCGCCCCTCTCAGCAGCAGCCGCCCACCACCCTCCAAACCCTATAAAGGGGCGGTGAGGCCCGGCCCACAGCCCGCCCCTCACCGGGGCTGGGAGCGGAGAGACCCCGGCGAGGAACCCCCGCGGACCCCTTGCGCTCACACAACCCTTACGCTCACATACCCCTTCGGCTCCTCGCTATGGGGCTCAGCGCTCCCTGCCCCCATTACCTCGCTTTAAGTTGCCCCCAATTAACTTCTGCGGCTGAGAGCAGCGGGGGGATTTCTTCTCCACGGCCAGGAAACATAGAGCCCTTCTCTGACCTTAGAATTGTACCCTGAGATCCGCACCGCACGGCTGAGCCCTCCCCTCCCCTCCTTTCCATGCATCTGGAGCAGTTGGAGCTCCGCAGGACTCTGGGTCGGGCTAATCTCATTACCTCCCGCGGAGCACATCGTTTTCCAATCATTTTATTTCTTAAAGCCCAGGAAATCTTTCTTCATAAAATAACAGACCTTCGTTATGTCAAAGCTGAGTGTTAATTATGTCCCGAGTCATCATCCCAATTTGGACCACTTTCAGGATCGTATCATGGCCAAATAGCAATGAATCCGATTGCCCGGCTGTGGTCTCTCCAGGAGAGGTAAATTAGTATTTAATATTTGTTCTATATTAAGGAACTCAACAATAAACCATTAAGAATTATTCAGTCTTTCAAATCCGCATGTGATGGCTCCAAATGGTGCACAGTAATTACTGCACCCAGTTATTAAGCATACTGGAAGAGCAGCATGCAAACTGGGGCTACTGAAGCACAGAGCTCCCATTGCCTTCCTTGGTGGTGCCACTGAGTGGATGAAACCTTTGTGTGGGGGCACAGGGTGGAACACAGCTGAGTTCTGAGGATGGAGTGGTTTACGCCCCTTGTAATCAGCACAGGACAGCACGCAGGCCTTGCTTTAGGAACTGACACCGACGTTATCCCGCGCTGAAATGCAAACCCAGTTTGCTCAATGTGCCCTTCTTCAAATATTATATAATGTTTTATTCTCAGCTGTGTTTTAATTGAGAACATCTAGCAGGGCTGTTGACTTTAATGGGACGATTCACATGAGTAAGAGTTGCAGGGAAGCAGCATTTGTGAAGGCAGCTTCAAAAGCCCATTGGGATAATTGATCTGACTGCGCCCGAGTCGGTTAAATCTTCAGGCCTGATACAGACAATGCAGACATGAAAGCAGACTCATTTATTCCAGTTCTTACAGTGGGAGCAGTGGGAAATGTCAGGGAAAAAGGGTGATGGGTACAGAATTAGTGACTACTTTATATCACAAAACCCCGCCAGAACCAACCAGATGCAATCAGTCATGAAACTTATTTGCTACAAAACTGTATCATTGAGCTTGACTCCTACAAACTATATCGTGCCCACCACCAAAGCAATGTTGGCAAAAGAGTTCTGTTCCTGACTGGTGAAAGGAACAAATTAAATCCTGTCCTGTTCAGCATTGGAACTGAGCAACCAAAGTCCTGCTTCCCCCGGGCGACTCTGCAGGTGAGCTATAATCTAAGCCAATCGCATAGAATAAAAGCTGTCAGAAAAAGAACACCTCGTGGAGCACTGCAGGACTTTCTGACAGACGGAAAATAAGTAATTTCTATTATTCTCCTCTTTCATTGATCAGGACATTCTTCTTACAGTTTCAGGTGCAACCCTTTGCTAAGCATTATTGAACGGCGTATTGTTTACAACAGAGTGGAGATCACGAGTTCTGCAGAGAAGTTGGCATCTCTCGTGGAGTCTCTTCTTCATTCTAAAGTGTATTTCTCTCTCCATTAACATTCATTGATGATTATTTTCCTTCAAAGACATTGTGAACGTTGCTGCGTCTCCCCGAGTGTGAATGTGTGAATGAGCATGTCTACAGCTTTGAGTCACACCACCCTACGCCATTTCCATTTTTCTGCCCAATCCTCAATATCTCCAAGCCTTTTTAAATCGTAGTTAGTTCCAGGATTGAACATTCCCTTCTGATTGGAAGAAATTCTCATGCAGAGACCGTAATTAGAAAGGCTGTGCTGTGTTCTGTTATTAGCAGGAATTGTGATTTTTGGAGTGGTGGGTTAATTGCTAATAACCATATGCAATGCTTCTCTCAAGATGTTTCCCATTACAGTAATTAACTTAGCAGCTGGGGTAACAGACATTTACCATTTGTCTTCACAGTATCCCTGATTTAGGATTGTTCCAAAAACCGATTTGGACTTTGTTCAATTCCCATGCACAAGATGAAAAACAGGGATGCTGAGAGAGAGAGACTTGGGAAAGAACCAGCTGCGGAGATGGTACCTGTTTGTGGGTGCAAACTCTCCATTGGTGCATCCTCAGGACTTCTGAAGTTTGCTACAACAGCCTTAGAGTGGGCAGCCACCTTCACTGTGCCACCTGGAAGGCAGAGCAGTGTGACAAAAGAGCATTAAAAAAAAAGTTTTGATAGATACCATGCTCAAAATATCCACTGATTAACCTTTTGTCTTTTTGAGGATTTATTAATTGAAAAATGCAGAATGCTTTCTTTCCGACTCATATTCTTAACCTATTCTAACCATTCCCTATGGTTTGTGACTCTTTTTTCTCCATGTTTCACAGTCAACTCTACAGACATGAACATTTTTAGGTAAATATTTCCTTTCTGTGCCATCTCACTGGAGTTCCTTCCTCCACAACAAGCAGGAAGAGCCAGGCTAGAATTACAGCAATATTTGTAAGTCTGTGGCTAACCTGAAATTTAAGAAGGAAACAGAGGTGGCCTACAAAGCCAGACCACCTGACAGAACAAAGGCAGCTTTGTACATTTAATTCACTGATGGGAGATATTTAAAGGATTCCTTTTGCTTACGAGGTCAGAGGAACACAGTGCTAGGCTAGGTCCATTTTTAAATTTGTTCTGGCCAAACAGAGGAAGTTCTGTGCAAGACTGAATTAAAGAAGGTTTGTTAATGCCCTCGAAGATGTGAAGCAGTGTACCAAGGCAACTGGAAGCTTCCTCTGCTGCAACAAATTGGCGTTGCTCCATTGTAATGAATGGGGGAGCACTAATCTGCGGTAACTGAGGATCCAGCCTGCACTGATAATCTTAATTATGGACTTACTTCCAGAGGTACATTTCCTAAAGCAGCTGTGTAAGGTGAGAAAATCTACGTCAAATTATTTTATTCAACAGGAAGTAAAAGCGGTGCATAAATACATACTTGGTGTTGCACCGGGTCTTAACATCCAATAGCTTTCTGGCACTGCAGCATTCCCTGATATTTTTCCCTGTATCACATGACAGTAAGTTTCTGATAACAGTGCTCACAGACAGCTTTGATTATCACCAGTTGTCAGGGAATGGATAACTCGGAGAATTAACTCCATGTTTGAGAAATACATTAACTCCATGTACCTGAAGTACATCAGCACAGTGATCATTTCTGCTAATAGAAGCCTCCAAACCCCATCCATTAACTCGGAATCAAAATTCCTGCTTCATTCCTACTGATAGTTTTGGTTTGGGTGTGAATTTGCTGTCACCATCCTGCCTATCCCCCACCTGGGGTTGGAACTAGATGATCCTTAAGGTCCCTTCCAACCCAAGCCATTCTATGATTCTATGATCTCCTCTACACCATCCTTCCTACAGGCAGAAACTCTGCTTTCCCATTTGCCCTTAATAACAGAACTGTGTGCTCTCATTGATGCTCAGTATTCGAGCTGAGGAGAGGGCAGAAAGGGCTGGGAGGGATGAAAAAGAAAATTTGACCCCAGTGCAGCCTCTCTAAAAGGAAAAAATACTAAAAAGTATTTCTTTTTGACAGAATAAGTAGAGATCTATTGATATTCAAGTCAAGTATGTATTTCTGTAGGGAGCTCTTAATCTGATGGAGAAAATAAAATGTTACCCACGTTCACAATTACTTATATAAAGGCCACTGACCTCATCTCTTAGCTTTTCACTTTAACATTAGTTAACCAAAACCCCAGCAAGAACTGACTATTGACAGTATAATCCTAGAGTATGTTTTATGTTGGCAGGCAGTAACAACTGGGAGTGCTTTTATCTATTTCTGGATTTGGAGTAATGACACTCCAATGAGTGACTGATCCAGCGTACTTACGCACATTTAAATTAAGATCACACATCTGGGAGACTTTGCATCTTCCCTGCCCTACACAGGTGAGAGCCAGATGTAACTGAGGCACAGCAGAATTATCCCAGCTACATTTCGATGCAAAGAATGAGTTTCACAGAGCAGTGCAAACGTTACAAAACATTTTCTAGAAAAAAAATGTTGGATTTATTTTTAATTTTTAACAATTCTTTACTGAATTAATTTAATTGGGCCATCCTAAATGTGCCGTAAATCTGCAGACAGCTGAACCAGCAGCTCATTCCAACATGCAGCAGGGTACCTCTGTGCTGTGTGCTCCCAGAAATCAAATCTGGGGAACTCGTGCTAGGAGTGTTTAAAAGCTCATCAAGTGAGGAAATACAGCGAGCACCCTGAGGTCATCCCAGCAATGGCAGGTAAACAACACCATCTGATTTTCAGCTATTTTTGGTCTATCTGAGGGGTAGGAGGTCTCAAAGAGTTATTCTCTGAGAAGATTGCAATAGAGAAATGCAAAAAAAAAAAAAAAAGATTAAAATATGTAATGAAATCACTCTCTTTTGCATAATGACTTCTTGTTAGCTCGTAGCACGGTGCAGCAGCATCAGGGCTGTGCTGGGATCGCAGAGGGATGAACTCAGCCCCACAAAGCAGGCAGTAACAACACAGCAGCAACTCCGGTATGTGAACTACTGTCTTAACCAGCGCTAATACTTCAAGAGCTCTAATTTATCCTCTGGGGTAGGCAGCCTCCTCGCAGTTTGGTTTCAGATGTCGGGACTGGTAACTTTAATCTGCATCACCAAAAATGCAGTTGTGAGATATATCAAAGACAAGAAGTGCTCAGAAGTAGAGCTCTCCTCAGGGTTTCCCCGTCCCTTTGGAATTGCTCACATATCTCAGATGTGAGCTCCTTGGAAAGTCTGCGTTTTCTTCTTTGTCTAACACAGTGCTGAGCACAGAACTGCTACCGAAAATACTGAACATTCAAAGGAATACAAGTTTGGTGGGTTTGCTTCCAATTAGGAGCTAATGAAATCCCAGGAATACACTTTCACACAACTTGTCACAGAAGAATCGAAACTCCGCAGTGCGTCTCTGTGTATAACTGTGCATAAGTTCCCTCTCAGTTCTGCTGACACAACTAGATCACACTTCATTCTGAGATGTGAGAGCTGTACTTGGCCATTTTTCCCTCTGAATTATCTGCTTGGCTACTGTCACCATTGATCTCTTAAGTCCTTGACTGAGTAATCAGTCAGACAGCTAATTAATGTAGTGGCTTGGAGGGAAAGAGGGAGAGAAGGATGAAACGAAAGAGGAGAGCTTTTTCCTCGTTCTTCATGTTTTTATTGCCTTTGAAAGATGCCATATGTATGGCATCAAGGAGCCTTGTCTGTGCTTTTTCCTTCCAAGGTGAATCCACTACGAATGCACTTACCGACCGGTGATGGGAATCAGGAGGATTTTGTGGGAGTTATGAAACTTGAACTTGAAATCTAAACAAAACATCTGAATATTTCATGATTATCTTTTCCTATTAACACTTGAGGACAGCACTATGGGTTTGGAATGAGTAGCAACCACAGGAGTTGACCCTTATTTTCAGTTTTCTTAGAATACACTGTGATTTAAAATTCAGATAACTTCATATTTTAATAGAAAGAGAAGTTTTTCCTCTCCTTCACTCCTCCTGGTCCCTTCACCTTCTCATACAACAATGATCCACATGATCTAGACAATTCAAAATCCCTTTGAGTTTGTTTTAATCAAAATGAGTCAAACTCAGATTCCTTCATGTATTCTCCAAACAGCACTGCTCAGTCGACTTAGTAAGAGATTAAGGATGTGAGGAAAGGGAAACCCTGGCAGGATATTTGCAAGCATCCCTCCATCCTTCCCTATCAAGTTAGTAACCAATATCTCTTGAAAAGATAAATGAACTATTAAGAAAGTTGGCAATAGAGAGATTCTGTTTTCCTAAGCATGGCTACATGAAAGGCACAGAGGACTCTTCTTTGTGACAACTATGTACATAAAAAGGTTTTCATTTCCTTTATTCTCAAGAAATCTTAAGTATCCTTGAGCAGCTCTTTGAATACGTTGAGTTGGCCTGATACTGCTGTGCACATATATATCTGTATTTACATATTACAAGGCAGGATTTTCACATTCTTGTCTATGGGGAGTTGATGAACTGAAAACGTTTTAATAAGTTTTCTTTTTCAAATCTCAGGGGAGACAGATATTAGCATCAGCACTATTTGTTGCTAAATGCAAATGAAATCATTCCGAGTATGGGAATTAGGCTGACCAAGCTTCCCCAAACAGTGAGCACAGGGCTGCAGTGCGAAGGTGGCAAATATTTCACACATGCCTGCATGTCTGTTTATCTGCAGCTTAACAGGTCACACTGTGATCCTACCAACCACAACCAAACAGTGTCGGAATGGAATTCCCAGCTGTGATGCCCACGTCTATTACTGACTTCTGGAGAAGTCTGCAATGCTACAAAGACTCACAGAAGAACTGTTTCAGAAGAATATATAAGGGCCCAAAGTGCTGTCTGCTCCATAGGACAAGCAATAGGCATGGCCTCATTGTGTTTGTTGGTGAAAAAGATCAGAGATGTTGAAGAGAATAAGAATATTGTGCTGGAAAAACAAGAAGGCTGGCTGAACGCAATCAGAAAATACAAGATGTGAGGTGATATACCTTGGGGCTAACAACAAGCTTTGCTATGGCACACAAAGAAATGGAATCAACAGTCACATGGTTCTGTAGAACACCACAGGAAAACTTTGGTTTGCTGCTAAAATACAGTGCCACGTGGAAATAAACACATACTGATCCCACTAGGAGAGCTTCTGAGGCTCCAGGTACTATTTTGATTATTCAGGAGTATTGATGTAATGCAGGTATGGAAGGGGTGAACAGGAGAAAAGGCATCAAGAAGCTGGAAGTCATTTGATCTGTTCAGATGTGCAAAAGTAAGGCTTGTTCTGACTAGCAGAACGAAGGCTGAGACAGAGAGATGGATCGCTGTGACTGATCTCTTAAAGCACACTGCAAAGGAGGTGGGACAGGATAAGACTCAGCAGCACACTAGAATGTTGGCAAAGAGAAAAGACAACGCTGGCATAAGAACAAGGCAGCTAAACTAGCCATACATATATGTTTAAGCAGGAAATTATGAGGGAACATTTAAGTGTTTAACAAGAGAGTGTCTCAAATAGATTCCTAACGCAAGCAATTGGAAAAGCAAGAAAAAAAAAAGCAAGCTGAACAGTGGAACTTTGTAATTAATTAAATGAATTCTAAAATATGTTTTTGTGTGATAACAGGGAACTGGATATGGTCACCAGGTGATGCCTTTCAGTCCTGTGTTCCTGGCTGTTTTTCAGCCTTTTAATTAAGAATCCTATCACCATAACCATAGTGTGTTGCAGCCTCAGGTACAAGAATAGCACAATGATCTTTTCTCCGGTAATTCATGTGCTAAAAATGAGGTTCTACTGTAAGCAGCTACATGAAATAGCTTCAGAGGTTGGAAACTTAACTAAGGTTTGTTGACTTCCAACAAATGAACCTTTTGCTTTTGAAAGTGGGAATCATCTTTTGGTTTATGTTGGGGCACAACAGAATCCTGAACCTTGCTTAGGGATTCTTATCATTATGCTAACATAAATAACAACTACAATAACAGGCAGTCTGATCCCCAAATCACAGCATGCTATCATGTTTCCCCTTAAGAAGAGAGCAATGCGTTTGTCCTTTAGATCACACAGAAAAACCTAGAGGCTGAATAAAAGCAAGGCCCAGCTATATTTTTATAACGCTTCTCTTGAAACCATTCATTGACTGATAAAGCAAATCTACCAAGGTTAGCACTGGTGGGTGAACAGAAGCAGGCAGGTTCTGTAATATCTTCATGCAAGATCAGCTAAGTTGCCTCCTAAATTTGCTTTACAAGAGCTTCACCTCCAGCAATGAGGCATGCAGGGGAAACTCTGGCTGATCAGCAATTGCAAAGCTGATTTCATGGATCTGAATGCTTGCACAATGTACTTTTGACCTGGATACTGTTGCCTACAAAGGAATAAAATCTCACTCCTACTCTGTCACTCTTTGTAACAGCATTTTTTCCACTTTGTTACTGAACTCTGGGTAGGAAAATATGAGAGAAACATTTAATTTCATAAAGCTGATGTGGTAGACAACATTCACTTAACATCAATTAGCTTTTATTAGAGCTGATACCTTGAACCCAGGCAGTATGCCATTGACATTCAGAGCTTGGTCCAGACATGAGAGGGACAAAGTGGGATGGCTCTGCAGCTCTGCTGCTCCTCCTGGGTCACTTAACTATGGGTAGCAGTGCCTGGTTGCTGGTATCCTGCTCCCGACACCAGAAATTACAGCATTGTGCTAAAACCTAGCTTGGAAAGTGATTTCATATCGATTTTCTTTTAATTCTCACTGAAAACGATGTTTGTTTCCTGAACTGGCTATGCTGGCTGCCGGAGCACTCCTGAGCCAGAATCTTTGCATTTAAAGAGCATTTCTTACTTCTCTTACAGGTGGGGAGCACAACAGTGATAGTCCTCAGACACACATTTTCAATGGATAAAATATTCTGTTCATTTTAAGGCTTGCTTTCACTTTGCTGAAAGTCTGCACAGGAACCAGAATGTAAAGGTTCAGGCACTAAAACAAAATCATAGAATCACCAAGGCTAGTAAAGTCCTCCAAGTTCATCCAGTCTGACCATCCACCTACCACCAGTATTTCTCCACTAAGCCATGTCCCTTAGTACATCTGAAATAGGACTTTGGGTTTATTTTCTTGCTCTCATTGCTCATAGGTGACCTAAAAAAAGTCATGAAAAGAGTTGTAAATGCAGTCAATTAACTTTAGGCTGTTTAGCTCTTTGAAAAGAGAGGCAGCATCTAATCTTGCTGCGCTAAAAAGAAATGGACATTCAGCATATGGCAGCTGTTATCTATAAGGAAGCCATTCAAATTATCCAACAGACAAACACAGAAGACAAACCTCATCCTAAATCTCTCCTCCGAGCTTAAATACAGCCTGTGACAAATTAGCTAGATCCATTCATTAGCCAGTGCTCAGAAAGCTGTGGCTGCATGAATGGAAGCCAAGAAAGCCATCAGAGTCGCACTGTCATAGAGCTCGTGGGCTCAAGACAGAGGTTTGCACTGAGGGGTCGAGAAGCAGGGTCATCCAAGGCTCCTTCTGCTCCTGTGTCCTGTGGTTAGGTGCAGGGCGCTGAGCAGAAGCTCACAGCAGCCTCTCTTGCTCATTTCTTGAAAAACAGACCAGGGGAATGAGGAAAGTATAACAGGAATCAGTGAGGGGTGGGTCAAGCTCTCTAGTTCTGTGCTGATGACAGTCTGGAGGAGATTTAGTGAAGTTAATTGTTTATCTTCCTCAAAGGTCTCTTTCTATGGATAGCAATGGCAAGAGGACAGTGGACAAAGAGCTCCAGCTGCTGCTCTTTGAGCA
This sequence comes from Gallus gallus, assembly GCF_016699485.2. Lineage (NCBI taxonomy): Eukaryota > Metazoa > Chordata > Aves > Galliformes > Phasianidae > Gallus > Gallus gallus. Next base: position 20,193,283 of record NC_052540.1, read on the forward strand.
TTAAATTATCATACTTAAAAGCGACAATCAGTATGACAAAATCTCTACAATGGACTATTTTTTCATACAGATATCCTGCATTTCAGAGCAGAGAGATACTTTTAAAGGGAGAGGAAATAAAATGTCCATTTCTCAATAAAAAATAGAAATCAAGCAAATGCTTATTTACTACTGACGAAACCAGAACAAAAAATCTCAGATCCTTCAGGGGTAAACATCAACATACAAATACGGTTCACCTGAACAAGCAGAGCAGTTAATGATCATGATTTATCCAAAGTGAAATTTAAAAAGTCACTTCAGGAAGTTCAGAATTCATGTCACTGCACTCCCAGCAGGCACCCAGCATGGATTCCTGTGTCGCTTCTGCTGTCAAACAGGGGCTTCCCGTCCTCCCCCATTCAACAAGCCACTGATCCTCAGTGCCTGGTGAAAGACATGATGTGATCCAGCAGAGCCACCGTCCTACACCAGCTGAGAACCAGCTGCTTTGTGTCTCCACATTCTATCCAGAAACGAGATGCACCAGAAAGGTATAATTGGCAATTACAAGGTCACATTAAATGGTATGGAGCGAGCTATTTAAATACATCAGAGTTAAGTAAAACCGATGCAACGAATACAAGCACATCAGGTAAAAGGCTATAGTCATGAATAAATAATGAGATAAAAATATCACAGATCAGCTTGTTCCGTTGCATCACATTGAAATTTCAGTATGGTTTCAGACATGTGAAAGAACAAATGAAAGGCAGAGCAAAGACAGGAGCTGCACTGGGAGGATGATTCCTTGCTGATGCTGTGTGAGCTGAATGCAGCCCAATGGCGAGCACAAACGTGTGAGCAAAACCAGAAGAAACTCTGGTTGACATCTCCTCCTCTGTCTGAGATGCAGGTTTTTTGAGTTGATAGAGTTAAGGTACATTGTTACCTGCTTTGAGGGGGAAAAGTAGACAATAGAGGTATGCTGAAGTAACAGAATGACTTTGTGAATGTGGACAGCAGACTGTACTCTGTCTTTTCATGCTGTCATGTTCCTTTGTTGATGTCTCTCTTTTAAGATCAGCTTGCTCCATGCATCACCAATTGTCTTTTGTTTTCTCGCAGCAGGGAAGGCTCAGTTAATCCATATGTCACCACAAAAATTCAGGCTTCTCTTTGATAGGAACCAAGCATGACAGCAATCTATTGTAAAGGTGTTTGGGACTATCATTTCTTCCAAGCTAATTTATTGACTGGGCGGCTTTCAGAAATAATACGTCTGTTTCCCAAGATAATGAGCTGAGATGTGACTCATGAAGGCCATGTGAGCACTCGGATAGCCTAATGATGGGAAATAAACACATAATAAACTATTGCTCTCTAGAAATCACTCTCTGCTGTGATATGCCACTCCAAACTTCAGAAAATGTGAATATTTCCACCCGTTCCCTGGTGCAATGATTTTGTTTGATAAGCCTTAGCCTTGTAAAACAAACTCCTAATCATGAAGCCTTTGACAGATCAGGATGCCAAGAATGTATCTGATCTTAGCGCTGAGGATGACAGCTTTGCTGAGCAAACTTCAGCTTTAGCACTGTGGCCCTATGGGGCAGATGCGATCCCATTAATATTTAGGTAGGGCTCCAGAATCCACAGATTAGTAAATCAGAGCTGACAAAGTGAAGCATCCATGCAGATAAAAGACCTTTAACGTACTTCACTAACCAACCTTCTCCCAGGATACTTCAATTAAATATATATACCACAGTGCAATCGCGTAAACACTGCATCTTTCCTGTAGCATTTGGGGAATCATTTTAACATTTGTTAAGAAGTGGTTTCTGTTGTTCCTGTTGCCATTTCTAGGAAAGAGGATGGACAACACACAGCTACATTTACACAGTAGAAAGAGCACGCAACAGAAATGTGACTTCCTTAAGGAAGGGAGTCAACTCTTTGAAAGGACAAATAATAGCAGAACAAAAGGAAATTGTTTTAAGTTGAAGGAAGGAAGATTTAGCTTGGATGTCAGGGGGAAGTTCTTTACTATGAGAGTGGTGAGGTGCTGGAACAGCTGCTCAGAGAGGTTGTGGATGCCCCATCCCTGGAGGTGTTCAAGGCCAGGTTGGATGGGGCAGCCTGGTCTAGTATTAAAGGTGGAGGTTGGTGGCCCTGCCTGCAGCAGGGAGTTTGGAGCTGTAGGAAAGGCCATCACCGCACAGTCCAGCCTGTCTTTAACTGAGGGACATTGAAGAAATTTCTGTGATGCATAGAGCTTTTCTGGCACGTTTGCAACATTCAAAGAAAATGGGTATTCAAAAAACCCATCATAAAGTTTTCGTGCCTTTAGGCGTAAAGCCAGCAGGGCTTTTTATGATTGCTGCCGACCTGTGCTCATTCTGGAGTAATCAGCTATAAAGCGGTTGAGCACCAGAAAGCTCTGGGCCGTTCTGTGTTTATGGTTCTTTTAAGGCTAGCACTTTAAAGACTGACCCTGAATCATCCTGACCTTTACGGAGGTGCTGAAATGTCTATGCTTTACATCATCAAGGAAAGAAATTGCTGCCTTCAAATGTTCTTGACCTTGTTCAACACATTCCTCATGCCTTTGCTGATTTGCTTTTAGTTGCCAATAAAGCGCCGTCAATGAGCTTAGAGATGAGAAATAAATTGCAGAAGTTACATTCCAGGAGCATTTATAATTTCTTCTAACAATTAAGAGTTCCCTTCCAGCACTGTGAACTCCAGATTGCTGTGGATGCTCTGTCTTTTGCTTATATGTCTGTGAATTATTATGTGATTTCTACACACACACTTCAGCATATTGTACTTACATCAACACTTACTAATGCTTAACAAAACTTTTGACAAACATGGTCTGTTCTGAGAACGTACAAACAGAGAAAATAATATAGAGCTACAGAGTCATCAGTATTTTCTAAGCCCTATTTTCTCTTTAGCACAACAGATGTCCATTGAAAAGTGAAATATGTTTTCGATGCAGTTACAATTAGGGGGATTTTTCCTCCACAAATATTTCCTTTAGAAGCTATTCCTGAGAAGAGTGGGTGAGCAAAGCCCCTGCTTGGAGCTGCCCTGCTGGGTCTCTGTGTATTCAGAATTCCACTTTCCAACCCACTTGGAGCAATTCTGATCAATGTGGGACCACACGGTAGTAAAATTTCTGCTCAACAGAAATGAACCGATGCAATTTTACTTGTGAAGTAAAACCTGGATCTTAAAGGGTGAAATTCTAAGGAATTAATAATCTCTTTGTGCTCCAGCAGCCCTCTTACAATAGGTTTAAAATCAATTTGCCATAAATATTTGTGTGCAAGCCTAACAGGCAGTCCGAGTCTTCTAAAGTGATACCTCGTAGGTCAGTTCTAACTAGTGCAGGTCAGACAATTACCTGTTGGTTTCAATTAAGCTTTGCGAAAACACCCCTGTGTCATGGTGTGCCATGAAGGAAAATAATGAGGCAACATAAACCAAAGTGCTTCGCTTGTAGAGCAGGCTTGGGGCTGTGTGAATCAAGTTTGCACTGAAAATAGGCAACTCAGCCACATGTAAGGATAGCAGGGCAGTGAAAACAAGATGAAGAGCTGAGGGGCAGGACGGAAGGCTTGCCAGAGACACAGCCCAGCATCCACCAACTGTGTGCTAGTACTCCTTGACTTGCTTCCCCTGCAACTCCGAGGTAATAAGCAATGTTAGCGTTGCACCTGGCACTGCTTTAGTGTGATCATCCTGGTGATCTTGAAACACTTCACAACCTTCTGGCAAAGGCTGCCTTAAAGTTCTGCAAAAGTTTCCCAAGTCTTACAGACAGGGAAAAAAATATCAATAAAAATCATGGAAGTCGAGTGTTGTTTCCATTATACTAACATCTAGGAATACCCACACAGATGAGCTCAGCTGAGAAAAAAATACATAGTGAGAGATGAAATCTGTACAGTGTAAATAAATAACGCATGGGAAGAAGAGAAAGATCATCTCTAATTTAGAGAGAAGCAAAAGGCATTTATGCAACGTGTCCAAATAAATCAGAAGCAGAAACAAGATGCTTGGAGCAGAGACAGGATGCTCAGAGCACAGACAGGATGCTTGGAGCAGACAGCTTGAGGCTTGTCCTGCTGTCCTTGCCAGGTGTAGTACAATAGAATGTTCTTATTTTTCTCTAAGGGCATGTAACTAATACATGAAAGTGCATCAGCTGTTGGGAAAAGGAGATGAACTTTCACATACTGTTATAATTCCTTACTTAGTAGCATAGTAAACATCTTTGGACTCTGAGATGAACTCTCTGATGAAATTGGGGAAGGACTTTTTTTGTTTGCTATTTGTCATCCCTTTATTGGCTCTGAAATAATACGTTACAATTCATTTTTTCTTCTCTTAAACAGAACCTACTCTCAAGTCATGTGGAAGAAGAGTGTATTTACTACTTTGTGGGACATTAAATGCTGTTGGTTTGGGTAGCTAACATCTTCAGTCCCACTGCCTATGTAAAATGCCAGAATCTGCCCAGTGCAGATAGTGGGATCACAATAGACAAAAGCCTTGCTTTACTTACGTGTGCACCAAACGGTCACACTCTGAGGACAGCATGCCTTGGTGACCAATTAATCCATCTCCAAATGTACAAGTCAGTTTAAGTCAATAGAAACCAGATGTTCTTTTTAAGCCAGGATTTTAACTGAGGCTGTTAGAAACGAACACTTTCTGACGGAATGAAAGCACTAACATCACCGCATCTTGCAGTGAACAGAACTTGTTTGGATCCATTGCAAGCTTCAGGAGAGTTGGAGCTTGATGATCCTTGAGGTCCCTTCCAACCCAAGCCATTCTATGATTCTATGATTCAAGCTTGAGACACACAAGAGAACAAGGGAGCTAGGGATGGGTGGGTGAGAGCACTGGCTTACCACAAAGGTGTCCTGACACAGTTTAAGGGTGAATAGGCAGAAAGAGCTTCTCACAAAGATCGACACAACCAGAACACTCCTTCAGGTCTCAGCACCTTCAAATATCCCCATGGAAGATGTGTTTCCTTAGAGAACTTACGTTTTCAGGAACTTTGTATATTTGAGCTATATTTCCCTCTCTGTAGTCACCTTATGGAGGAGCAGAGGAAAACTTTTCATCGCATTAAGTCTAAAAACAAAAACAGACTGCTTCAGCTCTCAAAGGACTTGGTGCTGTCAGAGAAAAGAGAGACAAAGTTAAACCCAAGGCACACCTCGCTCACTTCAACCACTCGGATCAGAGCCATACAGTGCCCACCACAGCCGGGATAGAGGCAGGTTTTACATGCTTCAGTAACTTGGTGCCATCTGGTGGACACAGATTGGAAGCCTACAGCACCATCTACACAGGTTACTGAGCAGCACTTTTCTCTCTGAACGAGGTTCTGTGACACAAGGACGTCCACACTGCTTCCACTTCTCCTGTACCCCTCAGGAATGACTCCCAGCCCCCCCCCCCCCCCCCCCCCCCCCCCCCCCCCCCCCCCCCCCCTCCCCCGGGTCTGAAACATCACTGAAAAGATAGCCATGCAAAATGGGGTTCTCAGAAGTCTGCCTGCTTGTCCCTTAGGGTCATATTCCACTCGGCAGTAAATTGGATCAGGACACATGCTGTTGTTGTTGAGGATTCATAGAGGGCAATCTGAACATAAATTGTAAAAATTCCTAGTTAAAGAGCTAAGTCTGCCTAAGAAGAAGGAGGGGAGGAAGGAGGAATCTCATACCAGCTTCAGCCCCGAGGCCTGGAGGCAGGGCCACTCCGAAACCTCATGTCAGTCAGAGAGAAGCACCTTCCATAGTCAAGAAGAGTGGCTCATTCTGTAGTGAGCAGGTTAGTCTGCCTTTGCTGAGAAATTCACACATCAGTGTCATCCATACACTGCAATGAATAAATACAACGTGAAAATTAACATTTAATCTCATCCAAGTAGTGTTAAAACAACCAACCCATCATGACAACAAACCAACCTAATATCAGGCACAGCTATGCTGTACTAATTGGGATCCAGTACATTTCAGCACTTTACTCACAAGAAATATTTCTGTCACTATATACTCTCATTACAAGGTGTTAAAATCGGTGGACAAATATACTGTTCTCTTTTAATGTATTACATGACAGTGAGTGCTTCTTGTCTCAATAAAAAGTGAACCAATTTCTCACAAGCATTGGTGCCATTGATTTGCACAGAGGTTTCCATTCACTGCCACTGACATGCTGACAGGATGGAGAGCTTCGATGCATGTTGTGGAACTCTGTTATAAACAAAGGGTTGACCTGAGAAGGCAGTTAATAGCACAGTAATCATGTTTGAACAATTTATTTTTCCAAAAGTCGCATTACAGAGTGCCATCCAGCCTCTCTGAGTTCGCTGTGGAACCACAGTATCACAGATACCCAACCCAAACCATTCTGTGATTCTGTGACTCCATGATTCCCACCCAGAAAACATGGAAATCCACTTTCCATGAAAAGAAAATCCTGCTTTGTTTCAGACCAGTCTGAGTGTCTCTGATATTTATAGACAAATGTTTGCATACTTGGCTGTAAGTGATGGATAAAGAGGATGGGCCATCCTTACTAATCCCAATGTCTTCAGGAAGTCATATAAAACTTCTTGAACAAGTTTCAGTATTTGTTCTGGAACACACAGACAGAGCCCTCACAGACAGAGCACGCTGACCCGAGGAAAAAAAAAACCCAGCCTAGGAAAGTTCAGACAGCCCATTCTGAAACATGTTTCAAAATATCAGTGTGATAAATGCAGCAAAAATTCCATGTTTCAGAGTGAACAACTCCGGAACGGGCAAGAATCTTGCAACGCAATCTCATCCATGCTTACTGTACCCTACCTCTCCAACTTCATTTATTGGCCCCAAAGCACAGACATCCCTCTTCCCTCCAAATACCCTACAAAAGTGAAACATAAGCGTCTGACTTCAAAAGCTCCTCAGCTCTGTAACAGTAGACCAAGAGTATTTTAATTAGAAAAAGATTCAGACGGCATGCTACAGGTCCAGCTCTGCACTTCAAACTGCTCCAAAACGCAGCTTGGCTGTCGTATTTCAGCTGGGGCCTCTTACTTTTATTGTGGAAATAAAGATGAAAAAAAAAAATCCCCACTGTAGCATTGGTGTGAGTCCAGATTGACAATAAAATGACTGGAGTTTCTCAGGATTGACTCTAACAGGAAGTTTTATGGCTGCATATTGACATTAGTCATACGTCAGGTTATAAGGCAAGGAAAAACAAAGGGATCGCATATTAAATTGTGAAGTCAGGAGAAAGTAAAAGTGAAATCTTAAGTATATGATATTCAATAATCTGATGGTGAACTTAACAGAACCAGTATGTCAACTGACAAAACTGTCTGCAGGCATTCCAGTCTTTGCCTCATATACATAATATTCATCACATAATGTGCTTCTCTTCTGAGAAGAGGAATAAACTCTCTTCACTGTTGCTATTCAATAGCTAAAATATTCAGTGATGTATTTTGATTTTCAGTCATTTGGGTTCTTTAACCCCTTGGAGCAAAAGAGCTCTATTCCAGATGTACTTTAATCTTCCTACAGCTTCAGCCAAATTTCTGCTTTCTGTTTTCCATTTGCTTAGTGCCCTCATCATATGCGATGTGTCTGTGTCACTTCCTCCCTATATGTTTAGGCTTTCTCTTCAGTCATGCAATATGTAAGAAGAACAGCCAAAACAAGAATCCAGGCTCTTTATGGTTGCTGTGTTTAAGTATGGGAACTTCTGTGGGGCTCGGTTTGAAAAGGAGATTTCTTTGTAAGAGTAATAGTTACAACATGCTGCAATCAACTTGCATGTACAGCTACTCTCATCAATTCTCATGCCCCTCTGGCAGGTGAGCACAAGCAAGACTCCAAAAAGCACCAAGTATCTAAAGAGAAACAACAGGGACTTGGGTTTCCAAGCATACCTGACACTGCAGGGATTTGGGGTATGTGCTGAAACAGGTGGACTGCCAACAGCCATCTGTCCCAGTAGGCAGCTGGTATCTCTTTTCTCTGCCCAGTATCAGCCTCGCTTATGGTAAACACAGCCTTGATTCGTATGGGTACAAAGCAAACTGCCTACCCACCAAACCCTCCTCACAAGGGTTTAATAGGTGGGGAGGAGGAAGGATTTTTCCATGTTGTCAGATGCTCCTTGATACAACATTTCAGCTTTCCTCTCTCTGCTCTCCCCTCTCCACCCAGCCACCTCTTGGCATGAAACCTTCAGGAATGTCATATGCATCCTCTACGGAAGGCTGATAACACCAATGAGTAGATTTTACTCTAAAGGCTTGCTATTTATAATGCAGTACTTCCATACAAAGGTTCTTATTAGCAGCCACAGTGCTTCTTTATTCACAGTGTAAATGTGCTGTGTAAATGCTTGTAAAACGTTATGAGCTCCATTGCCTCCAAGCACTTACAGTGCAGATGATGAATAAATCACACGTGCCCACTGCATCACATCTCCCCTGCCACTCCCAGCAGCAGTGTGTCACACTGTAGGCAAAGAGCTCTGCAGTGACCGTGCAGGGATTTCACTGACTTCCTTTTGCCACTCCTATGGCCCACCAGCTACTCCTTCTCCTCTCACCCTCCCTGTCTTATTGGTGCTTACTGATGCTGCTGTGCTCTCACACCCTCATCAGTGATTTCTTAATCTGAAGGCCTGATCTGTGTGCAGCTTTTTGGGGGTGTGAATCATACAATCACAGAATGGCCTGCGTTGAAAAGGACCTCAAAGATCATCTCGTTTCAACCCCCTGCTATGTGCAGGGTCGCCAACCAGCAGACCTGGCTGCCCAGAGCCACATCCAGCCTGGCCTTGAATGCCTCCAGGGATGCTGCAGCCTGGTTGGTGCTGGCCCTCCTGGAGCACCCACTAGGTGGCACCGACTCTCCGACATTCCCCTCTCCACCCGCTATGCATTTCCCTTGCTTTCCTCCAGGTTCTCTCTCCCCTTTTTATTATATTTATTTATTTATTGCAGCATTTCCAAACACTGAGCTCATCGGGTTTAATCACTGCAAAACCAAACAGTTCCTGGGATCTTTTTTTCCTGAGCTTACAGAGCTGCATGGACCCAAGCCAAAAGGCAAGCTACACTTCTCCACAGACAAAAACATCCATTTCTGATGTCATTTCTACACTAATTCAAGAACCTTCCTGGTGTAACTGTTAATTACTTCTGTCAGGAGTACCTTCATACAGAAGGTTCTTGGAGGCTCCTGGCTTTGTCAGACTCACTTACATGTGTATGCAAAGTAAATCCAACCTCTGTGGGAATTCCTATTTCCCTGCAGCTGGGCAGGCAGGGAGAGCTGCAGGAAGAACTGCAGGGAGAACTGCAAGGAAAGCTGCATGGAGAGCTGCAAGGAAAGCTGCAAGGAAAGCTGTAAGGAAAGCTGATGTGGCAGTGACTGGGAGCTGCCAGCAGCTATCCAACAAAATAAGCTCATGAAATGCTAATATAGTTGCCGATGGTTATTTGTTTGGGCTTTTTTTTTTTTTTTTCTTTTTCAGTTGTTTTTGTTTGTTTGGTGTTGAGAATACGTTTAGAAACAGAAAGGCTGGGTAAGGAATTTAGTTGCAAACGAGCCAACCAAGGTCCTTGGAATTCAGGACAGCTCTGTGAATCAGTTCTTGGTTCTGGAAAATGCACACAGCTTTCTTCTTTCTCTTTCTTTTTTTTTTTTTCCTTTGGGAGTGTGTGTGGGGTGCAGAATCTGCAAAATCTCAAGAAAAGGGGCTGGAGAATGGGACCAGCAGGGGATCTGAAGGTGCAGCTTGCAGGAGATGCAGTTAATAAGTTATACTACATCCACATCACTCAGTGCACCTTTTGCTGAATCTATGCAGCATCTTCACAGAAAGCTCACAGTACAGGTTATAAAACGGAGCATAAATAACCCACAATGACATGACCAGAAGACACAAATTGCAGCAGTTGTCACTGAGCTCACCAGCAACACTGGAACACTTAGCCATGAAGTCAGCAGGATGCCATGGGGACAGCAGTGCCATGCTGCAGGGAACTGCTGGCCCCACTGCACCTCTGCTGAGTGCATTTCTGGTGCATTTGAGCTGTACAAAAGCTAGAAGTGACTAAAACTGTATTCCAGAGATAACCCTGAAAGTAACAGGAAAAAACTTTCCATTTCCAGGCGTGGGAGGCCAAGATAATATCACTAACAGAGATGGCATCCTGCGAACATGGAAATGAGGGTGAACACGGCTGTTCAAGTGCTGACTGCATTTTAGTTTCACTTAAAGGTCTTTATCTACATGTCTTCAGATTTTATAGCTAGATTCCTGAGTGCTTGTTTTCTCTCCTTGAATTAACTCTGAAATATAAACAGTTCTCTCCTAACTCTACTTACAAGTGCCATTTCAGATCCTTAAAATAAAGCAAAGTTGCCACAGATACCAATGTCAGTGATGCGTGCATTAGTTCATCACTCACTGTCCTTATCTTGCAGTGCCAAAGATTTCTCTTTCCTGCAAGGTCAGACTGTTTCCCAGCTGTAGGATATCAGACTCTGGCTTTTATTCAGGCGCTGGAAAACCAAAAGATGGTGAAAAAAACAGACTCATCTGACAAGACTGGGAAAAAAAACAGGGGATGGAAAAATTCAGAATTCACTGAACTATTTACTCCTCCATCTGCCATGGCTCCCAGTCTGGCCAGCTCAGTGGGAAATGCACCAGGAAAACGTCATCGCTGGGGATTACTCTGAGTATCAGAAAAGCACTGATGTCTGTAGTCACTGTTCCCAAGTTCAGCATTTTCCTCTAACTCATAAAACACAGCATCCAATTGCTATCTGTTGAAACAGTAGAACAGGGAAGCCCATTTCTCCCTCAGAATCATTCAGATAAGAAGCAGCTACCCCCATGCTACCAAACACTACCACACAGGAACACCACTGGGCTGCTGTGACACAAGTGCTTCTCCTTATATCTGCATGGTGCTCCCCTAAGAAATTATTCTTGCCTGCTCGCAGCTCACATGCTCACAGTGCATCTTTTGTGTGCAGCTGCTCTCACTGCACAGCGCATCCACCTGCCTGAGTCAGACCGAGCATTATCACTGTTTGCATTTCACTTAGCGGTTCAGATTGATTTGTAGTGTAAACACAACAGAACCGAAACACACAAAGATCCCTGCCTCACAGAGCTTCTGTGCTATGCAAATAACATGCTGTCAGAGAGTGCCTAATAACTAAAATATCATCCCTTCAACCATACAAACATTCTTGTTACCAGCACCGCTCAAATATTACTGTTTTCCTTGTGGAAAATGCCAGCCCTCAGGAATGCAGGGGTTTCCAACTGCAAGTTTCTTATAAGGTGGATCATCTGACCATTGCCTAAAGTCAATTAGTGATTTAAGAAATGTTTTTTTAACTGATTCGGAGTCCTAATATGTGTATTTTTTGCACATTAGGAAGCATAGCAGTGTCTGTATTAAAACACAGCCCCCCCTGTCCTCAGATCAGCTCATCAACCAACAGTGTTCACCTGGTTATTGAGGCGGACGCTCAGACACAGGCAGATACACAAAGCTTGGTTTTGGTGACTTCCCCTAACATCACAGACTGTGATCTCACACAAGGGTAAGCTCAATTTTACCACAAGCAACCACCTCTTGAAGTCCAACCTTTTTGTTTCTTCAGTTCCTGGCAACTAATAAGTGACACTGAGTGTTAAAACAATCTCGTTACGCATTAGAGTGCTTCAGTCACAGGACAAAAAGGTCATTCTTGCCTAAACATCTGCAGTTGGAATGTGCTTTGTAGCTGGAGAGGCAATGACATATGCCTTGCCAGTACATTCCTTAAGTTTTGGCAACTGAATGATTGGGCTGTGAGATGTATAGCACAACCTTCACTGTACATTTGTATAACTTTAGATCTCCAGTTCATTAAAAAAAATAATAAAGATCTGCTGTCTGATCTATTTAACTGCTGTGTTCACTGGGTCATTCAGGAAAAAAACTCATTGTTCTTCACTGATCACTTCTTATTAGGAAGATGGTATCCCTAGATACAAAATAGTCAAGAAGTGAAGCTTAGTAAAACTGACAGCGAAAAGGTGAACGAAAGCACAAGAGAATTACAGTCAGAGGGAAAACAATCGAAGGAAATGGACAAGAGAAAAACATGCAGTTCTCTTATGGCCAACCTTCTTGAGCTTCCCATGCCTTGTGGTTGATAGTGAGAACCCACGTTCCAAAGAAACTGCATGTCTCTCCTCCATACAGATCCTCCATTATCCAACCAGGTCTGAGCACATTGTCTCTCCTTCTCTTGGGGAACTTACGGGGTTATTCTTTACATATTCCTCCTCTAATATCTCAAAACTTGCAGGAACTTAATTTTGCTCAACATTTTTTCTGTCCCAGTTAAATCTACCTGAAATTGGCCAATGAGCTGGCCAACTGCTTGGCCCAACAAGGGAGAAACGGACAGATGGTTTGATTGCATAAACCTCATTTTCTTAGGAAAGCAGGCTAAAAATGAGAGAAAAAAGAGAGTGCGTAGATGTCTCGCCATGAATTCCTTGCTGCACACTCTGAGCAGGCTTCTTATGGTACAACAAGGCTCAGGAAGCACCCAGACCCCTTCTTTCCTCAATTGTATCAGTAACTTACTCAGTAAATTAGTCAAAGTACCATTCCTCTCCTAGCAACTAATGTAATTTTATTTTAATATATCACAGTCTCTTTTAAGTCCAAACCTTTCTATTTTGGGACTTCCAATTCAGATTTGCCTAATAGCTTCACATAATTGTCCCAGGCACCCAATAAATTCTTCATTTTAATTAATTGGTTTGCTCATGAAGAATCACAATTTACATGAGTTGAAGATGAGATGTATCGCAGCTATTACTGAATGTAGGTAATATTTGATTAGAAAAAAGCAGAGAGACACTCATTTCTTTTTCTTTTCCACAGCACTTGTTAATGATATTGCCAATTTCTACAAGCAGATAAATTAGATTTACCACATAATCAATTAAAAGTATTTGGAATAGGTTTTAAATAACAATGTTAATTGAGTGTCCTCTTGAATTTATGATGTCTATTCAATGGGTATAAACCATAATGATAACCAAAAATGACTACTGCATGCAGATGTAGTTGCTGGATAGCCAATTAATTGCTCCTTAGCACAAAGCCATCAAAACTAAAGGTGCAGGCTGGCTCTGTAGTAGGTAATGAAGGCAACAAGTGAACACCCATTAAGTTTAACAATTCAGTGAACTGCAGTACTGCAGCATAAATCACCTTCAGAGATTTCAGTCTCAGTCCAAAAATAAAGCACTGTCTCATTCTACGTATCTCATCCCAATGACTTGGCAAAGCAGCAGTGTGCAGGATGTGTCTGAAGGACCCTGGGAGAGGAAGGGGAGCTGATACCATGAAGCCTACTGCGTCTGATTTGAGGAAGTAATGGATATTTAGTGAAAATGGGTCAACTTGCAACACTCTTGGTTTCGAACCAAAGTTTCAACACGTAACTTGGAGACTTTCAAGAAGCTTCCTAAAGGCAAGGGAAAAGAAAATGATTTTTTTTTTTTTTTTTAAAGTATCACCATTTCAAAGCATTTACAATTGCTCCCCATTGCCCAACTCAGTTTCAACACCTCAATCCTCAACCTTGTTATTAGGAAAGCAAGGTATTCCATTACATTAAAAGGCAACAAATAGAAACGTGGAATACATTCCAGCAGAAGTCACACCAGCCTGTGGTACCGACTGCTATTAATTATTGGTGCATGCAGGATATTTGAATAACAAATGTTTAAATCACTTTCATGTTGCTTTCTTTTAAGGCCAGAATTATTCCTGTGAAAAACACTAATCAGTGAGTTGACTATGCTTAGAAACATAACTTCGGAGCACGTCTTTGATATTTTGCTTATTATTACTACCAGCTTAGCCTGAGGTGAGCAGGGTTTTTCTATTTAATTTGTAATAAATGCAACAGCATTGAGAACTCCAGTATTGCCAGCTCTGCAATCACGCTGGTTAAGGGTAGACGCCGCCAGGTCTGTCTCACCTTACACTGCACCACACAGCCATGCCATGCACTCAGCAAGCGGCCTGAGCTCGACTCTTGGAGAAGGGAAAGGCCGAGGCCAGAGAGGGCAGCACACCTCCATCCACGGGTGGGCCCCGAGCTGGTGGGGGCAGCCAGCAGGGCAGAAAAATGGGCTCTTTCATCCTCTCTCACCTCACCACCGCCCCCTGCCCGGGCCGCTCCGTGAGGGGAGGGGCGGGCGGAGGGAAGCGGAGCGCCCGGCGGGGCCGGACGGACACCGCGTGCACCCAATGCGCTCCGGCGCTGCCTCTCCGAAGGGAGGGGAGAACCCCGCGGTCGGGCCCAATGAGGCCGCGCCCGGAGCGGGACTTCCTTCGGGGATCCCGCGGCGGGGAGCTGCGGTGGAGCGGAGGTGACACGTAAGTGCGGGGCCGGGGAAGTTTCCTTTGTTCCTCTCAGGTGGCGGCGGGGCCGGACCGGGCCGGAGGGGCCGCCCGAGGCGAGCAGGGAGCCGCCCCTCGCCTCGCAGCCACAGCGCCGGGGGCCGCTCCCTCCCGCCGCCCGGGCGGCGCAGCATGCGGGCCGGCTCCGCCTGGAGGCGCGGGGCCCGCAGGCTGCACGAGGCCGCCCGGGGCGTCGCGGCGGTGCCCCGGGGCTGAGGCGCTCGGCCGGCCGCTCCCCGCCTCCTCGCCACCCCCGGCGCGGGCCCGGGGCCGCCGATGTCTCCGCCTCATCGCCGCCGCCCGCCGCCTCCCTCCGCTGTGCCGTGAGGGGCGGGGGCGCCGGGACCCCGCCGGGGACATGGGCAACGGGATGTGCTCCCGAAAGCAGAAGCGGATTTTCCAGACCCTCGTGCTGCTGACTGTGGTGTTCAGCTTCATCTACGGGGCGATGCTGTACTACGAGCTGCAGAGCCAGCTGCGGAAGGCTGAGGCCACGGCGCTCAAGTACCAGCAGCACCAGGAGTCCCTCTCGGCCCAGCTACAAGGTACTGCTGCCCGCCTACAGCCGAGGTTTGCACGCATCCCCCTTCTCCGTGGGAGCCTGGCTTCCCGCTGTCCCACCGCTTGTAAAGTTTTGCTCCCGAGGAGCTTCCCTCCCTCCTCTCCCTGCCAGCTGTGGGGCTGCCCTGCTGTGGGTGAGACCCCCCCGGCTCCAGTGGGGTCAGACAGCTCTGACACTCACAGAATCGTAGGGGTTGGAGGACAGCTCTGGGGATCGTGAGTCCAACCCCCTGCTAAAGCAGGTTCCCTACAGTAGGTCGTATAGGAAAGCGTCCAGGTGTCCCTCACTCCCATGCATTGTGTACAGTGCCTGCCAATCCCAAAGGCACGCACAGCACGCTGAAGTTGTTGGTATGAGTGGAAAAGGCAGGCATGCTGCTGCTCAGCGATACAGAACACCGTGCTTCTGGGACTTCCATGCCTCTGTGCTGTCCCAGCTGTACCTGTTCTATAGTGCTTACCGACTGTTTGGCTGCAGAAGCACAAAGCTGCAGTTCCAGGAGGACAGGTAGCCTGGAAATAGCTCCAGCAGAGGGAGGAATGTTGCAATAATTTACTCCCTGGGAAAAAAAGAAACAAGTTTGAGTGTAAAATTCAAATAAACTATCTGGGTAATGAAACAACCTTGAGTCTCTTGGCTTAAAGCTGTCACATAAATACAAATTCTTGTGTAGCTTGGTTTAAGGGTGCACCAGATGTGGGCTTTGTGTGATTGATGAAAAGCTGCTGATCTCTGACACACAGGAATCAGATGCAAAGAAGCAAATACATATGTGAAGCATCCACACTCTCAGGGGTGCAGGACCTTAGCACCTGTCTAACTGTGAAGTGCGAGGTTATCAGACCAACACATACAAAGTCCAGATCCAACTTTCAGAAAGCTTTAGGTTGTTTTGTTTGTTTGTTTTTTTCCTCAAAACTGTGTAAAGCAGATGAATGAACTGCTCTAGCAACTGTAATACTACTTAACCTCAGGGTGATCTTCAACCAGACTTGTCTGTGTGGGAGCAGACGTAAGAGCATGCCTAGAAGTGTATAGGTTTTATACAGAGATAGCATAATTAAGAGTCTAATGGAATAATCCTATGATGGTTTGTAATTTGAATGTATTTAGCTGTGACCTGAGGCCTCCATTACTTTGTTTTTCAATTTCAAGCAGAAATGCTCTAACAGAAGATAATTAAAACCTTTTCATTTCAGTTGCCAGCGAGGTGTACATGTTTGGCTGGGAGGTGGGTATGTGGCAGAGGGCTGAAAGGCTACTTTTGCTATTCTGTGTGTTTGCCAACAGTATTTGAAGAGGAAACAGGAACACCTTGTTCTCAGGTTAAAATTCAACAAGTTGGCTTCCTCTGTTGCTCTGGCAATGCCGAAGAAGAGCATGCAACAAACTAAGCAAACAGAGATGGGCTTTGGATCAGATAGGTTGAACGCAGATTGTTAGTTCACATGTTCCCCTTTTGAAACGTACCATCAGCTATCCCAACAAGTTCGTGGAGGAGTCCCTGTAGATTTTGTATGATGCCCTCTGGAATGGACTTCTGTGTCATCATCAGTGTTTTTGCTGGAGGAGTTTGTTAGTGGTGGGAGCACAGAGGGCTTGGGGGCTATGCCCCGTTGACTTGGAGATTCACAAACACCATCCTAACTATTGATACACAAAACCCAGGGCTATTTCTGAACACTTCCCACTTTGTTAAACTCTTCCGTATGGAGCGACATGAGGGAGTTTGTTCTAAACAGAGTTGTGTAAACAACATGATGTGCTAAGAGAAAACCTTGTGTTTGCAGGTGCAGCATCTGACTGCACTTTGAACTTTTAAATAGCCCAGATTTTAAATCAGCAACGTTTCCGTCACCAAACAAAAACAGCCCTACGAATACCAAAGCTACGTCTCTTTGCTGTCCTTTGCGACGTGAGAGATATTTTTGGATTTATTGTTTTATGGAAACTGCATTATTACTAAAGCAGCACAGCTTTATCTCTTCCATGTGACATAATCGGTTTCTCTAAGATAACGTTGGGTCTTGAAGCATGCACCTAAATCTTTTAAATGGGAAGTAGGTGGAAGGGCTGGTTCCCTTACATTGCGTTGCCAGGAGGGAAAGAGTGGGTGTATTCACACTGGCTGATTCCTCAGTGCTTTCTGCTCTTTTCTGGGTGATTGAATGAGACTCTAAAGCTCATTACCAGCAGAGGAGAGAACTGAACCTTGGACATGTACTTTCTGAGCAAACATTTCACCAGTAGGCTTTTATTTACTTAAAAAAGGAGAAAAAAGGCCACTTTCTGGGATTGTTCTTTTGAGGATCCCGAGCTGCACTGTGCTGGGCTGGTGGTGCTCCTGGATGGGCTGCGGGGCTGAGGTGCTGAGATGGCAGTGAAATAATGTCCATCCTCTGCATGTGGTTGGGTTTAGCTGGGACTGGTCGTGCCTATAGAAGAGCTGCTCTCCTGACTGCACACAGAGAAACGCTGTTGGGGCTTCTGGGTGAAATCTGTGCCAGTCTGTGAAATGCATAAAGGAGCATAGGTTATTCCTAAGTTTGTTTATCTGGTCACATTTCAATGCCAGAATTTTAGACTTGAATGCTTTTGGTCTGCCCGAAATATGAAGATTTCCCAGATGCAGTTGAAGCGTAGGCTCCCTTTGCTTCCTGCTGCGCCCTCTGCTATTTTCTCTCTGCACACTTTTTCAGGGTTTTTATCTATGATAGGAAGCTTCTTTTTGGTATTTGCCAATCCTTCGTGCCTGACTGAGCAGCGTTTTCTGACTTTGCTTGAAAAGCTAGTCTTGGATTTTTATGCTTTTTATAGCATTGCTTTATAAGTGCGGCATGTGAAGCAGGCTGAATCTTCTGTACAACCAGGGGAGAAAAAACAGGCCTAAGTGTACAGGAGAATGCACAGATAGCTGAAAAGCGATGCTGGAAGAGGTGTCAAAATCATTTAGCATGTGCACTGGTCTGAAGAGCGGTGCATATGGCTGTTGTTGTAGGGAGTTCTGCTCTTTCAGGTGTTCGCAGCGTGTGGTACTCAGCTGAGAAGCATTTGTGCTCATGAATAAGGGCAGGTTATGATGGGAACAGTGGCTGATGTGGGCAGCATGGGAAGGTTAACTGGTTAGAGGCTGGATCTTAGGCATGCTCTTTAGACAGCTCACGTTGTAGCAGGTTTTTTAGTCAAGAGCAAGGCTTCCAGGTTACATAGAATCATCATAGAATCATAGAATGGCCTGGGCTGAAAAGGACCACAATGATCATCCAGTTCCAACCCCCTGCTATGTTCAGGGTCGCCAACCAGCAGACCAGGCTGCCCAGAGCCACATCCAGCCTGGCCTTGAATGCCTCCAGGGATGGGGCATCCACAGCCTCCTTGGGCAACCTGTTCCAGTGCGTCACCACCCTCTGTGTGAAAAACTTCCTCCTAATATCCAACTTAAACCTCCCCTGTCTCAGTTTAAAACCATCCCCCCCTTGTCCTTTCGCTATCCACACTTGTAAACAGCCGTTCCCCTTTCTGTTTGTATGCTCCTTTCAAGTACTGGAAGGCCACAATGAGGTCTCCCCGGAGCCTTCTCTTCTCCAAGCTAAACAATCCCAGTTCCCTCAACCTTTCCTCATAGGAGAGGTGCTCCAGCCCTCTGACCATCTTAGTGGCCCTCCTCTGGACCCGCTCCAAGAGCTCCACGTCCTTCCTATACTGGGGGCCCCAGGCCTGGACACAGTACTCCAGATGGGGCCTCACAAGAGCCGAGTAGAGGGAGACAATCACCTCCCTCTCCCTGCTGGCCACCCTTTTTTTTTTTTTTTTAATACAGCCCAGAACACAGTTGGCCTTCTGGGCTGCAAGCGCACACTGCGGGCTCATGTCCAGCTTCTCATCCACCAGGACCCCCTGGAAGAGAATGTCACACTTTTGCATTTTTATCTCCTAACAAAGTTCTGATGGGCAGGAGAAAGTAGGGCTGCTTCACAGTGTGAATTAACCAGAGGCTACATTTTGAGATGAAACAAAATCTCTTGGCAGCTAAGAAACCCAAAGCCATTGTTATCTGTAAGGTGTTCTTCTGAGAAGCTGATCTTCCTGGTAAGCTGATTATTTTAAATCTCATTCTCTGAGCATTAATGTGTTTGAAACACGAAGACAATCTTATTTAATATTTCTTGAAATGATAAAAACAAAACCTGATACTGTTTGCCTCCTGCAAAGATGCCATCAAACTAAGTCTTAAGCTGCTGACTGTATAGGAACAGACTTCATTGCCAAAACAGATATATGTTGACAGCTGTAGACGAACGTGATCGTATCTTGGACTGCTTCGAGATTAATGCATCTACAAATGGGTTTTTAGCTCTCACAACTTCTGTCTTCCCATCCTCTGGGCATTAGGTAATTCCTTGTGTACTGTTTTAATCTGTTTAATCTGTCTTAATCCCTAATCCTAATGACAGCCTACATCTAGTGTCTTTTACTACCTTCATCTTCCTGATCTCTCTGTTAGAGCCTTAATGTTTCTGCTGCCTTCAGGCAATCTCTGCAGGCTGAGACTGTACTGTAATCTTGGGCGGCAACCCAGCAGGGGCTCTGAACTCAAGAGGTCAGGGTTGGCACAGTTGCAGACAACGTGTGGCTTTCCACAAAGATATCTGATCCAGTACTACAAAGCTCCAGCTGAGAAGCCAGTATTGGCATACTTGGTATTCCTTGGTATTTCTTGGGCCATTCAGCCTAAATTGAAGCCCCTCCTAGGAGGTGACCTGCTGGAAGTTCATCAGATGCACATGCATGTATAGCATGCATCAGCAGCGTAGTTCAGGTGACAGCTTGCTGTGCTAAGCACACAATGTGGGAAGAGTGGAAGAGGGTGGAAAAGACTTTGCAACTGTATTGACAACTTTTTTTAATAGTTAATGTCTGAGGTTACATACTCCCAGAGAGGTTCAGTTACAATTATAAGATTATGTCTTAAATATAACATGCCAGACACATTGTCTCATCGGGCTGGTTGTTTTTGCTGAGCAGCATACAGGATACTTAGCCAGTGGATCTAGGTGGGGCGGCTGCGTGACAGTTTCCATCCACTCTGAGGTTTGAGTATTCATTGTAGCTTCTCTTATATGGCTATGAAGATATCTCCTGCAATTCGTGGTTAGTATAGTTCGATAATTTTGCACAGAAATAATAATTAAATCTGTTCTGCTAAATATCTGGTCCTGTTCTGAGGTTTAATTGTAACGAAAGCTTAAATAATTGTAATTACTGGGGGGGAAAAAAGAATATACGGAATGATTAAGGCAGAATCTTTTCACCTTTTGTCGGGTGACTCATGTTGGTGGGTTTCTTGTTTGCTTTAATCATGAGTTAAAGGCATGACTTCCATGTCATGTTGGAGGCTGAGGTCAGTGCTGGGGGTATGCAGTCTGTTTGGGTGCTCTTTGTTTGAACAGGTGTCTTCTGTGCTGGATGCAATTCTGTTCTTTTTCTGACCATCTAGAATAAACTAAGCTTCCTGAGAAAAGAAACTGCAACTACATTATCTCCTCTTTCACAGGTGTTTTTTTTTGTTTTGTTTTTTTCTTTCCTCCAAGGTGTCCCAATTTGGTACCTTATTTCCCCATGGATTCAGGTCCCCAAGTTCAGCAGTCATTTCCAGGGGTAATCACAGAGATGCTGAGAGAAGTGCAGCCTGGTTGTGCTCCTGGGGGGTATCTGTTCCTATCCATGCCACCACACTGAATAATGACATTTTCAGTGTTTCAGTTAATCTCTCGTACTTGGATGCATATTTTAAGGTTTTATGGTGATCTTCTGTTTAACAAATAAATCACAAACCACCAACTCAATTCATTTCTGTATGCAGTTCTTCGAAGCATACACCTGAAGCTGGCTCCTAGCCCCTGTGTTATAGCACTCGTGAACAAATTGGAGGAAGTGGTTGAGCAGTTTGGTAAGGTGATAATTATAGCTGTTGTGTCACTTTCTGCCACATTCCGTTATGATAAACCAGCAGATGTAGGTGTCAGTTGGGATAGACCGTTGGGGTGTGTGGGTAATCGACACCATTTCTCTTCAGTGTCAGTTTTTGCTAATTTCTGGATGGATATATATGTATGAAAAAAGGTACATGGAAAATACATATACATGGGATGTTAACGCCACTAGAATCACTAGACTTCTTCATAAAGTTGAAAGGAGTCCAAAACGATTTTTGAGAGTAAGAACAGGCTGTTGTTTCCTGGAGCTGAGAGATGGATGAGCAGAGCCAGACAGTCAGAGGTGATGTGAGGGAGGAAGCTGTTGTCTCTGGAGCTCTTCTGCGTGTTTGTGTGTCTTCTACAAAGTGATCTCCTGTGTTATAACAGCAATGGCAGAATAATGGAAGGAAGAAAATAAAAAGGAAACAAAGAAATGGAATTATTCTACAAGGGCATCTGCTAATCATCCCATGTAGTTTATAGGATTACTTGAGCACCGTTCAGGCAACTCACCAGCAGAGGAATTGAACAGTCATGTAACTGTGTCTGGCAGAAGGATATCTTACAAATGCGATCATAAAAATTAAGTTAAAAATGTAAGTCTAAATTCACTAAATAGATTTTGTATGAACTACTTGCATTTGTCACTTCAAAACAAGAAAACTAACAAAACCACTTCAGCATAGACAGGAGTACAGGAAATGCCATATGGGAGGTGAGATCTTAACGTGACTGAGTGTGTCACAGCCATGTGTGGCACCAAAGGCTGGAAGAAGTCTTTGGAGTGTACAGGAAATCTCCTCTGGGATGGAAAATATGATCTTTTTCCAAATAAAAGTCATGTCTGGAGCCTAGCAGCTAGGGATTAAACGTTCAATCATGTTTAATAATCCTTCTCAAACTGGAATAGCTGCTGCTAAAAATAAATGTCCACTGCTCCAACGTGATAAATACCTTCCCTCATCCCACCTCTTCTCTCGGTTTTGCTTGGGATTTGTTTTTAAACCTGTTTCCTCAAGGTGGTCTTACTTCTAAGGGAGTACACAAGGCAGGCTGAAGTAGGATTCTATTAATTTAGATGTTTACTTCAATTTGGAAATTAATTTTCACATCATTCTGGTAATTGAATGGAGGCCAAAACTATTTCTTAGAAATAGAAGTGTGCCTTTCTGGGATGAACTGTCTTAGTGTGCCAAATTCCCCAGCACTGCCCCATTTCACAGCTGCATGCAAGCCAAACCTTTAAGATCTGCAGCACTCGTGCACGTTGTGCTTTGGGTTTTCCTCTTTTCTGTCTGAGGATGCAAAGCTGAAGGTTTGATAAGCATGTGAAAGTTTCATGTCCTTATCTGAAGCCTGCACGCATTCCAGAGCATTTTTGAACTTCGATCACGATTGGTCTGTTATCTTTTCCAGTTTGTTTCCACACTCAACAGTACAGAGGTTGGTAAAACCCCCTGATGTAGTGCAGGTTCCACAGGAAGCATCGATGATGGTTCTTGTCTGGCAACACGGCAGGGACTGAGCTGGGTTTTGCAGAGCTGGAAGCAGGAGATCCCACTGTTAAATACAAAGTGCTTTCTTAGAATCATTAATGCCACGCACAACACAAATGACTGGAGAATTAGGTCAAGGCAGTGGTTATTTTTAAGTACAATTACCAACACATGGTTTAGTTGCCAAGAGAAATTCTGCTCCTTTGTGGGAACTGGTTGTAATTCGACAAAGCTGTTATCTGATTGTTCTTTACGTGTGAAAGCTGCAAAGTGTAGGAGTTTGTTTTAAAGGGAACATAAATATGATACTGCATGCAGTGCTGGCTGTGGTTTGCAGTGAACAAAATGAGAGCAGTCCATCCATGCCTGTGTACAAAACTGTTCGGTAATTAAGCCAGAAGAATGCTTGTTCTTCACGCACGATCAGCTCCACATTATCTTGGCTTCTATTTCAATTCTTTGTTTATAAATTAAAAACAGAAAACATACAGGGCATAAAATATGGAATAGCTTCGATATTTTGTTCAGTATATTGTAGCTATCTGGTTTTGGTATAAAATACATTTTTTCTGGTTTTTAGTGTGG
Source organism: Gallus gallus (assembly GCF_016699485.2). Classification (NCBI taxonomy): domain Eukaryota; kingdom Metazoa; phylum Chordata; class Aves; order Galliformes; family Phasianidae; genus Gallus; species Gallus gallus. The sequence continues at coordinate 20,216,425 of NC_052540.1, forward strand.
GAAGCCTACCGTGGTTCTACTTCAGCACTTGCAGTAGAGGTAGGGCAGTGGTAGGGAGCTCGTCCAGGAGCTCCCCATGCTTTAAGAGGATGTTTCTGGTCAGCTGGTTGCTGGTGGTGTGGGAGATCTCACTGTCTGAAGCCAGATTCACTGCCTTCATGGCATGCAGAACTTGAGGCTCCAAGAGTCTTGCTGTATTAATCATGTGTTCTCCCAGCGTGAAACATTAGCATCAGATGAGTCAAGAAATCTCTTCTGAGATCAAAATTTTAATTATTATCATTGGACTAGAAAATCTGTACGGATTGAAGGGGCTCTCACTCGTCTAATCGAAATGGGTTTTCTCTGAACAGAGAAGTTATTTGCATGGGTTCACATTTCAAATAGTTCTCTTTGCAGTGATGAGAATTGGAAATGTAACAGTATTTTTATAATGAATGTCTGCGTTGTACAGACCTTCGTAGCATTACTAGAAAGGTGACAGCGTGGTAGGGCACGCTCTGCTGGTTGCGTTCAACTCCACCACAGTCTGAGATGAAATACCATTGGATGTTGCCAAGACTACTGAAATCTGCTGGTTTTAAACCAAAGATGACGTTACTCTAAGCTCAGAGAAAGACTGAAGAGTTACAGAAGAGATGATAATGTTGCAATTAATAAGACTTGTGAATTGTGTTTGTTTAAATCCCAGTGTATTCGTAATTTCTCAGTGTGTAAGGTGATGTGAGTTGGGGTGTTTTAGATGCTCTCAGGTCATGCTTCTGACAGACCAAATATCAAAGTAATGTAGCTGAAAAACTGCTGATAATGGCAATCAGAAAATACTTTTTATGTATCCTATAATAGCTTATTTTTCTCAATAGCTTGACTGCAAAGCATAGGGGACCAACCATGAATATTAAATAACCTTGCTTTCATCAGAGCTCTCCACTCTTATGTTGCAATTAACGTTTAGCAGCGGTCACAGTGATGTAAGCTTCTGAGAACGTCGTGAGCTTCCTCCCCTTATGCAGAAAAGAAGGTGGTAGAGAAATCTTAAATCTTAATTCAAGAACTGCTGAATATTTCCTTATTGAACACAGAAGATGTCTTAATTAGCTGTGATCTCACTGGTTCTGTTGCTGGGCTTTGCTCTCTGAGGCTAGATCACCTTGCTGTGGATGAGAGAAAAGTGTTGCTGAATGTCTTTAAACCAGCAAATTAAGTAGAAGGGGATGGAGGAGAGGAACTTCCCCTCAGCCCTTTCCTCACTTGCTTTTTGGGCATCTAAAAGGCTATTTTAGGACACGGTGAGCTTTGTTCCAGTGTTTCAAAGGCTTCAGCACAGAAGTGGCAGAGGGATATGCCACCCAGAGGGACGTTAATGGCACTGCTCTGAAGTGCCGTGTGAAGGCAGGGCAGCCAGAGCTTAGCAGAGCCAAAATTGGATGTGAAAGGTATAAAGTAATGTGCTCCCTAAAAGCTGAGATGTGGCGTTCCTTTTCTCCTTTCTTCCTGCCCTTATCATTATGGCTTTATTGTGCAGGGCTTCTCCCCACACTTGTTAAAACACTGGGAGGAGCTGAAGGAGATCCGCTTGCTGACAAAGCAGTGCAATGAGAAACGTTACCTCCAAATCCGTTTGTGGTTTGGTCTAATTGCCAAGAAGGCTATTTCCACTCCTGATTGCATGGGAGGGGAAACCATGATGGATTTTCATTTCTCTCCTGAGTTGCTATGCTACAACCACTGCTCCTTTTGCAATGCAGTTCAGCATTCACGATCTTCAGTGCTCAGATAAAACCATTACTGTCATGGTGCCATTTTTTTCTTCTTTTCTGGAAACTTACTTGCTGGTCACTTTGTGAATATTCATTAAATGCTTGCTTTGTTGCAGAGGATGTCGATACATTCGTTCATCTTGACTGATGCCCTTGGCTTTGGATGATGAATAGCAAAGCAGAGATAGAAGCTGGATTGCTAATCAATCCTTGTCACCTAAGCCAAAATGTAAACACTTTGAGATAAGCCAGGAGACAAAGAACCTGCAGAATGCATCTTGCTGAAATTACGAATGCTTTTTAAGGTGCAAGAGGAGTTTTCTGTGGCTGCCAAGATAAAAATCCCTATTTGAGGCTTCCTGTTGAAGGCTTACACTTGCCAGCAGTCTGCTTCTCAGCAAATGAGTTCCCTAGTTTCGAAGGAAAAATCACAGGTTCCATTAATTTGTATAACTCCTTTGAGGAATGCAAATTAGATGTATCTGTTTTTGTTAAATAAACCATTTAGATAAATTCATAAACTGAAACCTCCTTTTGGGATGTTATAAGCAAACAGTTGCCTCAGATGGTGTTTGAAGGTCAGAAATTGCTGGGGACAGTGGCAAGGAAATGCTGAAAGCTCCATGTGTGCACTCCTTGGTAGGAGTCTGCTTATGTCACCTCTCAAGGGATGGCACCATTGGTCTGTTAGTGCTGAGGTGTGACCCAGAGTGGCTGCCATGTGGTGCAAATCTACTGTTATCCAGGCTGTACAATTAAAAAGAAAAAGAAAACGAAGTTGTCCAAGCTTTCAGAAGAAGTTAGTGTTTGATCTTGGGTTTTCTGTGTCTTAGGCTAACCAGCAAATCTAGTGTGCTGCTGCACCTTTCAGAGCCATCCTGCTCTGTGCATCCGTCTCGCTTCCGTCCCATGGCAATTTGTATGCTGCAGGATCTCCTCTGGCAGTGCTGGGGGTAGGGCTGTCCTGGTTATGTCCTCGTCTCTTTACAAACAAGGCAGAAGAGAAGGAAAGAATGAGAAAATTTGTACATCTATACCCTGGGAGGAAAACTGGTTGGGTAGGTTTCCTGTAGAACAACTGTAGCTAACTCCCCATAAACAAATAAATTATAGTTACCGCATTCTATGGTTATGCAATGGAGATGACCCAAACTTCAGGTTCAATATCAGATGCAGAAACATAAGCTCAAATGATGTAAGCAGTCCTTAACCCCGTGACCTCGTTCTACTTGTATTTTCTGGGCACGTTCTGTGCTGATGCTTTGGAATATTCTGGGAGGGGCTGGATTTCTTTTTCTTTATTTTCTTTGCATCCGTCACTTGTGAACTGAACTGTATGCAAATTTTCTCTTCTTAGTTGTATATGAGCACAGATCAAGATTAGAAAAATCACTGCAAAAGGAAAGGCTTGAACATAAGAAAGCAAAAGAAGGTAAAACATTGTTTTCCCTTTTATTTCTGTGATAAGTTGGGTTTTTAAGAAAAAAGTAACTTCAGATGCATTTTGTTGTATTTTAAATGAATTACAGATATAAGAAATCAATAGGGCCACCTTGGCAGATCTGTGCATTGTGTTTTTAGTACTTGTTACAGATCACCACAACATGGCAAACTATGCAAGTCTCCGTTATTCTTAAAACTGATGACTCAGCCGATGAATTAAATAACTGCTGTAGCAAAGGTTAAGAGCATTTCCAAAGATGACGTAGTGTACATGGGGTTCCTGATGGCTGCCTGGTGCCATCTGCTGGACAGCTGCCTCATGATATGCAAAGACAGTTCGTCACTGTTAAATCCCAAATTGAAGCAAAAGGACCTTGTTTTGCTGTACTTCAGCTTAGTCTTGACTTTCTCACTTTTTAAACTACACATCTTTATTGTAATAGAAAAATCACAGAATCACATCATGTATTTGTCGTTTTCCCTTTGAATGATGTTATTGAGAGAGGCTGTGTAACAGATTTGTGTCCATGGCCTTGAACTTCTTGCCCCTATACCTCATACAAATACTTTAAATACGTTTTTATTTATGATTTTTTTTTTAATGAAAATAGTTTTCAACACTTGAGCATTTTGTTAAGTTCTTTTGTTTCTGAAGATCTTTTGGAAATTGTAACTGCATTGTATTCTGCTCTTAGGAGAGTTTTTGTATGCAAAAGTTATTTAAGTACAAATTCCAAAGTTTTTTGTTTTGTTCTTAATGAGTATTTTTCCTTTTATGTTGTAGATTTTCTTGTTTATAAACTAGAAGCACAGGAAACCCTAAATAAAGGGAGGGTAAGTCGTCAGTCCTAGTACCAGCTTCTGAGATTTCAGTAATATTTGATGCTATGTGGGCTGCAAGAAAAAGGCTGTGCTCTGCCATTACAGCTGTTCAAAGAAAGAGGTCTTACAAGTGCTCACTGAAGGAGCTCTCACTGCATTTCTCCTCTGCCATTCTTAATTATGTGAGTTGCAGTAAGAGATATAACTAATAAGCTGTAATAATACCTTTCCAGAAAATTACTTTAGAAAATATCCTCCTGTTTCTATTATAGTCATTCAAACGCTGTCATTAGTTTTAAAGGGACAAGGGAATAAGAAAGGCGTTAGAAATCTTTTCATTGCTCGGTCCACAGAGAAAAAAAACAGTGACAGCTTTTTAACAAACGGTCTTTGAACAGGAAACTACATATAACTAATAATAATAAAATAATTAAAAAACCCAAACAATAAAGTGTTTTTAGATACCAAATGCCAGAAAGAAAGCTGTCTCTGGCAGAACCCAGAGACCTGTAGAGCTAGTATTTTATGGAGGCTTCAGGCTGAAAGTGGGGAGAACTTTGTGAGCTGAGTAAAATACATTAAAATGCATGGTTGCTGCAGTAAGTAATAATATACATATATACGTGCATGTATGTATATACACACTTGTTATGTTTCAGAGCAAGTGAAGAGCTTTATTTGTTTCTTGATGACATTATGTCCTTTGGTTTATGACTCCTAGATAACTGCACGTATTGAGGCTAGGTGAATGACAGTATTGTTCAGATTAATACTGATGTGTGCTTGTTTGTTTTTGTTTGTTTTACAGCAAGATTCAAATAGCCGATACAGTGCACTGAGTGTCCAGCACCAGATGTTGAAGGTAGGTAACTGAGCTATCCAGTTTCACAGAACACTGGAATTCTGCAGCTTGAAGGGTATGTGGCTTCAGTCATCTCATTCCAGGATGTCAGTACACTGGTGGTGCTTTCCTTGTACAACAGTGCTGTTGAAAGCTGATTTACTGTGGTTTTTAGTAATCAGGCTTTCCACTGGGTAATGTAATCTTACCAAACGCAGTTACTTGCATGGAGCAGCAACTTATCAGACTTTACATAGTTTGGCATCTAAGGAATTTCTCAGACACATTCAACTGCTCCTCATGAGACAGTGCAACTGCTGGGTGAGGTGACGTAGCCCATGAAAAGGAGACTGCTCATCACAGAGATCATTTTGTGTTTGAGAGGATCCGCAGGCTGCATGCTTTGAGTAATAAACTTCCTGTTATGAATGCTTCGTATTCATTTAGACTTATTCAATAAACTGCCAAAGTACATATTAGCCAGATATGCTAATACAGAGCTGTTCCAGTGTCCAACTTGGTATTTGCAGAGTCAACATGAAGAACTAAAGAAACAGCACGCTAACCTTGAGGAAGATCACCGAAAACAAGGAGAAGAGTTCAGCAGGACATTCAGTGATCACAAGCAGAGATACTTAGAACTGCAGCAGGAAAAAGAGCAGGAGATCTCTAAGCTGAAGGGTATATGTTGGCCGCCCATATTTAAGTGTGTGTCTGTCATGTTTTGTGTGATGTGAGATAGGCAGGCACAACGTCTGTTCTCACTAATTAGGAGGTGTAAGCTGTGTCAGACCTATTAGTTACATTTTCTTTATGATTTTCTGTGGCCTCTTTCTGAAATCTCTTCTTTACAAAGGGAAGTTAATAATTTTTGTCACTTCTATCAGAGATCTAATTGTGCCTCTTTATGAAGAGCCTTCACATACCTCATTTCTCATGGATATGCTTTTCTCCGTATTTCTCAGCTTCTCTGAAACACGTTGCACCTGCATGCTTAGAAGATGAGGTGTTCATTTTTATCTCTTAGCATCCAGTGTCCTATTTAAAAGCTCTCTTGCAGTTTACAGAACTCTCTAATCCTTGTTATACGACTGCATAAAACAGAAGGATGAGGGGCTCCCCATCATGGCCACTCTTATCCCATGCGTCACTAAAGCATGAGTTCATTTTGGAGCTGTCTGCAGTTTTGTCTGCACAGTATTTCACAGGCGAAGGCTGTGTGTATTAGTTCTGCCTTGGCACTGCACCAGTGAAGTCACACAGTGAGCTCTGGGGCTGAGCTGGATTGCAGCCTAACAGCTTGAAGTTTGGGCAGAGCTTGCTTGTGTCTGCTTGCAATATTCCACATCAACATAATGTAAGAAGTGGGAAGAGAAGCTCCTCTCCCTGGTCCCAGAACGTAAAGCTTCTTAAATATGCTGGCCATCTGGGCACCTCTTCCAAAATAATAGCTTAGTCCTTTGGAATAAAACTCTCACCAGATGCAATGTGGGGGAAGAGGGAAGAGGGGAGGGTGGCTTCCTCTCTGCATTTTAAAGATTCAGATTACCATAATGAATTTTGCCATCTGCGGTCCCTAGAATGAATGGCAATGCATAGTTCCAGTTGCAGGCTGGGTGCCCTCTAATAAAATTTAACCAAATATTACAGTTATTTTTTTGCTTGAAAATGTAAGATTCTTTATAGGATAGGTGAGAGATGTAAGGAAAGCAAATCCTACCATTTTGCTGATGCAGATTTAATATTGGAATTGTGTTCATTCTAGGTAGTTCCTGTTGCGGTGCTTTAGTATTATAAACCTGCCTGGGTTTAACCTCTGTTGTTTCTTTTAAATAGAATCCCTGTATAATTTACGGGAGGAGAACAGACAATTGAGAAAAGCTCACCAGGATGTTCATACCCAATTACAAGATGTAAAGGTAGGTTTGTTTTGAAGGAGGGCTTCCAGAACAATTAGCAAATAGAACAAAAACCCCAAGATTTAACAAGCAACAAATGGGCTATGACAAAGACCTGTAGTTTCTCTGATGTGGCAAAAGGGAGAGGAATATGGCTGTACTGCATTTCTTGTCTTTTGCCACCTGCACTTAAGGAACATGATCATTTTAAATATATATATATATATATATATATATTTAAGAAGAGGCTAAATTGGAAGATAAGTATTTAGTATAGAAATCTGAATTGGAAATTTGACTTTGTAAGTAATGTATTGTACGTTTGCCAAAAAGAATGTTGCATTTTGAAATGCATCGAATGATCCCTGTAGTTCAGAACCCCTTAGGCTACCTGACTTACCTTTAGAATAAACTTTGTGAGACATGTCATGCTCTTTTTTTTTTTTGTGTGTGTGTAGCAACAGCATAAGAACTTACTCTCCCAGCACAACCAGCTTGTAGTGACATTGGAAGACCACAAGAGTGCACTAGCTGCTGCACAGGTCAGAAAGGAAAGCAGCTTGTATTAGCTCTAACCTTCCTTACAGCTAGTTTCTCCTAGTTCAGCTGACTGTAACGTTATGCATGTAGCCTTTCGCATGGGGAATTTGCAATTAGCACAACGCTGCACACTGCAGGGAAATGCATGAGTTTAAGGGTTGCTTTAAAGAAGCTGCAACAACTTATAGGGCTCTCAGGAAATACAAAGCTGTATTTATAGGCCCCAGAGTGCACGTGTTATTGGTAAGAAGAGAATCTCCGCATTTATGAGATCTGTAGAATTTCTTTCTTTCTGTCTTCTCTGATAGAACTTCTATTAGTTTAACATCTCTCTCTCTGACTTTCTCATGTATCACTTTTAAAGACCTGGATGCTGATGTCTAATCAAGTTTCTTTTCGTGTACGAGTAAGGTTATATACATCAGTGCAAGAGAGATTGGGTATATACATACGGAGATATACAAGCTCCATTTGAAATTCAAATTAGTTTCCTCTTTTTTAAAAAGCAGCAGCATTGTCTTAGCTGTTGGTTTCAGATGACCTACCCATGTAGCCCAAACTTTGCTAGGCTACAGCAAATTCAGTCAGCTGTACAACCTGTGTAGGTCATAGAGAACTGGAAACTGGGAGTAATGTTGGAGAAAGGAAGACTCTGATGAAAGATGAGAGGGAAGGTAATGAGGCAGTGGGAAGTTACTTGTATTCCTGACTTAACTTTCTTCATCTGAATGTTTTTCAAGGTTCACAAAATCACGAGTTGCATTAAAAGGATTTTGGCTTTTTTAGGTTCTCTTTGTTTTGTGCATTGCATGTAGATATTCAAAACACAGGGAGAGACCAGGAAAATCTCTCATAGACTGTATGAAGATTCTTAATTTCCAGCATTAAGCATGCTGGAAGCTGATTGTAAGCTCTGTTCCCGCTGTCCTTGTTAGTTACCTGGTATGTATTTGTAATAACTGAAACTCACCCAGAGCAGATCCAGAGCCTGATTGAAGATCTACCAAAGCCAAAGGGAAGCTCCTTTTACTTCTCTTGGTTTTGGATTTAGTTTTGTGTCACACAAAGCCTTTCTATCTGTAAGAGGAGTGTGGCATTTATCATTTGGAGAACCTCGTTGAAGCAGAGGATCTCCTGCAGCCTTTCAGTACAGAAGGTATTCAGCACACTCACATAGTTTCTCCTGCAAATCAGCTACAGAAAGTGCACAAGGGATTATTGCTTAGAAATACAGCTCTGTAAATTACCCTGCTATTTCTAGGTGTATTCTAGACATTAAACATCAGTAGTCAATACAGCACTAATGTATTTGTGACCTGAATCTTCAAGGCATTTTAATTTCGGTCCTTTTCCACAGCTCAAACAGCCAGACAGACTCTTTGTACATTTTTATAAATCCTGTCTTTCTGCCAGCCTTAATACCTTTTAGGCTGTGGCCCTGAATCACAATGTTCAGCTTAGAATGATTTGTATGGTGAGATGGAGTACTTGAAGTCTGATCTAGACATGCACAGTTTAAATATCCCAGTGTATTGTTCTCTCTGCATGGTCAGTGAATAGGGGGGGAAATAAAAATCAAACAACTATGTATCTGTCTTATGTTGAGTAAATATTATGTTTTCCTCTAAAATTTCATATTGGACTCTCCAACAGTTAATCAGGAAAGAGAAGTATCCCTCTGGAATGATGAAAGTAATTACTTTGCGTTCTGCTTTGCTTTGCTTTTAGGCCCGTCTGTTTTAACAGCTGCCTTAGTCTTTTGAGGATGCTTCGAGGTGCGCCTAGCTTCAGAGCTGTAATGCAATGCATCATGTCAATCTGTAGCACTGTGGATATTGTTTTGTATGAGTATTATGCATTGTTCATCAATGCATCGTGCCTGTCTGCTGTACTATTGATTGCTATGATACCACATAACACACTGAATGACATACACAATAGCCAGATTTTAAGCTGAGTTTTTAAATGACTTACAAAATGCACCTCTGACTTCAGAATAATAAATGCTCCCACCACCTCCACTGGAGCAACAGAGATACCCTGCTGCGAGACACTGCCTCTCTTATAAGCAGTTGGTCAGCTTTTGTGAATCTTGCATTTCTCAATAAATTTTACTTTGTGACGAGCTTTCTTCTATACCTATTGTATAGGCAGCGACCAGTCTTGCTTCTCATGCTGGATTTCAAGGCTTGAGGAAAATATTCTGATCTTGTACAGAGTTAAACTGCAAATCAGAATACATCCTACTGTTACATTTTAGGAACACTTAAGAAATTTACATTTGGTCTTTTTTTTCCTTTTTCCTTACTCATTGCCAAAGGTGTTCTGTGACTTTCCTTGCCTCAGTTCTGTATCTTGTCTGTTGTCTTTTGTAATACCTGTCTAAATGTAGAGGATTTGGCATTTTCATGATGTGTATACATACTAAAAGAACTGTGCTGCTTTCTACCAGTAAAGAAGCTGGGATGCTCTGTTTCCCTCGCCTTAGTCTGCCAAGGAAACTGCATTGTCTCCTTTTGACAATTCTGCTTGGCATGAAAAAAACAAATCTTCATCTTTGTCCTATGGGGATTTTTTCAACTTTCTTTGCATGCACGTGCGCTTTGGCTGAAAAGATTATGATGAATCAATGCTGTTTAGCGCATGGAAACAACCATTCTTGAAAGGTCTCATCCCTGCTACTCCCTAGTAGTTGCTGTGATGTGAATATTGAGTCTTTCTAGCATATGTCTTGCCAGCAAGCTCACTCTGGCGTCACTACGTTTTATTAAGAACTTGATTTGGACGTGGTGTAATTAATGTGTTGACTTCAGTCCCAGGTGGAGGAATACAAACAGCTGAAGGACACACTGAACAAAATACCAAGTTTCCGCCATTCTGAGAAGTTGGAACCAAACAAACAACCGGAGGTGCGGGCGCCATCTCCCCACAGTGACCTCCCAGAACACCACAAAGCTGCAGCTGAATTGCATAAAGAGGTATAAAGCACTGACTTGCTACATTAGCTGTAGAACCACTCCATTCAGTAAAATACTAGCTACGTGCTCAACTTCCACTGGAAACATACATATAGGACTACTTGATGATGCTGTTGTATTGTGTAACAGCTTGTTTAGGTATGCAGAGCCAAGAATCAAGTATTGATACCTTCTGGCAGGAAAGGTAGCATGTGCTAAGGCAGGTTGGCTCTCCTGGCTACAGTTTCACTACTGCAGGGGGAAATAAAGGTATCTGTACCTGGTGCTTAGCTCTCCTGAAAAAATGAAATCCCTAATATCTTGCACTGTATAATGTTACATGTTTTTCAGAGTGAGAAGCCAAAAGAGAGAGAAGAAATAAATACCCAAGAGAGAGATGACAGAGCTGAGTCTTTTCATCTACCAAGAAGGGCTAACGAGGGCCAGCATGCCAAAGAAGTAAATATTCAGGAGCAGCAAGAAGCTGGAGAGGATGACGAGCAACATGTTGATCAGGCAGAAGAGGAACGCAAAAAAGAACTTGAAGAAGAGGAAATGGAGCAGGCAGGTCAGCCTCAGCACTTAGAAGAAGAACAGGACCAAGTGCCAGAAGAGCATGAGTGGAAGAAACAGGAACAGAAAGAAGAAGAAACCAACATATTGGGTGAACATCTTCCATCAGAGGTATGGAGCACTTTTCTTACCTGCTGGTTAATTAATACACTGTTTAAATGGAGGCATTGCTCATCTTTGCTGGCTCTGGTACTTGCCTGTTCCCAGGTAAAACTGGTATAGCATTTACAGAAAATTTAGGATTCAAAGCACTTACATGCACAGGATCAGCTCATGCTCACTTCTGTGCTTGCCAAATGCAGCTTAATTAACATTAATTCTGCTGATAAAGAGCAACAGGTGGAAGAAAAGAGCAATCATGTTGAATCCCGTGTTCTATTTTAAATTTGAAGCCTGTGGTAGGTAATGGAAAGTAGATAGCTTATGAGCATGACTTGTAGAATAGCCCGAGCTGGAAGGGAATTGTGATCAGCACTTTGATGAGGAGGTGTCCTGCCATACTAATTTGATCAATCTCAGCAAACTGCAGACTTTCCTTTTCAGATATACCTTTCTTCTATAAGCACATTTCCATCCCAGTGTTTACTACCATTTAATAGGGAATTTAAACTGCAAGGTGAACATGACTAAAGTAGGGGAAATCAGTGTGGAGCAGTGGCAAGTCTTGCTCTGTGCAGCTCTAAATAAAACCACTGAGTGCTGGATTTATGTTCTAGATCAGATCTCTAATGGAATATACATTTTACTGGTTTCTCTCATATTATTGAGTAGGAAAAGTGTGACTTCCTGCAGTTTCCTATCCTCTTCACCATGTTCTCCACAAACACCCCCACAACTCTCAAAGTCTGTTCAAAAAATTGGTTTAAATTTAAACAAAGACAACAAATAATGAAATAACTTTTTTATAATGTTCTCTGTTGCATATAGAATCTGCATAATTTCCCCACTTACTTTTGATGTCAGAAGTTTCTTCATGCTTGCTTCTGATCACTGAATATAGCATTTTAACCTGTGACTAAAACATGCCTTTGGCAGGTAACACCAACAAAAGCTGTCACAAAAAGATACAAGCCAGCCTACGAAGAGCAACTGGAGCAGCAACAGCTTGCAGCCCAAAGAGCAGAGGAAGCCAATCAGCTCAGGGAACATCAGGAATCGCTGCACCAGCAAAGACTGCAAACACAGCTATTACGACAGCAACAGCTTCAAGAAAAAGAGCTTCAGCTACAGAGGGAGGCAGAGCAAGGAGAAAAATTCTATAAGAACCAACTGAGGTTAAATTCTTTTATGTATGTTTGTTATGGACTGTGCATTGCATGGTCTGTGTTCTGGGTATTATGGCATCCACCACACAACCACTGAAAAGAGGCAAATCTCATACAAGTCTGGACTATCCAGAAATTAAATGAAGTTGGCCTCATCTCCTCCTTTCTATGGATAAATATGATTGCTGTTTTTAAGAGTGGGAGTTGGTTGGTTTTTTGTTTGGTTTTTTTTCCCCTTTTACCACGGAAGCCTCTGAAATCTGGAGAAATGAGAGCACACAGAAGTTAGTATAGGGAGTGCTCATTCTATAAAGGGCACTGTCTGTCAGGAAAGGTGATGCTAAAAAGTAACAGCTAATATAAAGCTAGAGTGGAAAACGTTCTGGCAGGAGTTAGGAGAGGCAGAGATGTGATATGGTGGTTTGTTTCTTGAAACTAAAACACTTTCTGAAGCTGAAATAATGAATTTGCATTTACTTTTCTCAGTCAGCAGGCTCGCTATGATAACATGGACCATGATATTGTACAAGGGGAAGAAGAGCAAGGTATTCAGGAAGAAGAAGGAGGTAAGGTTCCCCCTGAACTGCATTTCATGCAAGGTTTTGATATTATTTCCCATTCGGTTCAGATTCAAATGAAATATAAACAAAGAAAAAATAAGCAGTTTAAAATCCCAGACTCAAGTAACACTGTTGGAACTGATTGAAATACAGGTTTTACTAAAGATCATACCCATATTTCTGAAAGGAAAAGTGTCCTTTTGATTAAGCTCCTCAGACTGGGCTTTAAGTCTCTGTTACATTTATGGCTTTGCCTATGATTTTCTTGGGTGTCTTCAAATTTAATGATTTTTTAGTGTTAGTTTCCTTCTACAAGTAAAACAGCTCTGTTAGCATTACCTGTTTGGTAAGCTCTTTAGGGAGAAGCTGCCTACTGCTAAGTGCACGTGTGGAAGCCACTATATGACACTCTTTCCTAAAAGGGCTACCTAGAAACTGCAGTAATACAATAATATAAAAAATTTGTCAGCTTATGAACATGACAACCAGCACCGGGATGAAGGTGAGGATGAGGATCAAAACAATGCAAATGAACAGCACGAACCAGAACATCAAGGAGAAAATCAGCAGGCTGATGAACCAGTGAGTATGAATTAGATGCTGTGGTTTGCAATTGCTACTGAAATGAAAACCCAGAAGTCTCATCTAACATAATTACACATTACAGAAATAAGGTGAAGCGGAGGTCTGCTGGGAAGACGAGTCTGACAGTTTGAAACTACATCCGAGATCTATTTAAAGTTGCTGTTTCTAATTTGGGAAGAAATGAAAGAGAGCTTTCTTGTTGGAAGCCAGTTGCTTTTGTAAATTCTTTTGATCTGTGCGTTAGGTAGAATAAAGGATTTGGTGACAAGATAAGAGATGAGAGCCAACTTAATAACCACTGAAACCAGCTGGAGCCTTTCCACAGGAATCAGTGGTCACTAGATCAAAATCCTGTCAGTACCACAAAGCGTGAGTTCTTGAAAGGAGAGCATAACTTCACTGACAGCAATCACAGTATGGATTGCACAGAGATATAGATGCAGTAGAATCAGTATCATGCCTTCCCCAAGTTCAATTTTTTTATACGGTATTGTGGAAAATAAAACATGTCATCTTTCCTCCCCTGCCCGTAAGCAAATTTAGTGGTATAGTAAATATTTCTAAAAGACCTTCATATTGTTGGCTATAAAGATACTGGAAAGACTTCTAGTGAATGAAAAGTAGAAAGAAAATGCTCACTTTTGAATGGCAAAGTATGATGAAGACTGAATATAGATGAGGTCAATATTATAAAAGACTGGTACCAAAAGATCTCATTTCTTTTAAGCTGTGTACATTAAATTTTTAAGTATTTTTTTAACCTGGTCTTCATCAGGCATTGTCAGCTTTCAGATACTCAGTAAATAAATGAGGCCAACAGCCTACATGGCTCTAACATATGTTGTTCTAAGGTAGCTTTCAAGTGAATTTGACTGCGAGATTAAATGAATGTGTATTTAACATTCATATCTGAAAAATACAGAGGGCAGCCATGGAAGATGTGAACCCTGCTGATGACCCTAACAATCAGGGAGAAGATGAATTTGAGGAGGCTGAACAAGAGAGAGAAGAAAATCTACCAGACGAAAATGAGAAGCACAAGCAGAACAGTGAGAAACAAGGGCATCCCGGAGTGGAAGAGCACCTAGTGGTCAGTAAAGGGAAAGAAAGCACCTGTGGGTACTCTGTAAGAGCAGCATAGCATTGCTTGATGAGAAAACACTTAACTCCAAATATAAAGATCTATTTTAAACCAGACATAGGTGAAAGTATGAAATTACTCCTGGTGACACACCAGTATGTCTTTCATGACTAGTTTTGCCCAGCAAGGTTCTGTAGTCTTATTCTTAGGGGCCTCTGTAATGACCTTCACACAAACCACTGCTAGAGCCCCCGTTCATACAATCTCCATGTTTTTGTTTTGTTTTTCCTTGCTGTGTTGTCTCCATGCCATCAACACTCAATCAACTGTAAACGTTGGCATCCCTTTACCTCTGTGGCCATTCCAGTGAATGCCACACCTTTCAATTGTGTTCTAATTGTAAGCTCCTCTAGGCAGAGATAATCTGTATTTTTATGAAATTGGTCTGTATTGGCAGGACTATTTCATTCCTGATTAGTATGGAAACTATTGCTTAATTTTATGAAGTGATTTTTATTATTATCGTTCTGCTGTCTATCTTTTAATTTAGGGCAAGTCTAAATCTTATAGCCAGGCTATCATTAATGCTAATGAATGCTCTGTAACTTCTTATCCTGGTATTTTTTTCTTTGCCTTTGCATGAAGTTTTTAGTTCCAGAATAAGAATCTTTAACCCTTTGTCTTCTAAAATTAATGGCTATGTACACAAAAAACTGAATTTTCACATAATCTTTCTGCAGATGGCAGGAAATCCCGACCAGCAGGAAGATAATGTGGATGAGCAGTATCAGGAAGAGGGCGAGGAAGAGGTAAGACAACAGATGTAAGGCATATGTGGATCAGATAGCATAGCAAAAGTTCATTAACTTTCAGGGCTGGTATCTTTTATAACTGCAAAATGAACCAAAGCACTCTGCCAATGGTAGTTTCTGACTTTATGAAACCTTGCTAGTGTTTGCCATTACTCTGCTGTGCACTGATGGACACAGACACATTTAGTGTCATTCCTGCTTATGTGCTGTGATTTGTTAGCCTTCCGTATAACACAATATTAATTGTGAAATAATTGAAAAGATTAAGCCATTCACAATGCAAGGATAAAATCCTGCAAACCTCAAGCCCTTTGAAGGTCACTGCAAACCTCATTAACTTTGCACCTCTAATCACACATTGCTGTTCTGTGCAAACTGCTTTCTTGGTCAATTATTTACTGTTTAAGACCGACTTTGATTTATCTGTGCTCCTTCTAAGCATTGCAAGTTAGTCCCTACTGCTTGTGGAGTCAAATAGGTGGGAAGCTGTTAGCACATTGCTTGGAACTGCAGAAATAAAAGGAGGGAAAAGGGAACTTTTCCTTCATGTGTTGAATGGCATGCTCATTAACATGCACTACCCTGTACTGTGCTCTGCAGTTCTTCAGTACTTACCTAATCAATTGCTATTTTCTCCTTCATACATAATGATTTACAAAAAGCAATATAAACGGCTATTCATTATTCACTAATGGGGATTAGCTGGTATGCACTTAGAATTCAACAGTTCAAAATACAGTGCTTAAATCAAACCAGTCATTAGGAACTGGGAATGGCTGGCATTTGGCAATTACTTTGGCTACAGGAAATAATTTGATGCACGTTTCATAAAGGACTAGAACCAGTGTGCCTACTGGAAGCATTAATTGTAAGCAGCAACTGAATGGGTAATTAAGAATGAGGTAAGATGCTATAACTAGGAATAGTTTCTGTATTAGGTTGACTAAAATATTACATGCTGCTGTTCAAATCTTTTTAAAATATCCCTCAGTGATCCAGGTTTGATAGCTTCTCATCTGCTGGCAGCAATACCTAACTCCAAACAAAACGTTCACAAGCAGCTTTCACCTCCTGCTTAGAGAAACTGCTGAGTACACTGTCTGGCTACAATGAAGGTTGACAGAGAGGGAGAAAAAAAGCTAAATAATTTGGCTATTGCTGCTGCTGTTCAGGAGAACGTGAGAGGGAGCCCTGCTGGAAGTAGCACTCACGTTCTTGATGTTTGTGGCAGGCGTAGGTGGCAGCAGTGAGTAGCAAATACTTCCCAGCCAGGTGAAGTGGCTGTTTTCCGCTGGGGGAGCTGAAAGGCCTTAGGGAAGGCATCATACCCAACTTGTAGGTCACCATTTGAAGCAGATGTGCACAAAAGCTTACAGTTCTTCAACAGCAAATCAAGTTTACTTCTTTGTAATTGGCACCTAAATACGAAAGGACATGGAAGTGAAGGAAAGTGCTGACAGAAAGAAAGGGCAGGGGTGAAAGAGCTTGTTCTGCACTACCAGTCCCTGTTTACTCTTCTGAAGTTTTCCAAGAGTGGTTATGAGCAGATTCACGATTTGTGCTTTCCTTCCTTTAACCTGTCCATGCCCTTTTCTCTTTTGAAAAAATCTTTGTTCTGTGAAGATGTGCACACTTATGCCACAGGCTCCTTTTTTTTTTTTTAAAAAGATGACTAAAATGTACAGAACATCTCTGTGCTTTTCAGATTCAGGAAGATTTGACTGAGGAGAAGAAACGAGAACTGGAACGCAATGCTGAAGAGCCGTATGGTGAAAATGATGAAAATGTAGGTGCTGCGTAAACCCATAAACTCAGTGGGTGACATGACAGGCCTAAACACTTAACACAGCTGTGATCATGTCACAGTGACATCGCATAATCACTGTTGTAACTTTCTTCAGATTATAGGCCTTGAAGTTTCACACTCAATCTGAACTTTCTTTTGCTCATCCTTCCACCCCCACATCCACTGTCAGTGCTCGGACACCTTTGGAAAGCTTTTCCTATGCTTGACCATCAGCACAACTCCTCTAGCTGATTCATTTTTTCCTTCTCCTTAACCTCAGCTCATTGCTGCAGCATAAACTCTGAGGAAGCTGCCACTTTGATGGAATCTGATTATTTTTCTTTTTCTTTTTTAATAAATCAGGGAGATGAAAAGAATAATGGGGAAACAGATCAAGAGCAAGAAATGCAAGACGAGAACAACCCTCAGAAGGAAGTTCGTGAAGAAAATTATGAGGAGGAAGAGGAGGAGGAGGAGGAACGTGGAGCTGCTGCAGCAAAAACACGGAGGCGAGGGGAGATGTAGTCCTCACTTTTTGGTAGCACACACATTCCCGATTTTAAGAAAAACTCTTTTGGGATATGTAAGTCCCAAAATAAATTTGCGTTTTACTCTTTTTACTTTTCTATTAGATGCTCTCCTACATTTATATGAATACAGTATTTTGATACTCTAGATTAGGATTTCTTTTCTATTAAATATGTACATAAGCAGACATCACGCAGGTTTCATTTGTCATCCTTCAGGGCATGTTTTAAGAGGCCAATCTGTAATATACTTCCACTTTTTCCAAGCCTGACAAACACTTGGTCTAATTTCAGATATGCTCAACATCTGAGGGAATACATCTAGTGCCTAAGCCCAGTCAGCATTAGTCAATCCAGCCCTGTCTTCCTTGACACCACTCACATGACTAATGGCTGGCCAGCTACCTGTCCGAGGCACAACCTGCAGTGCTCCTGAAGGCCCACAGGTAGCTTCATTCATTATAATCTCATGAGATTCTTCAAATCCTTGAAGATGAGCACATGCCCAGCTATTTGTGGGACCAAGCCTCTTACAGATGCAGGACAGTTATAAAATATGCAAGTTTTACAAGCCTTCAAAATACAGCCAGGTTAACAGCTGTTCATTTTGGCAGCTGTTTATATACAGCTAAATTATGCATTTATTTTAATGAGCATACCTAGGTACTTCAATTACATGCACTACATAGCAGATAACGTAAATGGTGCTATGCTGAGATGCGAGTTAGGAACTGATTTAGACTTGATGATCCTTCATGACAAATCAAAACACTACAGCTGTCACAGGAATTAAGATTTACAGAAGGAACAATTTTGTCATCCTAGCTAATATATTACAGTGTGACCTACCAACTGTAATTAGATCACCTTCATGACATGCTCTCTGGAGACTGGAGAGAGGGTTAAGGCATTTAAAATGAGTTGGTGTGATTTGGTGCCAGATGTCAAACTAAAGCCTTTACCTTCTTTTACTTATTTATTTTTAAATCTAAGCTGGAAAAACTTCTGTGTCCTCTACTGTGAAAATCACATGAGAGACAAATCCCACAGAAGTTTTTTGAACAGCAAGCATCTCTAGCACTGCATGCCTGGATGTAAGGGAAAAGGGGTGGGGAATGACACAAAAATTGTGCCTTGGTGTAAGCTACTATGAACATAATCACAGTGCATGAATATATACAATATTTGTATTGGTACAGATCATAGTTATTTAATATATGTTTTTAAGGAGAGTGGGAATCTGGATTTCCTAGGCCACGCCCCATTGCTGGAAATGAGGCACGCAGTAGCTCCCCTTAGGAAGTGTGTGTTAATATATAAAAGGATAGGGTTTGGGATTTTTCCCTTTTTAAATAACGATGCATAGCAATGGTTTTAGTTTAACTTTTGATATGAATGTAATTTAATTCGTTTTTCTACTAACTCAATTACATTAAGTTTTATAGTTGGTTTCCATTCTCGGTAATTTTCCTGAATATCTCAGACACAGTGCTTATGTTTCATAGGAATATTTTTGTCAGCGAGTACTTTGGGTTTTTAGTTACCATAAATCAGAGTTACCTTATGTATAAAAAAAGTTTACATGATACTGTAAAATGTATAATATGTACATAATCTGCAGAATACGATTATTTTGGTAAATTGGCCTGTATTTTTAATGTCACTGTTGCAGTATTTAATTATTTGAGGCATAATAAAACTTGACTGCAGTCAATAAACTAGAATATAGTCACTCATTTTTCACAAGCATGAAGCGATGTATTCATACTCCAGCATCTCTTAACCTTTCTGTCAAGTAAAGGAAGACCACCAGCTGTCCTCTGCCCAACGTGTGGTGTAGGAACCAGTCAGTACTGTGTGTTCAAATAGGAGGAGAGTCCTCCCTCAAACTGCAGCTCCTTCATTATCCCATGGCAGAAGGCTAAGGCTGTAACTATGGAGGTAGACATACAAACACTAAACTAAAGCTGAACACAGGAATACAAAGGGCTCTGTCTTGCACAATATCTACTTCATTTGTTTTAATGGAAACAGCATTACTTGTTACAGAACATATGACAGCTTTAATGCTGGTGGAGAGACAGAGGATGCAGACTCATCTGTCCACCTACCGTGCGGAATGAGCTAAAGTCATCTGCAGATGCAAATGATCTACACTATCTACCTTTATAGTGTCCTCACACCGAAATAAGCTGCTACTGCTTTCACCCAAGTCAAGGAAGCAATTGCTTGAGCAATTTTCTGGTGATGAATGGAGTTAAATGAGCATTTATCCATTTTGCTGGAATTTGGGTCACACTGCCACCAATGCCCTGGGGCACAGAGCATGTTTATTAAGCAGCTGCCTCGATTCCCTTTTGTTTTCTGTCAGGCTCTGAGGCTTTGCTTGGCTAACTTGTCACTCCAGCAAAAGTCCAGAGTGACAACAAAACTCTGCCCAGACTTGGGAGCTGCAGAATAAGGGCTCCTATTATGTGTTGTATGAGCCAGTGTACGCAGCAGATGCAATATTTACTTCAGCAAGCAAAACAAGTTCACATTTACTGTCAATAGGCCAAGAATGTTTTAATGAAAGCTTGTTCTGTCCTTCACCAAGGGCCTATTCACTGCAGAGAAAAGTTACTTGACCAAAGCTCAACTTTCTGAATAGTGTTTTAGCCTTAGCTGACAACAGCACTGTGCAACCCATAACACCCAGCTCCCACTACAGCACAGCGTGGTGGGGATTTCCCAGGGCTTCCCAGCCCAGCTGCTGGAGGTTGGCATGGCTCAAAGCATCACTCCATGACTTCCAGAGGTTTTCATAAGCACAAACCACACAAGCACAACTATAGCCATTCACCCTGAACTGCCAGATTCTGTCCCCCTCGTCTGATGGGCAGCACTCAGTGCCAGACCCTGAGGTCATATTTGGTAGATCAGCAGCTGGTGTGAATGCAAATGCTAGCCTCATTGCTATCCCCAGAGTTCTGGGATACAGGGAATAGCAGCTACTTTGCTAATCAATAAGTTAATGGATGTATGTGAAAAAACAAGCTGGAGGTGCCCCCCAGCTGCAGCCTTAGGGCCTTATGAAGGTGAAAGGCGGACTTGGTAGTTTTTGAGCCATCACAAGTTAACTCCTACTGCCTAATGATAAATTGAGAAAGCAGCCAAGAGGATTTTACTCTGGCCATAAAATATGTGAAAAAATAGCACCCAATGGAAAAAAAAAGAAAAAGAAAAAGAAAAAAAAAAAACTCAGCAGAATTCATTCTGTAGGTCAGGAAATCCTCCAGTGGCTGAGGTGGAGTATGACTGCTCTACCACTCACGTCACTACAATGAATGCCCCTTGACATGAGGCATTGGACATCAGTAATTGGGAATCAGATGCAGGCTGGGGGCTGCTGCCAGCTGTGGGCAGAGCAGCTCAGCAGCAGTGAGCACAGTGAGCAAATTGCACATGCCTGCATGGATCCTCCTGACCCGGAGCCATGACCACAGCCAAACATCAGGCTTAAGCTAACCCGAGCTCAAAGGTGAGCCAGCTCTGCCTTAAAGCAAGCTGTAGAAACTCTCTGTGATTAAAAATGAAACAAAATGATACACTTCTCACTGAAGTACAAACAAGTTTCTGACAAGTTTTATCTGCTTTTGCTGCCCGTTTCCACGACAAAGGAGCTTCAGAGTCATCACTGATCAAGATGACCTTCATGCAGTTTTTCAAGTCTGAGCACATAAAACGTGTTTACTCTGCAAACAGAACTTTTTATTCTGCTACCAGCAGGAAATAAATGTATACTGTTACAATGGAAATCGTCGCAGAGTGAAGGGTCTGTGAAAAGTGGAGCAAAGTATCCAGACCAAGACAAAAAGTTGCACCCAGTGCTTCTGACACATGGTCAGGCTCCAGCAAGGCTGCCCTTCCCCAGTTCTTGCAGGTTCAAATGCAAAGTTATTCATTATTTTCTCCTCATTATCACTTCTGAAGTGACGTAACTCTGTTATCTATGAAGAAGGTATTTTTAAGCTTTTGTTAGAGCTTTAGCACATTAAAGGGAATCACCAGCTCTGTTATGTTTTGGGAGTTCAGTTGACAACACAAGCAGTGCCATCACTTGTTGCTACCTGCTGAAACACACAACAGAAAATCCACAAGTGTTACTGTCTTCAACCTGTGATGTTGAAAACACCATCCTTTCACTAAAATACTTGGTACTCAAAGCTTCTTTTATTTGCAAATCTCAAAACATTTAAGAAGCATCAAACCTTGTCTTAGACGGCCAAACAGAGGCAAGGCAGCACAAGTGATTTGGAGAAGATTTTCAGAAGGAGAGCTCAGAAAGGAAATCCAACCGCCCTGATCCCTCAGCTCAGTCCCAGAGCCCAACTGCACAGCAAGCTGTGAGGGGCTTCCAGCACTCACTGCTGCTTCCCACACACTCATGGAATCCTCCAAGGATGGAACTGAGGTCCTGAGCCCCCTCTGGGTGTGATTTTATGCTGGCACCTCTCTACAGCCTACTGATTTTGACCATGAATTTGCACAGTGTCTGATGGAAACATCTTTGTCCTTATGGAGGGTTTTGGCTGACAACAGGAGTAAGTCAGCACAGTTCTACTGCTGCAAGAGCCCCCTGTTCATGCCAAAGCTGACCACGTTACATTTGTCTGCAAGATGCAATTAAGAACTCAGCCGTGTACTGAAGCAGATAAAGAAGGTTAGCTTTAATGAAAGGTTAAACTTCACAGGGAATTTTGTACACTGCCCGATGCCAGCCTAGCAAAACGTCAGAGATGGCATTTTGGAAAAGGCAGCCTTAATTAGTGAACAAATTGTACTGTTATCTGTTATTGGAACAAAATAGCCAAAGTTGTGTAAAAATGAGATTAGGAAATTAATTCACAAACTGGCTAGGGAGCATTGCACCACTGGTGTCAGAGCATGGCGAGACCTAAGTGCTGCCTCAGACCTCCCCAACACAGCGAGAGTCACAGATTTAAGACCTTTGCAGATAATGTCACCATTAGATTCAACCAAACTTCAGATTTGGGCTGTGCATATCTCACCCGCATTGCTAGTGGAATATCTGCTATATAGGAATTATAATCAGTGCTGCAAGGAGGGAAGGAAAGAATGGGTAATTAGAAGGGAAAGCATGGAAAAAGAGGGATTGTTTGTATTTTAGGAAACTTCCAAGGATCCAGAGGCCCTGGCTTCCCAGAAGAGTTGCCTGGCTCTCCTTGGTGTGTTACAGGTGTGATTTTTTGACCCTGTGTACAGCATCACACATGCAAGGTTTACAACCTACCACCACCTGCCTGTATTTTAAGCCTCTTTCTGTACGACAAACCCATACTTTGCTCAGTTGGTTCATGTTGACACAAATCAATTGCAAATCCAATGATCTCCTAATTCTTTTGGCGATTAGAACTTCCCACAGCCAAGTGCCCATTGACACAGAACCTCACTGCTGTTTGCTCATGCTGCTCAGTATCAGTTGGACTTTACGACCTTGGGAGTCTTTTCCAACCCGCCCGAAGGCAACTGAGCTCTGCGCTTCATTCCTCTCACAGAGAGCACAATGCAACATGAGTACAGCGCAGAGTCAGACCTTGGCTTTCAGAAAGTTTGCTTTCTGGTTACTTGCCTGCAAGGATGGTATTTTCCTCACCAACGCTGTTTCCTTGGGCTGGCTCTGTCCAGGAGCTGGGCAGCTGTCAGTCTGGCTGCCCAGGGCACTGCAGAGCTCTGTCTCAGTCTCTGTTTGCTGATCATTCAACTACCAATTAACACCCCATCTGTAGAGGGGCTCAGCACCACCATAAGCTGCCATATCACTGCAGAGCATCAGCTGCTGACAGAGCTCAGACCCCAGACACCTCCCTGCCTCTAAAACCTGCAGAATTACAGTAAATGCACACAAGGAAAGCACAGAGAAAGCGTCCACCCTCACCAAAGGGCTTTGATTCTTTCTGATTCCACAAAGCTCTTCCACATGTTGTATCACCAGGCCAATACTCAACAGTCCCATTTCCAGGGAGCGGAACTACTGACCTCATCCATCCTCCACAAGGCAGGACAGTCATCAGACTTTTAGGAATTTTTCCCCATCCCTCACAAGATTTGGGCCCACATGGGTATCATCTGTTGTATAGCATCAATGCCAACGGATTGATGTGCCAACTCCTTCCATACAAACCACTTACAGCGCTCTCAGAAAGCACCTGATCACTTCAGGACTTGCTTTTACCTACCGGCAGCAAGCATGCCAACAGGCAACGTAATGCAATACCTAATAAGAGGATTAAGTAGAGAGGATTTCTCTTTAATATTGCATTAGCAAAGGCAGATACCTTCCCTGCCCGTTCTAACTCCCTCGCAGGATACGATGTCCACGCTTGTAAGGGAAGCTTACTGACATCTGAGCAGCTGATAAATCTGGTTTTGTTTTTAATGACCCCAAGAGCTGTTCCCACATGCTCACATAATCTTACCAACAATTTACTCTCATAAATTAACAAGTAGCCTCAGGGCTTTTTAACCCTAGAAGCTAATTTAGCTCCTTTGCATTTCTCCTGGTTGTAAGTGAAGGCTCAGGGCAGCCAGGGCTCCACCTCCCCAGCCCAGCAGCATGTTGCAGGAGGGATGCAGCTCCTGTACAGGCAACTCTGGCACCTCGACCCTGAGCAAAGAGACCTCAAAATGAAAAAGGATGAATCGACTGTCGTAGCTCCTGGATCAGAGTAAATGTTTTTGTGTCTTTGCTGCTAAATACTGCTTGACATTTGCAGTTATTTTCCCTTCTGTGCTTCATTTTGTTGTTTCTATAAATGGGTAGGACAGCACTGCTGTCATACAAGCCCTTGATCAATAAGAACATATTAAAGATTAATATATGAAAGCATTAAAGCAACCATGCTATGCTAATGTCTCCCACCTAAATACCATGGAACACTCCATGGGCCTTTAACTAAGCCATAAAACGAAGGATTGGCTGATCACAGATGTCCGAGAAAGAAAACAGAATTACATTCTGAGATGACACACCAGGCACTTCCCATAAAAATCAATGGGAGAGCATGGCAGTAAACTGTCAGGGAGATGAGCTTTATTTCATGGCTCATAAGTGAGGATGCAATGCTACCAACCTGACAGCAGTACTTGGAGGGCTGACCTCACACACTGCAGTATGTGGGGATACAGGGGGGAACATGGCATCGCTAGGCCAAGCTGCACAAATATCTGAGTTGTGGGGTTGACCCAATGTCCACCTGATGCTTCAAACAAACAAATTATTCACTAATAACATCACTGCTCCACTTCAAGAAGGAGGAACAGAGAAGGGAGGCAACGTGCCTGAAAACAAATAAAATTTATGACAAGGCAACAAGCTGAAACAGGAACAGGGTTCCCACATGCCTTGAAATTTGTGTCCCAGGCCAGATCCTAACCAAAGCAGAAAGATGGAGCGCTGCTAGCTGGTTTTGTGTTAGGAAAATTGTTAACACATGGCAGTCATCAAATAAGACTGGCAGCAACTGCAGCACTACAAAATATGTTACGAGAAGTGAAGATGCATATTTGAAAGACTGGGAGTTTGGAGGCTGTGCTGTGCTCACTGAGCTGCTGGGATGGCTGAATTTGAGGGAAAATGCATGTTAATATGCAAGGTGTCCTGCAAACACAAGTAGCTTTGCTGCTCCCTTGGCTTGCTGGCAGAACATTTCTCTGCCCTTGTATGCCAGTCGCTGAGCACGTGCCAATGAATTCTCTTTCTGGATTACCATACAAATGGCTCATTTTGATGCTGGCTGCTCACTTCGGGAGCATACTGCCATCCTCCAGATTCATCAACAGTAAAAGCCAACAGGGGATCTACACAAATTAGCACTTTGTGGCCATACCTGGAGATAAAGGTCCGTGGGGATAATAGATTGCATTAAAGTTATACAAATCCCTGAGGTTCAGAAAAAATTAAGAAAGATTTAAGGCTCACCACCTACTCTTCTAACTTCCTTGCACAAAGGAGATCTTTTTATCCAACAGTGAAAAACATGAGCTCCCAAAGTCTCAAGAAAACAAATTAACCCAAAACACGAATGCACTTCTCTTCCAGCCAAGTTCTTAGCCTTATCCTCTCCCCAGACACTGCTTCTGCCTTCAGCTCCCTCCTTCAGGCTGTCAAACCCACATGCAGCCCCAGCTGGGCAGGCGTTTTCATCCATCTCTGCCTGATCTTCAACCATTTTCCTCTTCCATAGCGTTTCTTCCTGATAATGATTTCTTACTGCCCTCCAAAAGGCATTTGAATCTGTTTTCCCAGTTCACGCAGCACAATAAATTATCAGGAATCAAATTAGCTATCAAAAGGCTAATAGACTTGCTCCTTCAAGGGCTAAATTAGTTTTATCACACTTTATCTGGAAGAGGGGAGCTCTAAAAACAGGTTTTGTTCCTCATTATGTACACTGAAGCCTATCTTCAGCAGCCACTCAGGGGACCAAGAAAAGTCAGTAGCTCAGCACAGATGGCCTTGAACTAAAGGTCAAACAAAAGAGCATGAAAAACGTGGAAATACTTTAAAATCACTCTTTCAGACAGCAGCTGCTGGTTGAGTAACTTTTCTGTATGGACTTTACCATCTTTGAAATGCCTTCTCTGTATTACTGCATTCAATTAAAGCTTGCAATAATTACTTTTTACTTTTTTTGATTTAGTTTTGCTGTGTGATCTAAGTGGGATTTCTGGTGCCTCTCAATAAAGAAAATATATATGTACATGCTTCACTGTGAGAGGCTTAGGAAATAGAGAAGACTTTGTATTATAGTAAAGCAGGCTGGAGTCTCTGTTACATAGTACAAGTTAAGTACAAAAGTCCTCAAAACCAGTCTACAATAAATACTTTTCCCTGTATATAAAATCGTAATCCCCACTGGCAGCTGAGTGGATGAGAAGCCTACATTGGTTGTCACTATGTCAAGAAAAAGTGGTGGGTAAAATTGTCTTAAATGCCTTTCCAGCTTGTCAGCTGATATCTGAGCAAAATAGCGTATTCTTTGTATTTCTTTGACATTACCACTTCAATACTGCTCTCCAATCACAGCTTAGTGCTGCACACTGTGCAGTTTGTATTTAGTACACTCGTCAATAGAGAGATTGTATGAAAATAGAGATCCCAGGTGTAACCAATACTGAATGTTGACCATTTGTAAGCCACATCAGTCAGCTACAAGACCAGAAGTCCTTCCAGCATGGGACCTGCCCTTCTCTGGTTGAGGCTGGACCAGAGATGCCCATACCCTGAACAATCCTCTGACCTGGCATTCATAGTAAGAATCATTAAAGTTGGGAAATACCTTTTAAGATCAACTCCAATCCCAACCCATCCCACCATGCCCACTGACCATGTCTCTCAGTGCCACATCTACACAGTTCTGGAACACCTCCAGGGATGGCAACTTCACCACCTCCCTGGGCAGTCTGTGCCAGTGCATCATCACTCTAATACCTAACCTTCAATTTGCTGCAGTGATCCTCAATCACCACTGTCTTCCTGCCACAAGCACTACAAGTTGCCTTATGCCTCAACGAATTCCACCAACACACCTGTGAGACCAGCAACAGGAAGAGCTCACCTGCCCCCCCCCCCTTTCCCCCCCACTAAACAGAGGAATGGGAACACTGAGATGGCTTTATTTAAAAATGAGCATCACTGTAGAAAGCTGGTAGGAACAGTTCATGATAGGGACTCATTATAGATTCATTAAGGCTGGAAAAGACCACTAAGATGACCTAACTCAACTATTGACCCATCACTACCACACACATTAACTATGACCCTCAGCTCCACTTCTCAGATCTGCAGCATTTGTTGGGAGTTGAAAATCTCTGGGCAGAAAATGCACCTTGTGAGGCAGGATACTCTTAAAAGGAACATTGAGTTAATTCTA
The DNA here is from genome assembly GCF_016699485.2 of Gallus gallus. Classification (NCBI taxonomy): domain Eukaryota; kingdom Metazoa; phylum Chordata; class Aves; order Galliformes; family Phasianidae; genus Gallus; species Gallus gallus. The sequence continues at coordinate 20,243,810 of NC_052540.1, forward strand.
AGATATGCCAGTGACAGTGCACTCAATCGGGAGAACCAAAAGGGCTTAAGGAAGAAAGAAAGAGCAGCAAATTATAGCTGATTATTATTGCTAAAAAGAGTCAGCATTTCTCTGTGAAATCAGTGCTTCTTTTTGCTGTAGCTCAATCCACAGGAAAAAAGAAAATCTTATTTTCTCATTCATTTCAACTTTTGACAATGACACTGCAGCTTATTCGCAGCTGCAGCTCTGCTCTCTCCCGTTCTTGCTGGAGAATTCAGATCATATTATTTAACCTCCAGAATATTAATTGCTATGTCAATTTTCATTGCTCACAGAGATATCTGTCTAACAGGTAAGCCAATTCTGTGAATATCTTCACTTCCAATCACTGTGTTTTGTCAAAACGGAGTTAGACACAGCAAGTAATAAAAGGAGATTTTATAGTCAGTAACTACAATTAGTACTGAGGGAGTTGCAAAGCCTCCTTATATGGGAAGGAGCAGTGAAAGGGCTGATGATACGCAGACTTGCCCTTCACCAGTCTCCAGACGAGAGCAAGAGCTAAGCATATCTGAGAAACCCCATTCATTTTCTTTGAAAGATTGTACCTTGGCTCTACTGCAAATAGCGCACCATCCATCCGTGCAGCCCTATCTTAGACTAAAGGATGCATCTCCAAGTAAATTAGGAAAACAATTTATTCTAAAGAAAGTGATGAATTGTAACTTAATTAAAACTACACAAGAGGGCTGGAGAAGGGAGGATTAATTCAGACCACTCCTAAGGGAACTCCAGCCCTAGCAGTGCTTTGAAAAAAGATATTCCATGGCCATCCATCACCAGCACAGGAACAGCCATCTGTTATTCCCAGGGCACAACTTTTCCCAGGTAGATGGCTTCACAAATGTGCTTCTTTACCACAGCGTGCTTCCTGAGCCCAGAAATCACTCACTACAAAGTCAGCTTGTATTCAGAAACAAAAAAGAAGCAGAGATTGAATGGGAGCACAGCAGCCGCCTGCTTCTGAAAGATTTAGAGTCACAGCAGACAGAAGAGGGGATACTCACAGAGCATAAAATGCACCCTTAATTCACATCACAACGGCCAAAAAGGGTGTTTCAGCATGCTGCCCCATGCTGGGAAGCAGACAGCATTATTGGAAAGCAGATAAATGCAAGGAGAGTGCTAACCTTCAGCAATATATCTTCTGTAAAGAAACTTGTTTTCCAGCTGCTTTTCTCCAACAAAGTCACATTCAGTAATTAATAACCCAAGATTTATAGTGTATGAGAAGGTGTGTGATAATTTGCTCACCTTTTTCAGCACCACACCGCCTCCTTATTTGCTTTCATTTGAGTGCTGGCAGTTGTTCTCAGATCATCAGGAAGAACTTCAGCAAGCACAACGAGGCTGGGAGAGTAGAGTACAGGAAGTCCCATGAGCAAGCACTTACATAAAGCACACAACCCCTGCAATCCCCTTCCCTACCACTCATTCATGTCATAACCCTTTATCTGCTCTGCATTAGAAGCAGAAACTCTGATATTTTTTTTCCTAATGTTGTCACATAATACCTTCCACTGGAGTTAACTACAAAAACATCATTTTTTTTCTTTCAAAAATAACCTTTTCCATGCTTTTACTAACCAACCCACCCTATGTTCCTAAGGCCCTGATCCTGTTCTTGCATTATGAGCTGCCCTTTCCAGCTGCACATACTTTGAAGCTACTTGATATCAATTAAATACACGCACGCTTACTGTGTCACATTATATTTTGTTGTGACAGTAGATATTCGGGATATTTGAGGATTTAGTTACTCATCTAAACTTTTCCCACTGTTAATACAACAGAAAACATTACCTTTTCAGGTACTTCTGAGGTTGCAAATGAGAAGATGACTGAGCACTGCATCACAATCACAAAGAAGACACTGCAGTACATCTTCTGGGTCACCAAAGCATTGCACTGTAGAGCAGAAACACCTCTTCAGTGCTCATCCAGCCCTTGCCCACCTCCTCTGCAGCTCTGTATGGACTCAAGCAGGTTGGTCCTGATGAGCTCACCTGTGTTGTGCTGAAATTATCCTGCAGCCAGCACCTGAACCCCTCCAGCACTCAAACATTATTCTTCAATAGGAATGTGAAGACCTAGAATTTAAAGGCAGGTTTAGGGTGGGCTCAGCTGTGGCCTTTTAAATAACAGGCAGATGTCTGTGTGATAAATACATCCAACTACAATAAACAGGACTGTATCAGGAGAGAAATTTGTCTCAGAATTATTCCAGTACGTTCAAGCTGACAAATATACTCATAGAATTACAGAGGTTGGAAAAGATGTCTAAGATCATCAAGTCCAACCATCAACCCATCACCATCATAATAATTAGGCACTCTGCTACTTTGAACATTTCCGTGCAGCACAGATAATCACTTTGACTACTTCTCTCTGTAATTAAATTGATGCTATATTCCAATTTCTATGCAGGCATAGGTGTATACTTTCTGAACTTAAGCTGTGCTTTTGGGGTTGTATCTGTTGTAGTGTTTAAACAAAGACACTAAAAAAAAAACCAAACAAACCCAAACCAGCAGAGGAGAACAGAATGCCAATACTTCAAGCTAGAATCAATGGTAAAACATTAAGCTGAGTGAAGTGCAGCAGGTCTGAGCTCCTTAACCTGCCTATAGCTACTGTTGATGTTACATGTCCTTCACGTTGCACTCACTCTTTAATAATCTTGTGCCCTGAATTAGCCACCTGCCCTCAAAAAAACTCTGAAAGAGTAATGAGGGACAGCTCACACAGGATGGAAGCCTGTTGTATTTAAATTCTTTTACTGATGCATTTAAATCCACAGAACTTCTTGCTCCACCGACAATCTTGCTTTGGCTTCACCATACCAAACACACCAAGCACAGTGGTGTAACTAAGGTGGAACCGGGAATATGGTGGAGGAGACAAACAGCTGGGATTGAGATGTAACAAAAAGCTCACAGCATCCTGAACAACAGAAGGCATCCTGGGCTGGCGTATCATGCTCAAGGGAAACATCAGACCAACATGATGAAGGTTTTTGCTGCCACACTGAGCTAACACAGAAAAAGATGAAGGATAAGTCCCCGGGGAATGAAGCTCAAAGATGTGTAATGCTGAGAGCTGAGTACGGGGTGAAAAAGGGCTTGGAGCCCCCAGGGCAGATGCAGTCTCCTATTTGGCTTCCCTTGTGTTCAGAAAGATGGAGCTTTGTACGTTTAGCACAGAAAATTAAAGTTGCATCAGAGAAATGTCTGACTTCATCGTCAGTTCATCTCAACAGAAACATCCTTGAACTGGCTCAGTGCTCAGGTTGAGAAGAGTAAGTGTAGTAATGCATCACAAATGAAACAGACTGTACATAGAGTCATTTCTGGTCATTCTCGATTTGTTACTACCCGTACTTGTCTCATCCCTGGTATAGTTGTTACATTTACTTTTATGGCTACTTTTATCCAAAGCATATGTTGTCAGTGGCTTCCTTTCCTTATCTTCAGTGCGCCCAGGTACATAACGCAACATGGTACCTGGCCATTCCAAAGCAAATTTATCTTGGATTATAGATTACAAATGAAAAATGAATGCTCAGAGACATCTTAATAGCTTTTTTCCACCCGTGCTTCCTATTGATGTTCCTCTGTGTGTCTCAAGCATGTATCCAGACAGATTAAAACATCAGTCTGTATATTCACCAAGTTCATTTTTAGTTGGAATGCTGATAGCCAGGAAACCATCAAAAATGATGAAGGTTCTTTACTGAGCAGCAAAATTTAAATGGCAGTGATTGAAAACTGCGTCACACAGAGGAGAAGGCATTTGATTTTAATCCATCAGGAAGGAAATGGTGACACAAATGAACGTAGACTGATCTTCAGAAAGAGGTCCTCAAGGGAAACGGGGAGGTGTTCTGCTTCCCAGAAGTGAGCAGCCTCACCATGCTCCTTCTGGTAACCTGCTCCCTGGTTTGTGAGCACTTCCCCCCCCCCCTCCTTCCACGCCAAATAAACCTGCGCTCCTGCAGCTCTGAAGTCACAGAAAGCATTTCTGCTAAATGCTAGGCAAAATTCTGGGGACACTGCTAAATTTTCATGAAAAGTCAGTTTTGAAGCTTTGGGGCTAATCAGAAATAGCTGATCACAGCTGATTTTGTGGTACTTCAATACCAGGTTCCCAGGTGGTAGCTATTATTCTAGATTTCAGAGTGTAATCACAGTAAATGAGATCTGAAAAGCTCAAGCAAAATAAGAGCTCTACTTTTGTACCATTACTGCCAGGTTTTCTCAGAATCATAGGTTAGGTTTAGATTAGACCACTCCATAACATAACTGTAGAAAACAAGGGAGGAGAACTCAATTTGCAGCTGGCTCATCTTTTCTCAGGCTTGATCAGGTATTTTTCATGACTCCAACATGCTCTAAAACAAAAGCCCATCTTTTGAGATAAGAGAATAATGAAACAATCTCCTCTTCTCATTGCAGATGCAGCAAATCCTTCCAAGCCAAGTATTGACCTATGGCGAGCGAGCTGTGTCCTCAGCAGTGCTGGGCCTGGGATACAGATATGGGGCAGGCTTAGAACTTCCCCTTAAGGAATGTCAAAGCCGAGCTGAGTGTCAGTTTGGCAGAAAAAGAAAGCTAGATAGTAATAATCTAATTTAGAGCCTAAAATGTGTATTAATTTATCCGTGGTTTGGCCAGTTTCAAAAGGTTCCTGCTGCTTGGGTTTCCAGCTGACTGGAGATGTTGAAATGTGTCCAGTGTGCTTCCTCTGCCTCGTGGCTTTTGTCCAGCCAAACAGCTGGAACGTAATTGCTCTTTCTCCCCAGCTTCCCATGTGATACGGCTGATAGTGAACATCTCATTTAAATCTCATTGCAGCAAAGTGACTCAAACATTAGCAGTGCTTTCTTGTTCCTGGATGCACTTTAAATAAGATCAGCAAGACTGCCCGGATATTATCTTGTGATCCTCGGGGACTGCAAAGCCCGAACAACTCAAATAATGACAGGAAAAATGGTGAGAGAGGAACCATCTCCCCACTGGGAAATCATAGATCAGTGTCTGTTCCTTTGCCTGTGGCCGACCCACGGCTCAGGTCATGAGAGCAAATCTCTGAGAGAGTTCCACGAAGACAACCAACACATCCCTGATTACAGGTGTAAGGCATGAGCAGCGGCTCTCCCAGGCCTACCAACTTTTGGAGGTGGCGCTTTCTCACATTCCTCCTCAGCTGAGAAGATCCTGTTTTCACACTTTCCAAATACAGCAGTTGGGCTTTATGCTGGTTACTGTATTATCCTATTTTTGGGTTAATCTCTAGACTGGAGGCAGCGTACCAGCCTAACTCCTCAGAAAGTTTTCAACTTTTCTGCTCTTTTCTTCTCTGTGGGAAAGACACTCTTCCAAACCCATTTGCATAGCACACACCGCTTTACTTTGCCTGTCTCAAAGCTCTGGATGCCTTCTTGTTTCTGTGGATACCATGTCTCTTCTCTGGATCTGTGAAAGCTTGTCAAACTGTATCAAGATGAGCCCTCATCCTGATACCTCTTTGCAGCAGCCTTTCTCCTTGCACAAATTAGGACATACATTGAGTTAGACACTATTACACAAGCAGAATCGTGTGATCTTAGGTCGTGCAATGCTGGGATTGACTAGCTGGACCACTCGGCTGTGGGAAAGCCATACCTTCTCAGGCTGTTCCTCTTGTCCCAGTCCAACAGAGCCTGAGCTGCAGCCTTCCTGTGCACTCAGAGCGTGCAAGGCTGAGCGCTCATTATTCCTCGCTCTGTAATTGAACCAAACTGTGCCCAATACACAGAAGAGAATTTATTGACTGTCTCTGGAATTAGGCAATTCTGTTAATTGTCTTCATTTTCCAGGACTCTGTCATTCTCTTCCTGAGTCATTAAGGGTATAGCTATTTGTGCGCCAGCATGAGCTGCCTGGAAGAAGAGCTAAAATTGAGCAGGAAATGAATCAAAGACAAGGACAGGCACCTCTCACATATAATTGCATTCAGATATCCTGGGGAGCCCTGACAAATCCCTTTTATACTCCCACAGCTCTATTCCCTCATTGTAGCTTTGGGTAGAGGAACCTTTACTAAACAGTAAGACATTGCTACACAACACCAGCAACCAGCTGACAGACTTCTTTCCTCTTTTGTGCTCTACTTTGTCAGTGGTTCCCCTCTGTTCAGTGTTTTCTCTTAGCAACGTGGACATTGATCCCTGCATCGTTTCCCAGAATGAACGTGTGGTCTGGAGTTGGGCATGTGTTAGGTGAATGCAGTGCAAGTCAATAACTGTGGGTTGTTTTTTACACAGAGTTCCTAGACCAGAAAGTCAGCCAATATTTTAAATACGTGAAACCCATGACATTCAGCATACGTATCATGTCTTATTTATATTCCAGTTATCAATACTTACTTGATGACTGTGGTATCAAGAACACACTCAAAAAATTGTATTTCTGATTCAATGCCAAAAAAATAGTAATTTCCATGTACAGAATTTATTGATTCTTTAAAGTAAGGTGATTCTAGCACAGCTGTGATCGCACACAAATACAGTACTAGAGCACAGTGCACATTCTGGGAAAAAAACTGGTATCTGGGGGTGAACAGTCCTCTGGCAGTTTTGGGACACCATCCAGTATTTTCAAATTTGGCAAACTGGAGAATACACTGAAAAGGAGATGAAAGAATAATAGAAATTGAGATAAATATACTTGAGAATAAAGTAAGCACCGATGAAAAAGTATCAGGGGATTTAATGATATTCAGATGTTTGTGTTGATAGAAACCTTGATTTGGTATTTGTTGCTGAATTTATCTGGAAAAGAACTAATTTTAAAAAAATCGGTTTTCATTCTGCTGTCTAATTTTTCTATCATCAAACTCTGGAAAGCACCCCAGGAATCTACATTTTGAATGCAATAGAACCAAACCAGCTGTCTGATGTAAAAGAGAGCACACAGTGCTAGCCTAGACTGAAATTCCTGGACTGCTGAAAATCAAGGATTCACACTGCAAGATGCACAGTTCGACTTTCATCCTCCTGTGATAGAGAAACTGGGCTCTCTGCAAAGATTTCTGCATTTCTGTGGGCACAGTGCCAAAGAGAAATGAATGGCTGTATCTCCCGTTACACTGTTCCTTTCAAGTAGCATATCAGTATCACTGATCTTGGTCATTAAGACCACCCTATTTTTTCCTTAGAAGAAGAGTCATAGCCCCCCTGAAAGCGCTACACAGGGCCTTAACCCACATGCTGTGCCATTCGATCTGTATCTTCTCTGGTGAGCATGGATTTCAGGGCTCAACCTAGATATACATGTCAGGGCTTTATCAGTGCTTGAAAATTATTCTCTCTGTCTTCCAACACTGTCAGTGAAAGCAGTGCCAGAATCATGTACACTGAATTGAAGTAAATACTGGTAGGATTGTGGGCATGGAGATAGTAATTATTAAAAAGTACCTTTCAGTTTTTCTTCCCCTGGATCTTTTGATATGTAAATAAAATGTGAAATTCATTATTTTAAATGTAACTTTTAACTTGCACTTTGATATCTGCCTATCTATCCTTAAAAGCACAAGCATTACCATCACCTTAGCAAAGGAATATCTACAAGACCGAAGTACAAAGCCTACTGGAAATTCAGAAAAGCTTTCATTAAAGATATTCCCTTCCTAGGAAGAGAGGACTTCTTGGACATGTTTACATGTTTATCTCAAAAATATCATCCATGTCTGTTGTAGATGGCTGACTAGATTCAATGTGTGTTGTTGGGGAAAATGCCCAACTCTGTATATTTCTGGAGTTCATAAAGAACACACTTCATTACCCTTTCTGACCTAAGTGTAATTTCTTTTTTTAGCAACAGGGTTTTGAAATCAAAATCAGTTGGGAAGAATGAAACAAGGGTGTGAACGTCTAAGTGTGCATGAGATAGTAAGACTTACTGTTGCCTGTAGCTTTCTTGAAACTCACAGGGATTCCTCTTGAGTATAAGGGATTCAAGTGGAGTATGTCTCAAGTCTGATATGCCACTCAGTGTCATAATATTATTTTCAGCCAGTGACAGGTGCTGAATCTGAGGTAACTTTGGCAGCTGTCTGAAGGATGTAAAGTAGTTTTTATTGACATTTAGTTCTCTGCATCTGTAAAGTACAAAGCATATGACATCACTGATCACATCCATAACAGTACACCTACCTGAAATCATGGCATCTTAGAGTTTCCAGTAAGAGATACAATAATTTCATTCTGAAGGACCTGTTTTCACACTTGTTTTATACTTGTGTTATTTTTGCTAACCAAGATCACATCCCCATACTTCACACTCTCAGATTTCGTTATATTTTATAAAAGATACATAATTATTCCTGTTCTCCGTGTTATAACCTTCAGTATTCTTAGGCACAAGACATCAGAGTAGCAGTGGATGCATAGTAAAATAGTGGTAATGGTAACATCTGGCCTCTCACTGTATCTTCACACACATTCTTTCACTGTTTAACAAATTCTCTTTTAGCAAAAAAATCACTGAACTTAGTAAGACTCATGAATTCATTATCCACCAGGAATAAAGCAGAAATCACCTTTGACTGAGTATTTTCAATTTCAGTATAGCATGAACTCAGAATAGAATTACAGTGATGGTTTTCCTGTATAATAATCTCCCTATAATAAAAAAGAAACATGAGCAGGACATCTTGTCTACCTTGGCAACCGTATGGCACTTAGGTCTGTCAAAGAATTGTCCACCAACCAAAGTTTTTCCACCCGTATCAATCTTTGGAGAATCCTTCTGAAGTTTTCTACCTGGTAAAGATCACCCAGGTCCTGAAATGAGAGGTTCAGCTCCTAGAGATGGAAAAATAATAGAAATGACTTACTTTTTCTTGGCATTCTAGTAGCTATATTAAATCTTCTAAATTTCAGAATTACTTAAAAGGTCAATCTATTTTATCATGCTGCTCTTCCACCAATTAAAAACAAATGGTGGTGCCAAATTTCCTTTTGAATCATAGCACTGCACTGCATAATATTATGAAAGTAAGAGTCACCTGAAGTGGTACAGAGGAAAGGGCAGGAGCTTTGGCAATCAGATAGCAGTCTCCATCTCTGTCTGTAGTCATGTTTTCCACTAGTCCACTTCCTCCACCCACTCTACCACAGTCTCTTCCATAATCTTTTACTTTCTTTCCCTTGTTATTTTTGTATTTTCTCCCACGTAGTATTTTATGCCTGACCTTCCCCCATCCCCCCTTAGTCGTGTGAACCTTTCTTCCAGGTGCCTCTTTTCTCTGTGACTGGGGATGTGTGTGTACACAACTATGTGATCATGGCTTATACATTCAACTTATAATCTCATCTAGAAAATGATGCCCTGCATCAGCCAAACACTGGTATTCTCCATCATGTGTTTGTGCACAGGGAGAGGCGAGAACCAGAAAACTGCATAAGGTAAGTAAGTTTCTACATGACTTCCTCCTTGAACTCAGAGAGGCTATAACTTATTGCTGATGAGAGCCAGCAATAACGTAGTACCTCCAGACAAAATAACTGCTCAGACTGTTGTGAGGATAGAGTGGCTGAGCTGAAATGGAACCACTCTGTTCTTTAGGCGTTCACTCATCAATTTTTTGGTGAAGGCCCTATGAAGGCAAAGGATTTAACTTGCCGTTATATGCCTGAACACAGATCTTTATCACCAGAGTAGAGTTTACTCTTTTATCTGGTTCAAAAACCCAACCTACAGTGTACTCCAGTGTTTCTTCCAGTTTGTGAAAACATTCTGGTTTAAAGTGCTATGGTGCCAACCTGAGCTTTAAACTGACTAACTGCAAGGAGCAGCTGTGCATCACTTCTTTGGCTTATTTACTACCATAGTGCAAAGAATTAATGAGAAAGTTTTACAGCACAGTTTTCCCAGTTCTCTTGCAGTTTCTTTTGCCACTTCTCTGTGTCGGTTACTTGTTTTCTTTTTTTCAAGGTATGTTCTTCTCCTCTGAAAAATAGCTCTTCTTCAGAAGGCCCTGCTCAGAAAGAAAAGATTTACAACAGTAGATGTGATATGGAACTGGCATTTAATTTCTTGCTGAAAGATTACATATATGTCTGGGAATTATACCTGAAATGTAGGAATATATCTAGTGTTATAGGTGCGTAGGTTTTCAGGCTTCCATGAAGAAAATGAATGTGAAGATGTTCTGCCGTTTCTGGGCCCATTACTCAGCAACCAATGTAAGGTCATGATGATCTAGTATGTGGTTAGTAACTGACATTTATTCTGGAGCTTAGAATAAAAGCTTTTTCTAAAAGGTTGTGTACAGGACAGGCATCTGAGTTCGAAAACATTCTTTGTATTTGTTTGCATGTTTCAAGAGAGATTACATAACAGAGCTGAACTTGTACCTTAATTGTACTGAGAAAGGATTATGTTTCCAGCGTGCCAGTCATTGACAACATCTACAAATAGACTTTATAGCCTTACTGAAAACTTATTTGTGTTACTGAAGACAAAAATTCAGTAGGTCTATCAAAATGCTTACAGCTTATACATACGTTTAAAACTGACAGTGTGGAATGTTTTCCCATTGTTGAGCCCTGAACATGCAAACACTGGGTTTTAAAATTCACCTTTCATTCCTCATTCTTGATTGTACCTTTAGATTGTAATTGGGCCAATTCAGCCTTAGAATCAAAGGTGTGTCACTGTTTGCAGGACCGAATTTCACTCTTGGTTTCTTGCCTGGCATATGCTTTTAGTATTCTGAACAGTATTTAAATGTTAACGAGCTTCTATAAGAGGTAATAATAAACAATGCAATGCTAAAAAAATTTAAATCAAGAGTTTTGACTTTTCTTTCCTGTCTTCAAAGATACAAAGGTTATTTTCTTAGCAATTAAAAAGAGCAAAGATGTACAGCATGGGCTGAGATCCTGTCTCTCTTTAAAAAGAGTAGTAAACCCCACAATTTCATCTCTAACATTTATCAGCACGCTGATAGAATAGAGATGAGGCTTCAACCCAAGCATGTCTTTTTTGCTCTTTACCTTCTCTCACTCGGGGACAATGAAGCTGATTTCCTAGAACATCATGTTCCTCTACGTCATACCAGCTGAGATACTTGAAGGGATCAGAAGGAAGCTTAAAAAAAGCAAAACGAAGTAAAAGAATGTTTTCCAGTTCTTGGCACTGTATTGTCTTATATTTCTGGCCTTACTACAGAAGCAAAAAATATTCACACGTGGTTTCACTGTCTTCTGCCTTAATACCACCTGGTTAACAGCAAAAGGACACATGGTAGAGAGGATACAGTGGCATGAATTTCTGTATGCATAAGTGTGAAATCATATTTATAGACCATCTTACGTACAAAATTTCCTGAATGTAAATGGTGCATTCAATCTAAACACAGAAAACCTGCCGCAGCATTTGAGAACATGAGATTTCTGCCCATTTAGCCTTTCCACCAAAACATTTCAGGGTATTTTCCCTCTGGTTACAGCTAAGCTAAACACACATCCGGCACCTGGTAGTGCTGCAGGGATTTGCGTTTTAGGTGTAGTTTACCACCACCCTTTCTGGATTCACAATTATACGCACTGCTTCAAAAATTGCTCACAGAGTATCTGTTACCTTTCAGAGCAGTACCAGCTATGACATTTTATAGCAAACACATACAGCCTCCTCGAGACTTATCACATACATGGCCATTGCACTCAGTTCCGTGCACAGTGCTCAAATGCTTCCTGGGCCATTAAGTCCCTGACACTGCTGACACAGTAGCATATAGTCTTGTGACCTGATCCAGCTTTGGGAGATAAAGGGGAGCAAAACATAACAGGTTCAAAGGTGAAGAAGAGTTAGTTAGCCTTAGTTACTCTGTGTCAGTGTCTCTCATCTATAGTCTTGCAATCAAGGCTGGTAAGGCAAACACTTACTGGGGAAGATAACCCTGAGTCACAGCTCTGCCTGATGAATCCTCTGCTTGGTGATAAAACTGGTGGAACAGTGTGTACATCACTGAGGATGGAGCAGCAGGTTGAATAGGATGTACAGAATTTTTGATTGCTCGTAGTCAGACCTGAAGAACTAGAGAGGAAATGTTAAACCAGTAACAGGTTCTGTTCAGAGAAATGCAAACTATTTGATAATAATAGAAAATACGGAGCAGTGAGGGGTAGGAAGTCACACCAGACGACAGCCTCGTGATCCTGATCAAACCACAGGTACAGCACTTCCCTCCGGTACCTGGAGGAAACTTGTCACCCAAATACCATCTACTTACCTAAGAGAAGCAGTTAGTTAAAAAACATTAACCCTCAAGATCACAATATGTCCCGTTTTCTCCTGCATAGCCCTGCGTTTGTGGATCTGGGTTGCAGGACAAGATAACTCCTGTGCTGCATGTTTCTTTTAATCCTTTAAGTAAGCTTCAGTAGAACATCAAAGGTCCAAAGAAGAGCAAAACTTTGTTTAGTATCTTGAGGTTGTGTGTGTAGGCTTTGCCAGTTTATGCCCAAGAACACTTCAAAAAGTATATTTTAAATACTCCAAATGGTGCAATTTCTGCAATTGTGTTTCAGAGATATTTAATAATTTGCAGACTGACAGCTACAATTTAGAAATTTACTATGGAATGCTTGAGAAAAATAATTTTCACTTAGTAAGTGTGTGCATACAGCACTACAATTTGACTTTTACTGTACCAGCTCAGTGAGAGCTTGTCTGAAAGCATCAGTTGTCAGAAAGCATCATTAAAACAATTATAGTCAGGAGCAGAAATGGAGAATAAAAACGCAGCTTTAAAATGGTCTAGTGAGGATGGCAATGACAGTTTCATATCGAGTGTAAAAGACAGGCTAAACAGCATGCTGGTTAAAACTTCAGATTACAGGCTCATTGAAAAATAATCATGCAGCTACTTACCGTGTTGACCTCCTAAGACTTTTGCCTTTTTGCAACATTATCAAAACCAAACATTACTTCTTGCCTGGAAGTGCATGCTGACTGCAGAGCACAGTACTGACGTAAGGAATTATTCCTCCTTTCTTGTTTTATGGTTTTGCTGCATTGTTGTTTTTTTTGTTTAATGCAATCAGGACAGCCACAATAAAGCACAGGGGACTGAGAAGAAGCAGAGCATGCTCAGCATTTCTGAAAAGAACAGCTATATACTTGGGCATTTTTAGAGATCATTCTCAGCCAGACTACTTCCATATGGGTGTGCTGCTGCAAGTCAGCAGGCATTCACACACACAGCAACCCTGTGAATAGAGGATTTACAACGTACAAAATTACAATTTATAAAAAATACATTAAAAAAATGCACAGGGAGCTCTTGCGTAGTGCTCTCTTGGTATTTGTTTTGCTTCCATTTCCCTGTGCATTCAGTGAAGTTATATCAGAGAAAAATAGAAAAATACTTCTTTATTCAATGAAAAGTTCTGTTGTTCTTCAAAGCTTTTGGGGGAAAAAAAGTTAGGATGCACTCAAGTAACTGTTGAGAATCACAAGACTTCCCAAAACCTTTCTCTCACCGAGACACTGCCTCCTCTGTTGAGACATGAGCAGGCACTGCTGGTCCCTTGGAATGTGGGCGAACATATCTTAGTTGGATGATTTCTATTCTGATATTTTGGCAGAAGCCCACTCACCAAATTCTGTGTCAGTGATAGAAAATAAAACATAACATTCCAGAATCAATATGTGATAGATAACACTTCTCAAGTCAGGTGGGCAGTGAGATTTTTATTGGAACGAGTGGCAGAAGGAAGTATTTTTCATCTCAAAACTGTCTGAGTTTAATAAGCACCAGCTGGACCCTAACATTATGTCAGAGGATCTTTTGGAAGGAGCAAGTGCAACATTGCTTTTCACTCTCTCACTTTGTTTTCCTGACCATTTTGCTGTACAGTTGATGTAAAAGAAACTGCAATGAATGAGGCAGGATGCAATTCCAAACAATTACAGATCACACAATACATGAAAGTAACAAAATTTTCTGCCTTGATTGTGAGGCCCTTTGGCTGGATATGAATCTCCAATGACACCTCTGGGAGCAGCGCACCAGATTATGTCAAGCATTAGGGGAAAAAATGAGATTCATGATGTCTGTCCAGGCTGAGTCATTTCCTCTCAGTTTGCCTGCAGTGAGAAATTGGTGGTTATCATAAATCATAGATCTAAATTCTTATGAGAGAGGAATTAATTTCAGTAATGGAAACCCTCAGTGGCAATAACCTTCCTCCATTCTCTTTCTTCTTGGGGTTTATGGGGAGGCATCAATGATGTCTTTTAAGCAGAGATACTTAGCTATATTTTAAGAATCCCATAAAAGACGACTGGAGATGAAACTTAAAAACTAAACTTCAAAAACTAATGGGAAAAGTCTTAACTAATGAAAGTCCCACTTATCAAGATGTCAGTATCAGTCGTGTCAGTGAAATGGGTGTACTTCAGCCTCACCAAAGTTTTAGCAATTTTTTCATAGGCAACAAAATGCTGTGAATTTTCTAATGCAGTTGACTTTAAATGTTGAACATCCTAAAAGCCCACAGAATACTCTGATGAGATATAGCTGTGCTACTTCTGAAGATACACTGGTGAAAGATATTCTGAGTGAAAACGATCCCTCCTGCATGTTATTTTAGGTATTTGGTCTTTAAGAAAGGACTGTCAGTCAAAAGACTTTTCTCCTGATATAGTTGGCAGCTTGATATAGAAACATTCTAGACACTCCAGCACATGTTCAGCTTTGCCTCATGGAAAACAGCAACTGGAAAGCTCAGTGGGTGAGAAGTAGATGGATTAAGATGGATGAGCAGTGGATGAGGTAAGCTATGAGGAAACTCTTGCAACTGGGATTTGGAAGGCTTCTGTCCTGGTGATTGGAGCAGTTTTGGGATCTGGTCTAGCTTCCAATAGTGCTACCCCCAGCCACTTTTCAGGACTCAGGAGCCCCAAGGAGGCTTTGCTTTCCACCAAACAATGACTACTTTCTACGTAAATCATCAATGCTCTTGATATGCTGGGTCTGCAAGATTTGAGAGCAAGAAATAGGGCTGTTAGCGTTGTTCCTGCAGACATCCAGAGTAGGAACGCATTAGGTGATGATTACAGTTTGATGTCTAGCTCAGTCACAGGACATGCGATGGAAAGGTGTTGTGCTCCTGTGCAGAGCACTCAGCAGAAGTCTGCTCAGATTGTTATGCAACAGCAAAGCGCTCCAAGGCCTTTTCATTCTACTATTGTGGAAGTGAAAAACATGGATCACTGTGAAGGACTGAAATCTGCTGGATTCTAAGATACTCTTTCAGAAAAAGGAAGTAAGGAAAAGGTGATAAGTCCTCAGAAAGTGAAGAATTCTTATATTTGGGTAAGAGCCACTGATTTTGCAGAGGCACTGAGAGAGCTGGTGATGGATCTGCCCAACCACTGGCACACGTATCTCATTGCCTGCACAATACAAACACCCAATTATTTATGTTGTCTCAGTCAATTGCACATGCCAAAGCTGATCAACAGAAATGAATTGCAGGGTTAACTTACAAATGCAATTTGTATAGGCATTTAAAAGCCAAGAAACTCAAAATTCAGGCTGTGCCTTGTTCAAAATGCGGACAGTTTACTGCCATGTAGCAGGTGTTGCTTGTATGCAAAGGTTTATTAAAAGAAACCTTTGAATTTAGAATTGCATAGGACTTGGACATTGTGTTTTCATGCTCTATTGCCCTTCAATTATTTTTATAGGCATTATAAGACATTATTCTACACTTTGAAGCAGTTTGAGCATAATTTAGTGACAAAAACACCTGCGAGTTATGGTTACAACGCTGCTAACTGTACCATCAATTATCGTGCTTTACACATCATAAAACTGCCCCCTAAAAAGACACAACATAATTAGTCTTTATCCACATAATTGTACATACCTAGTAAATTAACTAACATTCCATGCAGCTCATCATGGATCTAACTTGCGGCCATACAGATGCCACATCCCAACATGCTTTTTGTACATTTTTATAACAAATCACACCTTTTTGTTGAGACACCTTTTGCCTTTCAGTAATCATACAATGAAACCAAGAAAAAAAGAACAAACCATTTTTTCCTGTTTTCACTGCACAATAATCTCCACCAGCAATACAGGTTGGTACATTTTAAAAAAGACACTCAATCCTGTAACACTATCTTTCTTGTCAAAGCATGTCAAGGCAGCTGCGCAATGGCTGCACTCACTTCTCTTCTTTCACCCTCCTACCTTTCCGACATGGCTTGCTGCTGCATAAAGTCCTCGCATCTCGCATAAGGCTATTTGTGCACTGACAGCGTTTCTCTTCCCATCTTTTCCCCTGCACAGGGTAGTAGTTCAGTACCCTCCAAGGACAGGTGACCTGCCAGGGTCTGAGCTGGGGCCGTATGGATTCAGTGTCTCCAGGGAAACACTGTCACCTCGCAACGCAGTCACGTTAGGAGAGGTTGTTACTGATCTCTTAAGCACACCAAACAAATTCCTGTGCTGATCTCGTGGCTGTCACTGAGCTGTCTGCCTTTCCAGAAGGCAGCTGAAGGCAGGCAGGGGACCCCAGTCACAACATCAGCCAGATGAATCTCAGGGGTGCTCACTCCACAACTTCACTTTTCCAAGTTACTTGCACATTTTTACCTATTAGCTTGCCTCTGTGTAAATAGTCCCCTCCTTCACTAATGGCTGCTGAACAGTTTGTTAAATAATGCCAGAACTTTGGATGAAAACAAAAGAGACCCAGAGAGTCTCACAGTATATGTGACATTCATTAAAGATCTTTATGAGCATCTCTCCTCTCTGGTGAATGACTTCGCACCACTTGAACACGCTCAGCCTTTATATACACAATCTTCCATGCTACCTTCTTTGAGTCTGCATCTGAGAATGAAAACTAAACACTTCTCCTTGGGGAAACTTGCAGATCAGTTTTGGGTTTATTTTTATATTAAATTTTCATTTAAACTTGAAAGCTACATGCCCTTTGAATAAGTCGAGTGCAGCTATTCACTTTAAAATGCATTTGATATAATGTTCCTTTGTCTCCCTCAGACGGAGAGGAGATGCTGGCAGCATGCCACTGATAGAACAGCAGCAGCTCAGTATTGTTATGGACATTGACTAGTCCCTGCTGAAGTTTACTGATGGCTTTTTGACTCTGACAGTGGTTACGGGAACCAAGTTTCAGTGCTTTGCTGTATAAGGTTATAACAGAGCAGTCCATCATGCCCTATTGATCTGCAAGTGCATTTCCCACACTGCAGACATAGCTTTTTCCTCACTCGAGCTCCTAGCCATCCTACTGCAAGGAGAGAGGAAAAATAGACTAGGATCAATGTTTTAAAAAAAAAAAGTTTACTTCACAGTAAACTTCTTTGCTCAGGGATATTCAATGAAAATACCATATAGTCACAGACTTCTATGGCTGTCTTCTCACCTTGCAATTTCTTCACAGAAAATGTATCTGCTGTCCTCCTTTTCCTTCAGAATTCTCTTTCCTCTTCTCTTTTGTCATTACAAAGCTCCCAAATGTTTAACTGTCAATTCATTATCTGAAATTTAACAAAATAATCATTCCACACAGGTTTCACTAAAAATTTAGATCGTACACAGTTTACTATAGGGTGGGCAGAGGACAGGATATTGAGAGTTTCCTCGGGTCACGAAAGCCCATCTTCTCTCTACCTGCTCAGAATAGAAATTAATATTTCATTTTTAAATTAAACAAGACAGTAATTTGGGGCCTTCTTACTTAACATTTTTACCTCCCTATATGAAAAGAAAGGCATTAGTCCACATCACAGTCTAATGGGATTTAGAACTTCCACAGTAAATGCATTCCTCATAAAGCATAGGAAAAATATCTTTGCTATTTCATTGGAATGACACATGTAACGTGGTGTCAGCATTTCCATCGTAAACACTGTTTTACAGATCCCTATCACCTGTGTATAACAACGTGCTTCTGCCTAGAAGTGCAGCAGCACAAACACATCCCTGCAAGAAAGACATAGCTTTGTCCAATTTTGACAGTAATTTTGTTTTTGAAGTGGCTGAGTGGGGCAAACACACAGCATGCAGCCGCCTCAGCCATGTCTCTCTCCCACCTGCACGACTGATCAGACTCTTATCTGTGTGTCCTACAGATTCAGCTGGTGCTTTGCTGAAATATGTATGAACTGTGCAGAACCTATCCCCTCCTGAGACCCGATTAATGGCAGAAACAACTCAAAATATCATGGCTGCTGTAGGCCACGAGAAGCCTTGTTGTGCTGGGAACCACAGAAGGCAGTAAATAGAGTTTGCTTGAGAGAGTTTACAGCCTAATTGAACACAGCAGACAGACAAAGTGTCAGGGAAAGGCAATAAGATCATCCCACTCCCTTTCATACAGAACTAACTGAAATGCTCCAACTATGCAATCCTAGTACTGTGGTAGTCAACAGCAAAAATTCTGCTTATGCAATGGGGTCAGCACACATACATGATCACAGAGACTGACATCCTTAAGGTCAGACCAGAGGAGCCACCTGGCTTTAAAGCCAAGACACTTAAGCTGTTTACTTTTTCTGATCTGAAATTATGTTAATGGTCTTTAAAGAACACTTACATGACATTGCTTCCTTATAACATTTTTTGATGCAGGGGCACCACACCATCTAAAAATCAGTTTCTTGACATAACCTCATGAATCTCTTAATTTACTTAGTGTTAGCTTGATACTGATTGGTGAAAACAGATCATTAGTTTGATCCACCGGCAAAATTGGATCTAACCATTTAATGCTATTACATGTACAGTAGAAAGTTGAATTTCTATATTGATCTTACCTGGTTTGACTATGTCCAGGAATCCATGGTATTCACGCTAGATGAGTCAATTTGAGAGAATTTCTTTGAAAATTTAATTAGTATAATCTGAATGGATGCTCATAGGAAGTACTACAAAGGAAAAATAATATTAAATGTATATATATGCTCATCTGTGCTCCTGCACATAAGCAGGCATACTTGAATAAACTATCTGATTATTTCATCAGGTTACCTAGGCAACAAGTTTCTTTTTGTCCTGCCCACTAGGGATTCCAGTAAACTGTTTCACTTCCAGTGATAGGACTTGGAGAGCATTTACAGGGAAAAGCCAAGGAAAGCAAAATAAAGCCTCGGATGGGAGAAGCAGAGTTAGTGAAATGGTTCATCAGGGTTACTGGACAAAAAGGAATCAACAACTAACTGCATAAATAATTGAAGTGAAAACAACATATGCCTGTTTTTCTAAGGTGTTGAAGCCACGAATTCCAAGAGGGTTGGAGGGGCTGTAACCAAGCAACACTACTGAAACTTGGTTCCTCTTTTCTGGAAAAACAAAGAGCTTGTAAGCCACAGCGACAACGTCTGGCTGAAAGATTGAGTTTTTTCATTGATTTTATGGCTTTTGGATCATAGAAAGAGATGCTTATGGAACGAAGAATGGCATTTTTATTTGGTTTTAGGGGAGAATATTGACTTGAATTTTTCTCATAAAGCATCAGTCAAGAATTTACAGATGAAATTGACTTTTTCTCATGCTAAAGTAAGACCATGTATAAGTAACGTGATGAGATTTTCTTTTCTTGCCTTCTCTTGCATTTGGCAACTTTTCCGTGGCTATAAGAAAGAGAAAACAAAATCAGATCCCAAGTGAAGTCAGTGGCATGCAGTACTCCTATCCGTTTAAGTGTAATGATTTCTCTCATTTTATTTCTCACTGAGACAAGGTATATTTCCACTTTGACCTCAAAATACAGCTTTTTATAATGAACAAAGTTAGTGCATCCCTAACCCACAGGTACACATAAGCTTATGATTAACCTTTTAGCCCCTAAGAGTATTGCCACTGAATTCAGTGAGGGCAGAGTCAAACCTATATGTGTATACAAGGAAAAAAAATAGCATCTTCCAGATTTTTTAATAAGAGATCAAACCAAGAATTATGTTTTGAGCTCATTGAAATTGATAGGCAAATGCCATCCATTATAATGAGCTTTCTGTCAGCCTTGACTTGTCCAAATGCCATTTCTGTCTAATTCTCACAAATTGAAACATCATATCTAAAGCTGTCAAAACAGTATCATGCATATGATTAAGCCACCCAGAGATGAAAACTCTGACAAGGACAGTTCCCTATGCCTCCATTCACATCTTTGATGCAAATCTCACATTTCACCTTTATACATGTTAATTGTTAATAAATCCCAATGGAATACAACATTCATTAAGAGCTTCCTAGTTTACTGGACACAAGTTTCATCAGGTAATTTTAATCATAAGAAAATCATTCTAAATTAATTTTGATAAACAATTTCCTGTTGCAGTCTTGTAAGCTTCCTTTTGTGCTTTGTCATTTTAGGCAGTGCCTCTGGTATTCTCCTGCATAATTTCCTTCATTGCAGATGCCATAAAATCTCCATAAATTGTTGTACTTATGTATGTTACTGCTGCCAATTGCTAAAGAGTTATGGTTTTTGTTGTTGTTTTTGTATATTTGCTTTTTGTGGAGAATTAATTACTCGAATTAAGATGAAAAAATTGTTTCACTTCATGTATCAAAAACTTCCTGAAACACAGATCAGGTAATACAGAAATACTTAGGAGTTACTGAAGCACTCCTTTAATAAACTAGTTTTATGAAGTTATCGTATGTTGGATATTTAGGATAAACAGGCATGATCTGTTTAAGTATGGAATGGGAATATTACTCATAATACATCTGACTTCTTCAGTCTGGCATCATCAATGCCAGCAGTTCTCAAGTTGTTCATAGTACACAGCCTGACTTTTGTCTGAAATACTTTGCACCTTTCTCTCCCTTCCTCCCAGTACATTCCTGCCTCCCATGAACATCTGTTTTATTCATATACTGAATATGCTTAGTTCTGTACATGCATGCACAAACCACAGACCTCCACCTGCACAGCCAATCCATTCTATATGTGTATTTACAGATATGTTTATCCACATATGTACACGCACAGTTGAGCACATGTACATGTAAGTAATGTGCAAAGACAAACAGGAGAACATGGTAAAACTATTCTTATGCAGACATCACTGAATTCTAGTGCAATTGTACTTTAACACACATCTGATCTCTTTCAAAGACCTAACCCTTCTTTCTTTGGTTTCAATGGTAACAGTATATTCTTCTGTACTATAATTCTCATTGATGTTACTGTTTGGGGGACAAGATGTGAACAACCACCTAGCCCTACATAAGCGAAGAACAGACTGAAAGAACAAGAAAGCACACAAAGCAATACAGTTAAGTAACACTTATAATTCAGTTGTTTAAAACTCAGACATCTGCCTTCACAGGCACCAGAGACAGAAGCGAGACTTATGGATGGGTATGTACAAGCAGAACTTCTTCCCGATATCTCTGATTTTGTTTATCTGTATTCTTTCCCTATCTTACTGTCAAAAAAAAAAGTGCTTCAATTGACAGTCTTGTTATTCACTGCCTGCAAGGATAATAAAGATGTTTTCTAGCTGAAAACAGTCTCCTACAATCATAGAGAAGAGTGAAGCACTATGAGAAGAACCTTCCATTTTTGTACAAGATGCATCAATTATGCAACTCTTCCCAGGAAATGTAAATAATTTGTTCCCAATTGCTTTCAGCTTGAAAAAAATGGTAGCCTTGTGATACAAGCAAGGAGAATAAGCATTATTTCCCTTAACACTTCTTTTATAGGAAGAATGTAGAGACACTGTAGCTAGAAACTGACATGTCTTGCCAAAAGAAATGAAATTTAATGAAAATGTGCTTCTGGTAAAAGTCAGAGAACACACTAATTGTAACACATTGTCATAAAGACTTCACAAAGACACAAGAAATTTGGAAAGGAAGGAAAATATGCGTGTCCTGAGGGCTATATTACATTCTCCTTTCAGCAGCATTAGGGGCATTTAAGCATTCTTTGGACTGTTTTTACAATGCTTTGTCTTTCAGATATGTATTTGTACCTGCTGCTATGTAAGTGTGAGCGCTGGTCTCACCAAATGGTAACAAGCATTTTATATCCATGAAGCATACATAATTATCAGATTGAAATCAGACCTATTGACTTCAGTAGAGTTCTCAGCTCACATATTCAAAAGACAAGATGACCTTACTTCACCTAACGCTGTCTTCCTGCTCTAGTTCTGGGACTCTAGGACAACAAGTCTGTTGGCAGTACTTCACAGAACACGTGTTTGCAATCACTGATAAGGGAAGCACACCATCTATATGTGTTAGTCTTTCTGGCCAACAGGTTAGCTTTGAGCAGGGTCCAGTAAAGGTAACACTCTGGCTTGAAATCGAATGGCTTCATCCGTTGCTCCTCACATTAGCTGTTCTCATTCAGAATCACCTCTGAAGACAAATTTATGCTTTTGTTTAGGTTCACTTCCCCTCTCTTCCTATTGTGTATTTACTCCACATACACAGACACCATTCAGAACAATCCAGGTCTTAAGACTTTAGCAAAGTTAAGTCTGTTGCTGATCTAAAGAAGAGTTACGACAGTACCAGTAAAGTACTTTACGTCAGTAAATTTTCCAGCCACAGGCCTGCCTGGCCACCAAACTGATCTCAAATGTAAACTAAACTCACCTTTCAGCTTCTCCACTTCATCTTGCTCTACTAACTCTATGCTATATTCCAGCAGATGAGTAATAGGAAATTTCTTTTCTCCTTGGCTTGCACTGCAAGAGAGAGCTGTCTTCAGCAGGAAACATTATATGGTGCTGTTGCAGCTCCAGGCAAACATCATATTGCACTTTTTTATCCTTTCAGATCCCTGAGTTTTTGCAGTCACATTGTGGAAGAGCAGTAGCTGAGATTCAACAGTATTCTTCCTTACTTTGCATGCTGCCCTTCCTGTTTTGTAGATCTACTGAAAGCAAAACGAAGCAGTAAGACTGTGCTTGCTCTAGAGCTAGCAATGCATGAAGCACTGCTTTCTACAGCTGTAGAATACATCCAAAACATGCATAATGGTGTTACAAAAGATGCAATTCAATGTGTGACATTTAGTGTGCCATTGTGTGACACCAGATGATTAATGCTCACAGCAAAACACTGGTTGGCTTAAGCAAACAAAATTAAATATTTCTTTATAATTATGGAAATTATGTTAGATCGCTCAGGGAAAAATCAGCTGCTGCTCTCAAATGCTTTGTATTTGTTGACTTGTTTTTTAAATGCTTTGATTGTTCACTGGATTTTCCTATCCCACTGACACTTTGACCCAGAAAGGTGATGCAGTAAGTTGGATGGTAGCTTGGGGCACCATAGATAGCTGCATATTGATCTCCTTCTTGCTTTATTACTTGCAATTTACAGCATCATTCCCATTTTTGGCCTCAGAAAGATACAGTGAGAGTTAAAAAGGGCAAGGATCCTAATCCACATGCCAAACTAGCAGATTCCTCCTTTCCAGGCCCAAGGGCCTTAGACCAACTACACTTGCTGGTCACTTAGCATGGGGTTTATACCATATTCCGGCAGCATTATTTTCTGTGAAATAAGTCACTTAGGCTACAGTCAAGCAGAAGGACCAGAGAACTGTTCTGGTTCTGATGCATTCCCTGGCAGAGTACTGGAGCATCTAATTAAGCACTGGAGCAAAATTAAGTAGTGCAAATCACCATGCCCTTTTCCCTACCCTCCAGGGGAAAGAAATACTGTCTAGTTCTTTGCATGCCTTCACATTCAAATTAGGTCCCCTCTGGCAAGCTCAGGCTCAGGACCCTAAGGTAAACCAAAAAGACTACCAGCTCCGGTGGGAGGAGTAGGGGTCATAGGCACTAGTTTTGCATCTTGAATCTTATCTGTAAACATGTTTTACTACACAACAGTCATGGGAAGCAAATCTGTAACCTGTAAGGTCCTAGGTAAATTCTGAGATTGGGAAAAGAGTGAAGAACATGATCTTATGCTCTTCTAACATCAGTATTAGGAAAAACTAAGTTCGCAAACATGAACAATTAGGGTAACAGCAGGATAACTCACCAGCAGCACTTCTACCATACTTACAACAGCATCACACACAAAAGCCTAACAGTCATTGACTCTTCCCCTCTGTCTACCAACATATGCTGTCTTCCATACATTTCTGTCAAATGTGAACACACAAAATGCATAACCTCTAAGTTTCATTTTTTAAAAAGTTTTGAAAAGTTAATTTAAATGAGCTCAGCATTACAGCACTGACAAGATACAAAGGTAAAACATGTCTCCCACTTGAAAACCTTTGTTTATTGAGTCATTGGGACACATTACATGGAAGTAGCAGACTCTGATCTGTCTTTTTCTCAAATGCTTTTCAGATTATGCTTGCAGTGAGGGAGGGTGGAAAATGAGCTGCCAGATGGTTAATGGTCTTTCTGAAAAATAGCCTTCTCTGCTGCTTTTTGAAGTCACTTGTCAGGGAACTGTCATAATGTAATCTCCATTCTTCTCAATCATGGAAGGAAGCATATTTTAATCAGGTGTTATCAAGGCTAAGAGAGCCCAAATTAACTTGTCCTAAAGCTGCTTCTGAGGGCACTACAAATAAATCCACTAACAAATTGATGTATCTAGAAAAAGCACATAAAGTAATACAGAAGCAGCATACGAAGGAGCTCCTCAAATGAGGTTGTCCGCTCTTCAGAGCTCCCTATACTGACAGGGATAGGCAGCTGGTGAGTTTTGCTACTGCTTGAAGTGCTGAATAGCAGTATCCCTTTATTTCCCCAGGACTCTCTGCTATCATCTGTCTACTTAAATTTAACTTGTGAATCTGTGCAATGGCTCTAGGAATAAGAAAATGCCAGAATCCCAAGACTAGAAACAACAGGCTTAATCCAGCAATCAGTTATCAAGACACAGGAAAAGGTTCAGAATAGTTGTTACACTTCCAATTATTAATCTCAGACACCTGCGTCTAATTATGTCCTCAAACATACAAGCAATTCTTTTTTTTTTTCCCCAAAACCTACATACAGCCAGCTCTTAGTCAGGACACTCAGCTTCTCAATATTCCCCTAGGATTACTGCCCTACAAGGAAGTACTTCTTGGCTTCTTAGGATAGAGTGACATCTTGTGGTTTCTTCTGTCCATCATTGAGGAATTAGCCACAGGAACGTTGACGAACTTTCTCTACTTCTGGTATAACACTAAAATCTTGAGGAATATCATGCTTCATTCAGTCCCATAAAAGCCCACTTTCACACTCGTGCATTTCTGTAACACTGCAGTAGGGTGAATCATGTTCAAAATGCAAAACATGGTTCTTACTGTAATATCAAAGGTTATAGTTGAATTACATTAAATGAAAAGCACTTGCATTTATTTAATAGAAAAATCACAGGCAGAAGCTGACTGGCTTGAAGTTAGTCTTGCTTCCATTAAGAAGTACATGTTGCATAGAACATATACACAAGTTTGCCATTTTCAACTACATTAGTTTCTTCTGTGAACCTTGGTGGGTGGTTGGGTTTTGGTAAATACTTAAAAACAAGTACTTCAATCAAGATTCTGGAACAACAGTGAAAATTAGTGCTTGGAAGAATAACATTAAAATTCTATTGTGTAGGACATGTCAAGTTTGTTTGAAGTACTAATCCAGAAAGATGTTTGCTGCTCAGGATCCCACACTTAAATGACCATTTCACTTTAGTTAACCAGCTTCAACTCATAGAACCACTACTAAAATGATTAGCAACTGAAGCTCTCAAGAGCATTTCCAGCAGCACTCCAGCAGATGAATGCAAGCAGAGAGATGATAGCATTAGGGAACTGCATCTTGTGCTTGAACTGTCTGCGTCACAGGATTGCAGTAGACACTCATCATGGGTCACTCACACAGCACAACTATAGCGTTTCAAAATTTATTTTCTGATGTAACCCCCAACATAGAACACAATTTTTTTGAACGACTACACACCTAAACTCATATATGGGACACTAACAAATTCCCCTTACCATAAAAACACTAAGACAAAAAGAATCGTTGCTAGTTTTGTCTCAGAAGCAATAGTATCTCTGAAAAGAATATAGAATATACAAAATCTAGATTAAAAACACAATGGAATATTATGCATCTCAATAAGCTGGTAAAAATACTTAAGATATCAATAAAACCAGTATTGTTTGAGAGCTACTTTCTTTGTGGTATACAGCAAACATCATAGTTTGGTAATAAACCAATATTACTGGAAAACATTTATTTTCAAAAAACAGTTAATAACTGTTTTGCTAGAACTAGGCAAATATGAAATGAAATCGCTAGTGTTTGCACTTCTGTTACTGCTTGCTTTCTAATATGCCCATTGAAGGCAATTCACAGATTCAGACTTGGCATAGGAGACTGCCTCATTCCAATTAATACCTACACTCAGACTAACTGCTAGGGCTCTATGTGCACTTGCCTGATATCCTTCTGACTGGCAGTTGTCCTTCCATAATTTCACAGCTTTAGTTCAAGTCTATCTTCAAAGTCTTTCCCTGGGTAAGCAGCACCTACACTGCAAGAAACTAGTGTAAAGATGACAAAATTGGGCAGGAAGAATGTTCAGTGAACTAGGAATAAGCTCAACTGAGAGTTACCCCCTTTTGTCTCATCTTCCTACAATAAATACCTCTACAATAACAAGGTGCTACAGTAAGCACCTCAAAAACTGGCTAAGTGTGTAACAGTGTGAAACTTAGGCTTGTCACAAGGTCAAAAATGTAGGAGATCCTTAGCATACCGATGACTTTCAGTTACATTAAATGGTTCTCTGTAAATCACCTGAACATGTAGAACCAGCCCTTCTGTAACTGTCAAAGGAGCTGGATTTACCTACTCTGAGGCTAGTCCTCCATTTTGGTAAAAGTAGTCCTGCTCCTACTTTGGAGGCAAAGAGAATGCCAAGCATTATATACATTTTTCCAACTGTAGAGTATTAAGATTACAATTTAAATTTTGATACAAAAAAACCCTCAGAATCAAGACTAATATACACCATGGGTAACAGGAAACAAAGTACCTGAAGTACCACTGAGGAGCTTCATTTTCCCTCTATGCTATAGCTCTAAACAGTTCAAGGAGGCAAGACTTGATATGTGCTCAAACGCCCTTTCTCTGAGGCAGTTTAACCAGCCTCCACAGAGATCATTCATCACTTTGTAGCTTGTCCTGTAAGATTTGAACCAGCAGAATAAAAGAGTGAACAATGTGTCAAATCTGGCAAGTTCTCCTTGCATGAATGCTTCGTTAACAGTATCTAGTCTGTTTTGAACTGAATACAAACCAGAGAAGCCCTTTAGTAAAAGTTACTACTAGCCAGTATATGTTCCCATGGAATGGGAAAGACAAAACATCTATTGACTGAAGTCCAACTTACCTAGGACTCTATTTATGATCTGTTTCAAAAGATCTCCTTTACACTTTTTTCTATTCTCTTACCTTTTCAATGTCTGTTAGTCTCATGTTTTGCACAGTGAGGGATGAAACTATATGCCTGCCTGGCAATAACTTGAAAATGGAAGTTACAATTAGTTCACAAGGTACCATTTTCTTGTGATATATGTCGTTCTCCTCTGTCTGTCAACACTCAGTAAGAACTTAGGGAACAAAAAGAATTATGTTGTTCCTTCAGACACTTATGAACTAAACATCTTCAGACACTTCAAATTAAGAAAATAAACGTTTTCTGTATTTTACTCTAAGGTCATTCTAAATCACCAGGTGAGATGCTGTAAAAATCAGGTTAGAGTAGAACTACTTTCGGGGAGAAAAATGTTCACACAATGTGAGTGTTCAACTATTTTAATTTGGATATACACAGCTATTCTACACTGACTAGCTTGAAATACTCATGCGATCAAATTTTATTAGTATCAACACTTACGGAAGGTGAATCGCGGAGTTGCATGCAGGAGCATTCATAACAGCAGCATTTTAGAACCACACGTTGGAGTTTACACAGTCTACCACAGTTCTCAGATAGAATCCATTAGGTTTAGATTCTTCCATCAACTTTGAGACAGCACGCTGCAGTCTGTTTACTATTACAAGAATACATTTGCCAGATGTAGTTCAACTATAAATAATGGTTTGTCATTTGATTACTCAGAGCTGAACACATAGTGCTCCTGTCTCATCGATCCAGTAAGTCTTAGTACTGTAAACAATTCAGGAATTATGGATTTGCAAGATTTTTACTTCACAATTCACTAGAACAAGAAACAGTTGTTGACATGTACACAATTTTATTTTAAGGACACAGCAATCACAATAACAAAAACAGAACCATTATTTTAATACTGTGAACTTTTCCTCTGGAAACTCACTTGCACATAGATCTAAAAGCATTTTAAACAATATCTTGGGGGGAGGAACACAGCAAACCTTAAATATATTAACTTGAAACTTGATGTGCTTTTTTCCTCATTTTGGTAGCTGGCAGTAGTTAAAGCTCTTCAAAGTCATGGCCACTTGTATTCATTGCTTCAGGGTGCATTACCCTCCCCATGAATAACACAGTGCCTGTGACAAGAGGGAGAAAGGGAAGATTTCATCAGAACTTAAAGAAAATGCTGAAGTTAAAAGATGATGAATACTGAATTCTTAAATATGTGGGTAAAGAATTTTTATAGAAATTTGTGCTAGAATTTGGTACCCATGAAACTGTATGGATCAATAACACTAGAGAATAAGGACTTCTTTGTATTCAAAGTGGTATAGTACACAGACAAGAGCAGTGGACACTGTCTGCATTCCAGTACCCTTCAGGTTATTTTAAAGGCTTGATTCAAAACCCACCACAAATCAAAGCAGAGATTCACTTAAATTCCAATAGTTCTGGTGAAGGCTCATGGAAATACTGCCACTGACGTAGAGTCAGAGCTCTTTAGACTGGGGGAGGTCTAAGCATTGCAGCTAGCCTAACTGAAGCCTGGCATTCACTGAACCAGGCTTTCTCAACCACTTCACACCCTCTCCAGCCTGAACTGGTGAATAACCTTCCTCACAGAAGGAAAAGTGGGCATCAAAAGCTACCATACCAGTCAGATTATTACTAGACACTTGTGCAACCCACAGTAATGAACAACATGGAATAAACAAGAGTTCTCTATGCAAATACTACTCCCCAGCTATTTAATCACCATTTATAGTCCTCATGCTTATATATTTCTATACCTGTTTAAAAGTAATAACCAGTCACAAGCACTTAGGATATTCTGGTGAATAAGGGTAACCATTACAGCTTTCTTTCCTCTGTCTGCAGAACAGTTAAGATGCTAGAACACAGGACCATCTGATAGTCTGTGGCTGTATAATAATGTTTTGCATCCCAGCCACATCCACATCATCAAGATAAATATGAAACTAAGGAGTTACTTAACCATTGCCCATTTTGCAAGTACTGTTCTCATCTCTTGCCTGCCACAGAACACTTCAACAGTACAACAGAATTATTCATAGCAGTAATATCTGTCCATTATGCAAATCACTTTGTACTGGGAACACAGCTTATTGGTCTCAATACAAGTGCCAAGTGCTTATGGAGTACAATAATTATGATCATTCAGGGGAGTAACATTACATTTTGATGAAAAGGGTTAGGTTTTCCTTCATGTTCTTTAATCACAGAATGAGTACTACTCAGGATTACATCAGATTTTGGTATCTTGCTTAAAGAAACACTTGGGGGACATAGAAAGGGCCAGCCTTTCAATGTTTATTTCAAGACAAAACAAGGAAAGTTGATAACATGAAGAGAATTTGTTCAAAATATGCAATTTCCTTTCATACCCAACAATGCACTGTGTGAAGCGCGGAGGAGTGAAAGTCTCACCTGTTCTTCTGTTTCTGACCAGGAAGAAGAAAGGATGATCAACTATAACTTGAGGATACAGTACTGCCATTCTGCTAATGGCAATCATTCCTGAAGGATAAAGAACAGGAAACTTAAGTATAACTACACATTCTCTCCTGCTCTTAATGAAACATGCTTGAAGCTCATGAACAGTGAAGTCCTACATTCCAGCACTTAATGTAACCAAGAAATAGCACAGACAGTCTAACCAAAAATGAAAGACCTACAGAGTAATGGCATGTTTACTTATGTTTTAAGTATTAAAAATAAAGTAATTAAAAGTGGAACAATAAAATTTCCCAGGCTGAGGAAGCAGCTTTTAAGATGAAGAAAATTAAAAGGAATTGTGAATTATGCTTCCCTGTAGAAATAAAATGTATTATGTTGGACAGTACTGGTGGCCTCTTTTAATAGCTTCAAGCTGATATTTGATAGGAAAAGGTAACTCTTAACAGATACACAGAATGCAACAATTAAATGGGCTGATGTTGCAGCTTCTAGCCTCACTTCAGTCCTCAAAAAAGCAGAGGGAAAGGGTAAAATTAAATAGGAGCCAGGAAGGATTTGGCTCTTCATTTTTATTTGTCAAGACATGGATTTCTCCAGGGCATTATTCCCCAGTGTTTCATTTAGTTTTACAGTTTCACTGCACTGACAATAAAAACCTCACATGCCAGCAATCCCTGTCCATGTTAATGTTACAACCCAAGCTAGTTACTGGTATTTATGAACAAGGAAGTCATTTATCTTTTCCTCTAGTACAAATAGAAATCAGCTGATGATAAAAAACATAACTTAATTTCAGGAAAATCATGTGATAACCAGGTAAATCAACTATCTGGCCTCCTAACATCAATACTGGCCACTTAGGTTGTTCTGTTTATCACTTCCAACATTACTTCTCTAAATGAGCTTATTAAAATGCAATTGCAGCAACTGTCCTAACTGTTCTGGATCAAATGTTCTGACCATTCTCAATTCCTACATCAAAATTGAGGACTGCTTAAGCTGTATGAAGAACAAACAGTTTGTACCTGCCTGACACTCAGAAGCAAAATAGGGAAGACTTTCCAGAGGAGCCTCAGAACTGAGGAATACACCGCATATAAGTGCTACAAAAGTTTTCCCTAATTCTGTACTGAAAACCAGTTTAGTCGTGCTGCCTTCAGACTACATACTATCTAGCTCCCTAGAATTCCAGCAAAACAGTTAAAATATTCATTAACATAGAACACCACTTGATTTCATTCTGTTTTTCAGTTAGGTACCTGAGGCAGCAGCAGCTTCTGATCCTTCCTCATTAACTTCTAGGAAAGCCTTATGAAATGCCTTTGCAAGGTAAAGTTCTTTGTTATCTGGAGAGGAAAAAAATATCTATTTGAAGCAGTTCTACAGTGAGAGTGAAAAATTTAAGAAAGCAGCCAAACACTGTAGCACTATTATCCACCTTCTATACCAAGCCAGAACAGATAAGAGCTTTGTGTATAGGACTTGCGTGAAGTATGTTCTCCCAATGCCTCTAGCAGCACCAGTTACCACGTTCAAGATTACACTGCTCTTCTTTATGTACGTATGCACAATATGCATTAGAATGGCACGGCACAATTTGAAGCATCAGTATAGTAGCCATTACCAACCTTCAGTTTCTTTTAAACACATTTACTGCAATGAAAAATCACCACAGAACAAGTTATTCTCAGTCTTGTTTTCAATTTTTCTTCACCCATTCTCTAATTCTGGTGCAAGCCTACACTTGCTTAAGTGAGCGGATGCTCCACTATTTTTCTTCAGCATCAAAATGATCAGACCTTGTTCAGATCTACTGAAGTAGTCAGCACCTTGCAGGAAGCAATACATAACATCATTTAATCAGTTTGACTAAGTTTCATCAGTAAGATCTAATGAGGATTAGATATACATTTATAGTACCTGCATAAAATCCATGGTAATGACAGAGCACAACTAACAGTTAGAAAGGAATAAAAGCTCTCAACAGGAAGTTACTCAGCCATGAAAATCTAATCTAACCACCCCACTGAGACAGCTATTTTTTTTTTTTTGCATTTCCAGTCCTTAACAAAATGTTCCATGCCAGAACTCCAGCTGAAGGCTGAGCAAAGAGGGAAACTTAGGAGTTCTTTTTTTAAAATTGTTATCCACAACTACAGCCAGCAGTTCTAACACTAACAAACCACAGCTACAAGAGACAACAGTTTAAAGATGCCTCTCCCCAGATCTCACTTCTGCTACATGCACTCAGAACCAAACTAGACCTTACAGTTCTCCTCTGCTGACCTTAAATCTCACCAGTAGAAGCCCTACAGTCCCTTTGGAACTGACCATAACAGACTGCTAAATACTGGAAATCCTAGGCATCATAGTCAAGCCTGCAGCAATGTTTCTTAGAGAGCTAGGATGAAATTTCCACTGTTACTTTTGAACATGAGACATGCAGAATCTATTTAGCTCGAAAACTGCGCACAATTCCCACAGCTTTTGTATCCCTCACTATTAATAAAAATGCCACCAGAAAACACAATGTTAACAACACTGTTAAACCTTGAGTGTTGTCTACTAAAAACAGCTGGATAATCAGTATAATCAAGTGTTAAATGGTCATACTCGAAAGCTCTCCTTCTTACAAATGCATTAAGACTCATGTTTCCAAAAAGTATTTTGCAACAAACCTAGGACATGCAAGATCATTTACAGAAGTGATAGTGTACAGAAGATACCAGCAGCCAGAAAGGGTGATAGATCCATGCAAACCTATTCCCAATTGCATGCCTTACATCACATTCTGACTCTGTAAACATGTCAGGTTATCAGCGTTTCTGGCAAGTTTATTGGTCAACTCAGCACATTTCTTCATTCCAGGGTAGTTGAGTTTCGCTATTTTTGCTTGGGAACATTTCAAAGCTCTATTGAGCATTTGAGTTAAATATGACATAGCAGAAGAAAACAAGAACTCTGCAACCTTCACAGAAAAATGCTGTTTCAGAGCTTCTTTCCTTAGACACAAATATTTGATAATAAAACTTTCCACTTATCCTAATCATGCCCTTCAATCATGACTTTTAGCACAGCACTTCAGCCTGCTCCTGTGACCTATAATACTCACAGCAATATTCCCTATTTTAATCCCGTATATTTGATTCTGCATAGCATGGCATTATGTTACTCTGAAGTATATTTCTAGCCAGAATACTCAGCACCTTAAATGATCATCCTGCATCTAATGAGCTTATTGACTATTATGAAATTGGGCCCCAACTCAGCCAACACAAATATTACTAACATTTACCATCAGCTATAAAAATGAGATAAGTTGCAAATGTATTCTGGTTCTAAGTATAGAAAACAATATATTGTTGACAGGAATACAAGTGCACCACTAAAGAACAGTGGAAATATCTCCAGCTATATTAGTGTTTATTCAGTACAAAATAGGTCTCACAGATGAAAACTACAGCATAACTTTCTCTCCAGAGAGAAACACCCTCTCATTCAGCACATACCTTATGTCCTAAACCAAGCTTCTGATCCATAGAAGGTATAAGAAGTCTTTAGTCAATGCAGCGTGGACAGTTTTAATAGCACTGAAACATTTTTTAATCCCAAGCTCATAACCTCAAACCATATCCAAATGTCTGTGGTTAAGTTTTCCATAAGAGTTCCAATTCCTTGCCTTCCACCTTTTCACTTTCATCCTTCGTCCTTGGATGGTGAAAATAACAATTTCACATACCAGTTTCCTTTTTCTAGACTATTTTATACTGCTGCTATTACATCCCTCCTTGAAGTGAGTTTGTTTCCATATGGGGAGAGGGGACAGCACTAGGTGACAATATCTCTTTGCTGTGTTTTGTGATTATCAAGTGACTAAATTCAGTATCACACACAACATGTATGTCTTGCCCTTCAAAAGAGGAAGAGGTGGAGCTTACCTGAGTATTTCCTATCATGTCTTTTTTCCTAGTAGCTTCTCTGAAACAAGATTTTCTAAGGAGTCAATGTATTCTGTTAACTATTACTCAGAAAAGCCCCATCAAGATTTGGCATCACAGCTAAGGTTTTTTGCAAGACCCTTGCCTAGATAGCTATTAATACGTAGGTGTGATCTGAGGCTTATTTCTAATGTACATGACTCTGTTAGCATCACATTTCATTTGTCACTACACTCCATATGCTTGCAAACTCCTACTCAGAGCTGCCAAATGGTTGCTCTGCAAGTCTCATTTTAAAGAAAAGCAAGCAGGTTTATTGGCTTTCCTAGCTTAGGATGCCCCAGAAAAATTACACCTACGTCAGACAAGACTGAAAAGCTATTTACTGAAATGGTGCTCTTCCAATTACTTAATATTGTGAAATCAGTCATTAATAACACTTCACAGCTCACTGAAACATTGGTCACCTCAATCTTAAAAGCAGTTGCCAGTTAAGGCATTCTACAACAGCAAAAAAATACTACAATCATTCGAAAGAGAAGTTGACCTTTAGCACAGCAGTCTGAAACATGCTGAAATTCTTATTGTCAAGACACTCAAACTGCAAGTCTGGGTAAATTATAAGACCCCAAGCACTGAAAGTTCTTTAAAAATCTGTTTCTTACTAAGTTTCAAGTTTGATTATTAAGAACACAAGATAGAAGCAGTGATTGAAATAACATGTATTCAAGTTTCTTTCCTGAATGTGAGTCAAATACTGACAACCAGGTAGTCAAACAGGAACATCCTTCTACTTACCTGCACAAATAGACAATTTCTGCAAGAGAGCTACATCTAAAGCAAGCATCTAGATGAATACTTTATCTGTGGTTGCTCACACCCAGACATCCTGAGAGGTCAACCTGACTCATCCAGATTCATTTTTCCATTTGAGTGTAAAAAGTAAAAAAAACTAAACATGGAAAATTCTGTAATCCTCCAATTTCATTTATATCCACTAACTCACACAACTTCACTGAAATCAACAGTCTGTGCCTGGATCTGATTACAGGATTAGGGCTGCTGAAATCACAGACAACTTTCCTCAACAACAATCCAAAGGCAACAGCAACAGGAGAAGGGAAAGAGTTATTTTAAACAACAGAATTTCTCAGAAGCCTCCTTATTTTCCCCCCTAAATTAGTAGTGTTTTCATTCAAATAACTGGATTTAGGTTTTCATATAGCAGCAAGTTTTCCAAAGTGCGAACACTTAGCTGTATGTAAACTAACAGCCTCAGCTTCCTTGTTACCTGGCATGCTATTCAGGTATTTGTAAAAGCAAATTTTTAATATCCCCTTATCATTTTTTTATCCCTTTTCTCATTTTATGATGTAAAAATTAGAAACAGGAAAAAACATCTGTGTTTTAATTACCTGAAATTTCCACAGCACAAATAGTGTTTTTCACTGAGGATGGTACTTGAATAGTATTTTCATATTCTTAATTTATGAAATACCTGCTTCCTGGCAATACTCTCTTAAAAGAAAAGAGGATGCTACAGTAAAACTATTGGGTTTTCTATACACACTACTTTATATTAAAAAAAACCTTGTTTTTTAAAATAGCAGAGCTAACTCACTTATGCAAAACATGACATTTTGATTTTACACAGTACAATTGTCAAAAATATGAAACTTTACACAGTCACATGAATTAAAACAAACAAGTTCCAATCTTCCTGCTCACCTCAACTACAGAATTACTCACCAATATTTAGGCATACTCCAAATACAATGAAATAAGAACCAAACACTGCCCTTGAGGTTCAACCTGCCCTATGCATTTTCTGTTCTCCTTTGTACTTCCCAAGCAAATATTTTTCTGTACATAGAGAAGTTATTGTAAAGCTTACTTTTCTTTGGAGAAGTAGAAAAATTGGAAATATTTTTCTTCAGAAAATGTAGTAAGGAAGCATTCCTTTACGCAAATTCTTTTCATGTTAGCTAATTCCAGCTTTTCTTACAATTTCCCAGGAAAAGTAAAAGCAGCAAAATAGCAGAATAGGCTACATATAACCTATGAACAATGTTTTTAACTTGCAAAACTGAAAAAGATGTAATTCTAAATGCTTGAACTGCAAATTTTATACTTCATTACTACTACCTTGAACAAGGTCCACCAGCATGATTGCTTCCAGGAACAGACAATTAGGAATTACTTCTCATCAGCTATACAAGTCTCTGGCTGATTAGACAGTAACCCACAGAGCAGAAATGTACACAGAGCATAAGTATATAAGCATAAATTACAAGAACATCAGTCGTCCCACACTGGTTACAAGCTTCTAGATAGAGAATATTCTCGTCTGTCTCACCACAGGTCTAGACAGACTGTGCTAAATATACTGCTTATATGGGTACTTTGCTTACACACAAGAACTTGAGCAACAGCAACACAGCTACCTTTTGTGACACTTCCAAACATTTAAGGAGGTATTAAAAGCTTAAATAACTGCTTTCCACCTGAAGCATTAGATATTTCAATTTCAGAATCTAACTGTTCACAGTACAGTGCACCGAAATAGACAAGCAGCATACATATTTCCATCTCAGAACTCTTCCCTGTTACACTTCTATACAGAAGGTATTTGGGGGATAACCAATCATGCAGGTATTTAATGCCCTTAATTCCATGAAGAAATGGCCTCTGGAGAAGAAAGATGACAACTACCATGGTACATAAACCTCACTTGCTATTAAGGCACCAAAGCCACACATTGCTCTAACATGGATCTGCCTCTTGCACATTTTTAAGATCCAGTTTTATAACTCAGAATGCCTTCTCCCAGGTCGAAAATACTCCCTCCCACTCCAACGGATTTTTCACCCACCTCAGATGCTCCTACAGAGAACAATCCTGCATCACACAAAACATCCCAGAGCATCAGATGTTTGCTAGCAGGTTTCCTTTTTAACATGAAAACACATTAGAGATCTTATTGCTTATCCTCAAGTGGATGATTTTAGTACAAATATCTCCTCTTACCAGACATGGCAGTGAGGTCAGCACTACGGCTGAACACTTCTGTAATTCCAAGACCTTTCAATACATCTTTCAGATCAATTTCTTGCTCTACTGTGAACCTGAAAAATGAAAGAAAAATGCAAAAAACTAACCAATGTAAGCAGTTCTTAGAGTATTACTTAGAGGATTAAAATTACTAGAAAATGACAACTGAAATACTGAGACAATATGAAATAGGAGCTTCAGTAACAGTTGTATAGCATAGCAACACTTCCTGTAGAAATGCTTACCCTAATTAGTTGATTTTCACAGCTGAAATGTTTTCTAATGCAGGAGAAATTAAAGGCTGCTAGTAGTATGTACAATCCCTGACTATTACTCTGAAAGTACAAGCCTTGGCAGCTTGAAAAAAGATCAGAACATCAAAAGACAACAGGGTTCAAGTCAAGTAACTCTTCTTCACTCATACAAACCACATTCATAATGACCAATATCTGTTCCATCACAAATCATTATCCAGAGAAGAATTTTATGCAAGATTTTATGCAAGTTAAAATATGATCTGGAGCAAGATCGGAAGTGACAAATCACTGGCAGCATCAGAAATGGTCACATACCCTGTCTAGATGAATTCCAGTCTATGCCTGGAATAAAGTAGGAGAACTGATTCTTGCCATTTTACTGTTTTGGCAGCTCTCAAAAGAATCAAAAGAGACTAAAGAACTCACACACTCGAGGAAGTTTCTCATGTTCTGGTATGACATGCTTCAGCATTCTTAAAAATATAGAAGGCTTTATAGAATCATAGAATTCTCACAGTTGGAAGAAACTTTTAAAAGGCCATCCAGCCCAACTCCCCTGCAATGAACAGAGACATTCACAGCTAAGATAAGGGTGCTCAGAGCCACATCCAGCCAGGCCTTGAAAGTCTCCAGCAACTGAGCATCCACATTTCTGGGCAAACAGTTCCAGTGCTTCACCATCATTACCGTGTAAGACTTCTTCCCCACATTCAACCTAAATCTATCCTGTTATCCTTTACCTTCACGATTGTTCACAATTACAACAAATGTGAACTTTAGGTTTTGTACAAGGCTTCAAATGTATCAAGTTGTCATCTAGTTAATAGGCTTTTAAGGCAAGAAAAAGGATGGCTACATCTTGCATGAGGCTACGCAACTCCTCTGAAATGCTGAGTATTCAGTAGAGGTCCTAGGTGCTCAGGATCTACAAAAATCAAGAGGATCTGAGTACACTTACCAGTTATACAGTAGAAGTGTAACTACAGCCTAGCGTGACTCATCCCAAAGGCTATAATTTCAAGGCTTACTAAAAGTC
The DNA here is from genome assembly GCF_016699485.2 of Gallus gallus. Classification (NCBI taxonomy): domain Eukaryota; kingdom Metazoa; phylum Chordata; class Aves; order Galliformes; family Phasianidae; genus Gallus; species Gallus gallus. Next base: position 20,282,038 of record NC_052540.1, read on the forward strand.
CTGAGTGAGAAAAAGCAAAAAATGCTCAATTCTCATGGTTCTAATATATTACATTCTGCAGTACAAGCAGCAAAGCAATGGCTCCATTTGAGAAATCAACAATTTCTTGCTTAGAAGACAGGCCTTAAGGATCTGAATCGCAATTTCAGCCCAATAAGCAACCTATAATACAAAGCTGCCAGCTGACATCAATTCTAACTTCTCAGATGGAACTTCAGCAAGGTTGTCCTGAGGTGCTAGAACTAGCTTGCATAATTCAATAGCCTGAAAATAAAACAACAAGAAAATCCCACAGTACTGTTGTTCTGACCAGGCAGATCAAGGCAGGTTATGGTTCTTTCTGGCAAGGTCCTTCTGTGAGGGCTAAATATAGGCTGCAGATGTTGGCTACATGTGTACTGCAACAGCACACAGCTTTGTTCCTCTTCTGTGACTGTATCTCAAGAACGACATCTGACCTCATCAGAACAGGACTCAAAAGAATGTAAAAAAGGGATAAGGTTTGTTTTCTTGAAAGAAAAAAAGGATCTTTCAACATTATGTGAAGCAGGAAGGTCAATGAAGAAAACCAAGCATACTGGGACAGTCTTCAAGGGGTGATCTGCAGTCTGTTGCAGTGTCATTAGGTAGTAGCTCCTCCTGAGTTCTTCAAACAAATTGTTAGAGAGCTTTGTATATTAGATTCATGGTCTGCTTCAGTTCTATGAAGAAAGTGGATTAGAATGTTGATCATTTTAGTCTGGGTTAAACTGCAAACATTCATTTTCAAACAGATTTGAAAATGAAAAAGTATAATTTAACAATTCTGTTCAAATTTCTCCTTTGCTATTAAGAGTAATTTGCACATAGATAATGCGAACAAATTATAATGTTGTGATTAACTGTGCTTTCAGCTAGTGTTCAGGCCCTATTACAGTTTAGAAAATGTTCACTTAATTTGATAGCATCTTCCAGGATATAAAAAATTAATTTTATTCCACTGCTGTTTTCAGTTTCTCAGTGGACAGAGCCTGCAGGCCACATTTCATAACATGCCTTCCTGAGTCAGAGCATAAAATATTTATGAAGTTTTTATTTAGAGCATTGATAAAATCCTGCAGATCCACTCTGAATCTCTAATGGAAATCCAACACCTTGGGAGCATGCAATTAATCTTTCTAATTTTTATAAGGAAATTGCACTGTTACTGTGTGGTATTTCAAGTTCATGAGAGCTCTCATAACTGGAAAATGCTGAAGGTAATCAGAACATAGTTGTACCTGTTTTGCCTTTGCTTAACCTTAATTCAAAAAGCATTTAACAATTTTTCTGGAGGTTCTTAGATGAGTGTGACAGGCATGAAAACTAGCCTAAGGTAAGACTTGTTGGGTACAGAATAAATAAGTTATATGACCACACAAAAACACAGCCTCAATTCAGCCACAAACTTCTGTCTGAAATTCTGGCTACAGAGAACCCTGGACTCTCTGCTTTAGGTTAAGAAGAAAAAAACGAATCTGAAACTGCCTACAAAAACTTCAGGCCAGGATCATTAACACCATTTCAACAGTACTTATGCATTTAACTTGAGATACTTCAACTTCCTGAACTCAGAAGCTTAGTTTTCATAGACCTCTGGATTCAGTGTATCTCATACCTGGGATAAAGAGACATCAAGCATCAGCACCTGATACAAAGGCAGTGAAATACTTTGTTTGTAAAAGAGAAGCTTAGGGGATGGAAGACTCCTCACTTGATTTGTTAGTAACATCATGTAACATTTCATTGTGAAAGAAGAAGAAACAGCTTAGCAGAAGTAGTCTCCCCTCCCTTCAAAGGATTTTACCCTGTTCCTTACATGTGCAATATAACCCAAATTTCCAGATCACACGAGAACAAGAACCACTTCTGTGGCTAGAAGGGTTCACTATGTTTTTTCTCTGCTACCTCGTGCACAGCAACACAGAAAGTTCAATGAGTACAAAAGCATGTACTACGTTGATATATAGACAGTTTAATAAAATTCATGAAATCATTATGAATCCTTTGAAGACCATTATGATGCAACCACACATTACTAACTTGTAATAGTAAAAAAAAGTATGAGGTACACAAACATTTAGAGGCAGATGAAAATTCTATGAAAGGTAACAGTGCATTTGAGTAAATACACCTCTAAGCATATACAACTTAGGTCTACAAATAAACCCATTTCACTAGTCCTAATCAAAAATGAGTTCAACCCTTGTAACATTAAGAACGATATTGATTGAAATTACCTCTCAACATTCAACTATTTGTATCTACATATACCGTTAAAACTTTTTGAATTAGCAGCAAATAGTAATCTAATTAGCATCCAAATGAAACATTTTAGCTTTGTTAATTCAAGCTTGAAATATTTGTATGGCTCCTATCTAAACGCAACTTAACCATAATGAGTTTTGCAATAAAAAGGGAGCCATCACTCGGAGTGGATATATTTCTGATGAAATACTCCTTCCTGGAGCTTATACCTGGAAGGGACATAAATGCAGCATTCAGCTGTTGCTCAAACAAATACTATTATGCACTGCACACCCCCAGATCTTCCTGTCACAGAACCTTCACACGGGTGCTACGTAGCTACAGACTTGGTCAAGAGTCCAGTTTTTACCTATGCTGCTATTCCAACCCAACCAAACACAGCCTTCCCCCTTTTACTGATATGGCAGCATATTCTCACCTTGGCAAATATACTTCAACTTTTTGCTTTTTTACAGAGTTAGCCCACTCATTAATCAATGAGGCTTTAACAAGTGGCTCCAATGTGACCAGCGGAACTTCCTGTCTGGAAAGAACAATCATCATACTAATTTCATCTCCTTCATATGGTATTTCTAGAACTTGGTAGATACCACCTGCTTCATTAGAGCCATCACTGAACTCTCCTACAAGAAAAACAGGGAAAGGCTATTAGAAGTACATTCTTTATTTTTACTAGAGACATGGGAAATAAGAGGTAGGTAACAATGACTAGATACATGAGTTAAAAATGACCCTGTATTCCGTAAAAAAAAAAGTTAGAGTTCCTCCATCATAGGATTTAAGTCTTACATCTCCTTTCCTAAACAAGGTAAGCTTATGCAATCAGCCTGTTGGTAATCATACTTCTGAACTTGTTACCTAACTTCCATCTACCTTCTAGACTCTGCTCACTAAATGGAAGTTGTTAAAGCTAAGACCTTCATGGAAACAGGCATAGTTTTTCTTTCAGAAAAAGACAGTTTATTAACAATGAGACAGTAAAATACTGCCAACAGTAGACACTGTAGAATCCATTTGGAGTTCAAGCTCAAGATAAAAACAACCATTAGCTCTGCTGTTTGAAGAATTCATTTCATCTAAGAATATTAGGGCAGTAATGGCTAAGTGTCCTTACATTAAGACTTTGTATTTATTTATAATATAATAGTTTAAAAGGATCTAGAAAAATCAGAGCACGATTACCCAACTACCAATTGGAAAGTATCACTGAAGACATCATACAAATGCCTCTTGATTGCTGAGGGGCATGGGAACATCAACCATCTCTCTAGCAAGTCTGCTCCAGTATTTAGCCACCCTCACAATAAAGAAGTCTTCCCTAATATCCAACCTATTAATTGTAGTACTTAACATAGGACAAGAATAATATTTCACTGAAAAGCGGTATAATTGTAAACAGATTAGAAAACAGTGGATAAATGTTCTGAAAAATCACATGGCACTAAAACATACCTAAACAACAATCATGAAATCATTAAATATGTTGCTGCCTGGTACAACGTACAAGCACCATACCATAAAAACATCTACCATACTATAAAAACATCAAATAAGCATCCCTCCACCAGGCAAACATATTCAAAGCTCTACATGGAAGAACACAAATACTACTGCGAAGATATTAAGGAAAGACTTACTAGATTTAAATTGTTATATCTCCAACTCACCATAATAAAACTCTCCTTGCTGGTACATCATTGGAATCTGCACTTCAGTTTCATCATCCTTAGTGAAAGAAAAAGTTCTTGTATTTTCAGGTCTGAACTGTGATTTCCAATTGCCTTTAAAGTAGATTGCATTGATGAGAACCAAGTGAGTTAGAGCACTGAAGTCTCTTGATGACACAAAATCTTTGATCATATCTAAGAAGAAAAACAACTGTCAGTCTTCATGTCAAATGGAGCATTAAATCAAATCTCAAGACAGCTCAAAAAAAGCAACAAAATAAAAAGCTGTGCTAACATGTAATTTCCAATTCAGATGTTCCATTAAATCTCATATTAAGCCACCAGTGTTTTGTAAACCTGAAGTCACAGTGTAGGTACGCAAATCTTTCCATCAAGGACATGCTAGCTAACTGTTACTGTCTCACTACTTAAATATATCCCATAATTAAATCAAGGGGAAAAGAAAGTTAAACTATTTACACTGGCATAATACATTTCAGCATTCTTCTTCTGTTAATGTCAGATCTATACATTCTGGTTCTGACCCAAAGAATGCAAAGTGGATGTTCAAAATGTATATGCATATCCATTGGAAATTCACCTAGGCTAATTTTTAAGCACTCAGTTTCTAGTCAAGTAGCATCTCACTGATTAGTAAAGGCTAATCTATATAGCTTCTCAGCATTTGTTCTACTGATATTAACTCTTGAAAAGCGCAAGAGAAAAAGATATATAACATCTGTTCTACACAAGGGAGGTATGTCAGCTAAGCATGGCAGCTGCTTCACTCCTATTCCTAAATAAGTCATTTACATGAGAATACAGTCTTACCTGCTTTAGCTCATCTTAAACAGCTTCCTTTTCAACAAAACAATTTGGAGAACACTAAATTTTGCATGCTGACCACATTTGTTGGTGTTCTTGACACATTATAGCCTACTTCAGATGGCTTGCTTGTTCATTTATTTTTAACTGACACTGCAGTACAAAGTGTTAAAATAAATACATTCCTCATCCTGGTTATTACTCCCTTAATGCATTGTTTAAAATACAGATTCTGCTTTCTGGAGCATACAACACCTACCAACTGTTTGCCATATGATACACAAACTTCACACATTTGTTATGGGTCACTGTTCATACTTCATCCCAACTAGAACATCATTAGAAATGAGATGTGACCCATACTTACTCTACAGTTGGAAAAAAAATGAAGGAATATGCTTGTCCTTTATTACTTAGTACATCATTTTCTCTTGAGCTTTTCAGTCACATCTTGTTAATACACTGACATACATTAAGAATTTTCTCTGGCCAGAGAAACCTGGACAGTTACATTTTCTACTGAGCCTCCCATCGTTTTAAACATGCTCAAACTGGAAAGCTGACTGTCTTGTACTCCTTAACTAATGAGAAAGTGAGCCCTCTCTGTCAGAACTGGCAGGCAGGAGGGAATGAGATACAGTGCTCACAGATTAGGCTGAGGGACTGTTACTATCGCAACCTAATGCTAAGAGACCAACAGCTGCCTTTGTTAGCTCAACAGTTCCTTCCAAGGTGATGGCTACAAGCTTGGTCAACAGATGTTGCAGGCATTAAGCATGAGACCTGGGTGCTCTTTTAGAAAAAGAATTTTGCTTTTCACTCAGATATGATGTTTTCCTAAAACTCAGCAGAAGCTGCCGCATTACTTGCATTCCCTTTATTTCTGTAGCTTGAGATAAAGGGCAGAATACACCAGAATAGGTTCCGTTTTCCCATAGAAAAACTAGATGCTTGTTAAAATGAACTAAACACATTATGCAAGACATCTTTCAACTTTAGTGCTGATTTCCTGTAAAGCATTATGGATTCTTAAATGCACATAAAATATAGCAATGTACTAATTCCTTAAAAGAATCCTGAAGTGCTGCACCAACCAAATCTAAATAGGTACATTTAGATCAGTAATTCTGTCCTTACTACTTCTCTATACTGCATTTCTTCGTTATAGAACTGACACAGTATTCCTACAGCCAAATACTCTCTGAACATGTTATCTCATAACCACACAGTGTTAAGATTGGATCACAGGTCTCATTTTGTGCTTCAAGTAACCTTTAGTATTTATTAGCATTCCATTTCTCCATAACTTGTACCTCAGATCCTCAGTCCTCCACACAGCCAAAGCACAGGCCAATAGTCTGCCTGTAGATAAGCGTTTAGCATTTAACAATGGCACTTATCTACACTTTTCTCTAACTTTATATAGAAATCAGTATTAAAAATTTAAAATGACTATCATTAAAACATGCTCTTTCAGTAGATGTTATAGGTACTTCATAGTAGTAACACTGGAAAATATATTCAGACAGATCCTACCGTATGATTAAACAGCTAATTTTACTTAGAACACTACTTCCTTTCAGACAGCTATATATTTTTTCCATGGCAGGATTCATGCTACAGTTCTCTTTGAGTGTAGAAACAAAAGATGAAAAAGTAAAAATTCAGCATCATAACTTGATAAATAAGAACACTTACTGCAGGAAATAGAAACCACATAAACTTACTGTTTGTATGATTCTCTACCCACTTATTGATGTGGGTAGCTACAGCTGCACTCTGGCTGAAATCTATGTTCTCTACTTCAGCTTTAAAGTATTTTTTCACCAACTGCAAAAATTTTTCACTAACATGAAATCCATTCTGAACATAGAGAGAGTTGGCCATATTTAAAACATAATGACTTTCTTCCGTAGTTGCCATATCAGAAAGGTCCTTCAAAAAGGTAAACTCTTCACCTGAGGAAAGAAATACAAATTCAGTGAGAGCACTTCAGAAAACAATTCCATAGTTTTGCACTAGAAATTCAGTCATTTTATGAAGTCCAGCATCATTGTGAAGTCTGCCACCACTACATCCAGCAGTTAAACACATGCAGCCTGACTGAAACCTGAACATCTTCACATCTGAGAAGACAATCGGCAAAGCAGAATACATTTAGAGCTTATTCTTTCAACAACTTATAATTATCAACATTAATAAGCCATTCGAACCCCACCAGACAGTGACAATCAATGATAATCCTCTCAAGATCAAGCAACTAAAAATTCTTCTTATGAGTCATACTTCTATGCTTTGTCACCACAAACCAACAGATTTTCCTTATGTCCTAAAAAAAAACCCAACAATTATTCAGGAGCTTGGTACAGAAAAATAAGTGCTCAGTTCCGATGGTTAGGGCCCCCAGAGTTGGCCTCTCCAAGACAGGTCTAGAATTTCCCAGGATATAGCATGGATCATTTACTTGGGTAATGAGGAGTTTTGGCTGTGACAGCATCAGATTAAATGCCACAGAAACCTAACCACCCTCAAAGCCAAAAGGATTCAAAAAAGCCTGCCTGAAGATAGAAAGCTCACACTGCTTCACTGCCTACCTGAAGCTGAACATTCTAATTTTCTTCACAATGTGACTTAAAAATTGAATGCAATTAAATATTTCAAGCTCAAGTTGTCAGAACGCTTTCACTAGCACTGTCTCAAGAACAGTGAATGGCCCAGCTCAAATGTGCTGCATAGCTTCTTAAGTTACAGATAAGGGGTTAATTTATCAACTGTTAGAGAAATCTGAGTTAAATGTGCACTGTAGTCTCTACAGAAAGCTATCAACTGCATAGAGGTACAACACACAAAGCTTGCCAAACATCTTTTCTCAACTGTATTCAGAATTCCTTCCTCAACACCCATTCACAAAGAACTTAGCATCCAGTAAGTTCTATGAACAAGGAATTCCATTCAGATTTCCATTATTCCAACATCAAAATTAGTGAAAATTCTCTTCAAAATATTTTCCCCCAATCACTAATCTTCCCCCTTTGCAGAAAAATCAGAATGGTTGGCATTGAGTATGCATTCTAAGGCACTACATACAGATGCATGACTTTTTGTTCATCCCACACTATAGTGGTACCATTGTTCTGTTAAATAAATGCTCCTTATTTCTCAGCAAGGATGACAGGAACACATGAATCACAGAAAGGCTTGGGTTGGAAGGGACCTTGAAGATCACCTAGTTCCAATCCCCAAAGTACATGAAATATCATGCAGAAACAACCAAGACATTGGTATTTCCTAAATTAGCCTGTATGCTATGTTATGTAGAGCAAACAGAACATTACAGACAAAATCTATATGTTCTACCTACAAGAACAAGTTTTATCAAAGTAAGAGATGGTGTTTCTAGTTTTATTACCAAGCTCTCCTACTTCTAAGCAATACTGCTTAAAACAATCTTTTCCTTTTCAGGTTTCATTATAAGCCTTGAAAAAAAGATACTTCTGCAAGTCTTCTTACAACTCTAGAGGCAAGAGCATCCTTAACTTTACAGATAGAAACCAAGAACAGTATACTGCAACCACTTGAGATTCAGGTGCCCAAGCCAGGATTGTCCATTAGCATTGCTGCTCACACAGAATCCACTCACACATGCTTCAGCACACTCAGATCATCACACAGTGTCAAGAAGCCCACTGATTAATAACATCTGGACATCATCAGGTCATCTCCACAGTTGCTGAAGCATTGCCAGCTGTTTCTTTAAGTCTAAAAACATGTTGTAAAGCATGATTATACAAGTCCTTACCATTTTTTAAGCTGTCAAAACCCAATGAATGTCGAATTTCTTTCAAAGTGGTTCCATGGGCTCCAAGCTCTATCATTCCCATGGCTATTGCAATGCTCAGAGGACAGAAAAGAATATTCTCATCTTCTCTTGCAGCTCGTAGCTGATTGTAAACATTCACAGAAAGCTCAGCAATAGTTTCATCAGGAAAATTGGTCTTGAAGGCTTTACTAGGCAGAACGAGCAAAGACAATAGTCCAAGGAAATACATGTTGTGAGATATTAAGACCTGAAAGATAATTTTAGAGGAAATAAGTTAACTCCATGTAACAATGGATTAAACTCAAACAAAATGGTTAAACTTTGTTACTTTAAATTTTTGTGGGAAAAATCTAGTTAAGGAGTTAAGGGCATACTTGAGTTTTCTGGAAGAGACATGTATACCCTTCAAAATGAAGCAATGAATTATTCCCCCCCTGAAAATTAGGTATTATCTGATTTTACGCTTCTGTAATCTTTAAACAACAGATTAATAAAATTCAGCTTCTACAAAAAACAACCTCAAACATAGCCATATCTTTCCTACTTTTTCTTGTCAAAATTGATATTGTTAAGCAATGCTAGGAAGTGCTATATATTTCTGCACTTTTTCCACTAAGGAGACTTATGTTTCTTTCATTTGACCTTCCAAGTAAGATGCAACTTATTCAAACTCACACTACTCCAGGAACTGGTAAGACTACTTCAGGTGCAGTAAAAGCTTGCTGACAGCAGTGACAAAGGAAATGTACCATGGTGTTGCTTGGTTGCAAAACCCACAGCAAGCAGCCAATATGTCTGTTAGTAAACAACACTAAGTTGACTGGTTACATTTGCTAACAGACAACAACTTTCCTGCACAGGTCCCTGGAGCAGATCAAATTACTTTATGTAACAGCAAGAAAGATTCAACAGTGGAAACACAATACTAGAAAGAAGAGGACAATACTAACCTAACTTACCCCCAAGCTTTGCTAAAAAGGTGTCAGCAAGCAACAGTTCTCACTCTACCCCAGTTTGGCTCGTCACACAACTACTAGCTTAATTAAAACTGCACATTCTAGAGCTGCATACACATCCATTTCATTTCTCCCTTTCACTTCACACTACATTGGCACTTGACCAACAGGTCAGTCACGGGAGCCAACACCGCTTGCGCCTCAGCTTCTTCTCCTGGACACTTTACTTACAGCTTCAAAAACCACAAGGCAAACAGATTTAGTCCAGAAGAAGAATCTGTATGTTTCCGAGCCAGGTTGCAGGGATTGTCAGCATGGGATAAATTCATGTGAATGTGCTACCCTGCTGCTCAACTGAAGTCAATTTACATGCTGCTAGCCAAAGCGCCTCTGCCTTATGCTTCCCAGCTGTGTGCCTGCAGTTACTGTGGGTCTGTCTATACCTGACAGAGACCCTCAGTAAGCTTCGTACAACATTTATATCATGCATCTTCAAAGAACTATGTAACTGTTATACAGTTATCTTGCATAACACTGAACGATACATAATATAAGCATTACTCACATTTCAGATGAGAAAAATACAAAAAGCAACAAGGTACATGCCTTGGCAGCAAGCAATGTGGTCACTGTTTAAGATTCTTCCTGTCTCCTGGCCATGGCTCAGCCTTCTGTTTATTTTTCATTGAGGAAATGAAACAGATGAATTAACACAGCAAACAGGTGCTTCAGGGAAAAAAGGCAGGTTCTTAGAGAAAGATGAGCCAGAGCCTCCCTCTCCCCACCTCTCTTCTGAGGTTTGCTTATATGTATGAAATATGCTCTATTTCTCCATTTCTAATGAACCCTCCCCATGTCAACTTCTCATCTTTCTGGATGAGCTGATGAGTTTGTTTATTCTGCAAGATATCACAAATTCCCACCAGAGGTTCCTATTCGATTTAAGAACATCACAGAAGAAATCACAAGCCCACATAAGCAGCTTCATATCGTGCACACAACGCTTAACATTGCACTGCCTTTTCAAAGAAAAACATCTCAGTCTGAGGCAAAACCATCATCATTTCACAAACACAAGTTTCATGGACCAAAAAGGCATCAATATAGCAAAAGTTTCTCCAACATGTTTATTAAAGATATTACAATTCCTATTGTAGTGAAACAAATAGATTTTTTTTTGGCAGGGGGTGGGGGTGGTGTGTACTGATGTCATCCTTACAGCCATACAAGAAATGCTAATAAACTTACCATGGAGGATGTCCATAGCAATACCAAAAAGCACACCAAGAACAGCTCAGCTAAGCACAAGGCAGTACTATGGCTTTTTAATAGGACTGTGTGCAAGTTTGCATAGTTCAATATGATTTTAATTATGCAGACAATTAAGTTTTCCCTCCTTTGTATCAAGACCATGGTATTGAACTACTCAAATACACTAAGACAAATGAATTCTCAGTTTTAAAAGAAGAAAATTCCCCAGCTTCCTCACTGCAGAGGGAGCCATTCAGCGCTCCATCATTGATCTCTGCCATGCACATGACTATCAGAAACCCTTAAGTAATTGCAAGAAGTGGGTATGAGTAGAAGACGCAGTGCAGTTCCACAGAGGCAGCGCTCTCAGCTGTTTGTGAGGATAGGGCTCTCAACATACAGTATAGAACAAGCGGTGATGTTTTAATGCAAACAAGGTCTGTGGGAGAAGCCTGTAGAATAGAACAGACAATTGGTCAAGCTGCTTGTCTTCATGAAAAATCATTTCCTAGTGATATTTTATTCTCAGTCTAACCCAAGACACCTGGGATAAGTTCTCCAGTTTCTTTTTCCTTGTACCGACAGCACATGTATGCACTTTACTAACAATGGGAATCTAGCTCAATTATCATTCTAGTCATAACAGTTACTGCCTCCAATTCCACCTTGCTTTAGGCAGTATGACACTTGGTTTCATACTTTCACATGCCTCTTCAAGCAGCAGGTCTTGGTTGAACAAACAGCTGAGCACTTAAAGTACAGCACATTCTCAGCATCTTTCTTCAGTAAGTCAAGGGCACTCGTTTCCACAAAACACAGAATCAGAAAGCATTTTTAAAATACCTGTATTCTACTTCAAGTTAAGGGAACAAAGCTAAACATTGTGCAATTTCTGCTTGGGAAGTTAAACAATCCCTGAGTACCATCAGAATTGACAGTCTTTTCAGACTCAGTTATGAGCAATACTATCTGTCATAGCTGTTCTGTATCAGTGAAATCTAGATAAATACTAGATCAGCTAAATAGTTGCTCTTTTAACTACTGTTCAATGTGGACTTAATCATTAATTTCAAAAGTCACAGTAAACATTTTGCATTGGTTGACATATATAAAGAAAATCTGTTGAAGCTGCTTTCAGTCCCTAAGTAAAAAAATATATTTAGGGCTGAGATGTGAATTTCATTTGAGCTCCAATCAGTGACAGAAGCTAAAACAGCACAACTTACATTAACTGATACACAAATCACATTATCCTTCCAGGTGAAGAAAGAAGCAGCCCTAACTCCTCCAGCAGTAGCATCTTGAAAAAACAAGCGTGCCTCACAAGTCATCTGCAGATGCAGAGGTCTGTAAGCATTAGTTTTGTCCTTGCTTGCAGCGGTTCTCATTAAAAAAAGCAACAAACTAAACAATACAGTATTACTTCAAAACACAAACACTTGCAACTCTACAGAACTTAGTATAGCACAATTAAAGGGGTTACTTAGTGAATTCTACCTCCTGTCATCTGTTTCCAGTAGAGAAATGCCTGTCTCACACCCAGAGGCTTCTTTAGGTTTTGGACACTACTTTGTAGAGGGTTTAAGAGTTTCTTGGAATGGTCTTGATGAAAAATACTATTCATTTTTGTATGTCACATTTCTCACAACAAAAATAAGGAAAAAGCTTGAGGATATGTGTCATTCAGTAAGTCTAGTTTAAGTCTTTGGAAGTTTTTTCTATTCAAAATTGCTGAAACTTTTCGTAAAGGTTTTACCACTCCCAAAATTCTGCTTGAAACTCTCCCACAGCAGGTCACTGTGGGCAGTGCTTCTAATCCTTTGTGCTTCAGCCAGCACAGATGTATTCTTGTACACAAGCAGAAAGAAAACCAATTTCATAATGTTGGAAGAAAAAGATGCATAGGCTAGAATACAGGGCTGATTAACTATAGCTCTTGCCTTCCTCCAAGCATAAGGCTGCAGTGACTAAGAGGAAGTAGAACAACATCACCCCCTCACACCCACAAAATGTGAACTATTCAGATCACTGCATATGCTTTCAGAAAAAATGCATGAGGGGCAAGCATCCTCTGTAAGCCAAGATATTTTAAGACATACCAACAAACTCAAACAGTTGAGAGAAATAAGTACTTTGAATTTTGAAACAGCAAAAATTGAACTCACAGTAGGAAGGTGCCAAAAAATTCAATTAAGGATTGAATTCTAGTGCCTTGTGCATGCCAGACAGGTTGGAAAGAAAAAAAGTTTATCATTTGCTTGTCTTTTACACCTCCAGACTGCGGGTTTTATAAAGAAACTCCTTTACAGCTTTAGAAGCCTAGCAACTTCACAAAATAGAACTGTGATATATTGCCTTAGCTCCTCAGCTGAGACTGAACTAAGATTAGTTGCCTTGAAGATTACTCTTGGCTACATGCAAGCTAAACACCAAAAGTGTGGGAAGCAGAAATGAAAAAACTGCTGATTCCTTCTAAGTAGTGTATAAAGAAAAATTTGGGGAGAAAAGAACACCACCAGTCCCACCAGCATACTTGCTTTCCTGTAAATAGGAATATCCATAGGAACAGATGAGTGCAGCAGAACAGTTCAAGAGAGATGCGATTGCTTACCAAGCAAGCAGACTGCCTTAAGAGCATACTTACCCAATCTACTAGGTAATATTTGTACATGGAACACAAAGATCCTCCCTGAAAGCCATGAGTGTAAAAAATATATATATATCTCAGTTCTCTCTAATTATGCACCTTTTGTTCTGAGGTATTACTGCCAAGAACCAGGATAATATAACTCATGGAAACAGAAGAATAAGTAGGTGTCTGCAAGATGCTTTACGGAACAGTCATCATGGACAGCATAGCAGTACCTGACAAAGTACTTCTGTTATTACAAGTATTTTGATTATTAGAATTAGTGACCATCTTGTGCCCAGTATCTGGAGACATGGATAAACTGACCATGCTAGCTACAGCAGGCTTTATTTGTAGCTAAAATGTTAACTCCTTCATATTAGGGCAAATATTAACATGTTCCTGCCTTGAAAAAAGTCTGTTTTTTTAAAAAAACATTTATCTTAGACTTGTGAGCACACAACCTTGTCAAATGGAGATTCTACAGACAGATGTGGCATCATTAAGCTTGTTTGACTCTGTTTCAGGGATGTGCAATTACATCCATATTTCAATCTGCACAAACATTAGTAATAAAGTTGTGGGATTTTATCACCATCTGTTAGTTACGGAGTCATTGCCTTCTGGAGAAAGAAACCTGGAAATCAGTTTATTAGAAAGCAGCATAATAGCTACGTATCAAAAACCTCTCCTATTTAAACCAGTACTATGCAGGTGATAAGAAAAATGTCTGGGCAGTACTAAGATTTTCTCCTCCTAACAACAGCCAGGCAAGCCCTTCAGGACCTATTTTGTAAGCCCCCCTAACATCAACAGCTTCTGGAAAACCTCTGAAAACATACTGAACAGTTTCACACTGAAAATTTCTACCATTAAATCCCAAATGTTTTCAAACTTTCATGGAGCTTGGCACTGAGTCATTAACCTGCTGAGACAATTATGCAAGCCAAAGTTGTCTTAATTGAGCTTCCTCAGGCGAAATCCCTCAGCTCCAATTAAAAAATAGTGGAATACGCTGAGAAACTGTCCAAAATACTTCTGTTTGAATAGCCTAAAGCAAATATCTACATCCACATCTAGACAATTAAGGTGGTCCTTTTTTTCCCATAAACTGCTAAAAGGCCCACAATTGCAAGGACCCATTTACAACCTCTATATTTGCTGATAAAACATCTGAGAAATTCTTGGGTAGCATGGTGTTTGTTTTTAATCTGCAGCAGGTACAACATAACCCACAAAGAATGAACTATACATAAGAAAGCATTAAGAATACTGAAGGAGAAAACTGTGTAGTATCTGAGGATTTTGAAGGTTAAGGACTGGAGGTCTGAGGAAGATAGACTGAGGGGGAAAGCTTCAAGGCTAGAGGCTCAGCTTAGCTTTACTGCCAACAGATCCAAACTGTCTACCTGTCAAGCCCCATAGGAACACCTTACTTAGATTTTTTAGTAGATAATACATCTCTCAGTGAGGGTGATCAGTACTGTACACTACTCTGGATGAGACCACTCCAAGCATATTGGTCTCACAGTAAAGATTTTGAACTCAACCCACTAACCGAGGAGTAGAAAGAACCAGTGCCTCATTTCTGAAGCATCAGTTGCACCTTATACCTTAGGCAATTTTCTGCATATAGCTTTTCACATATAGAATTTAAACAATAGAAGTGAGGCACTACATTAATTCTAACACAACCATCTAGGAAAGATAGCCCAAATTAGATTAACTTTTCCTTCCTCAGATTTCCTTTGTGTGATTTGGGAAAGAAAGGAAGGTCTGACCTAATTCCACAGTAACTTTCTATCAGGAACAGCAGAGACAGCACACTAATGAGGTATTTTAGATACAGAAACAACTTCTTTCCTGCTCCTGCATGTACTGCAAATTCTTTTACAATAGCCACATCTCTGCTCCTTCACAATGAAATCCAGTTGATCAGAAGGCTCCAAACTATAATTTAATTAAAAGGGCAGTAGCTAAGTCCCCCCATATGCAACTGCCAGATGCAATCACTGCAGTTTAAGTCTAAAGGCGACGTTATTGCATGTACTGGAGCATAGTCTTATATGCAATGAAAGCTGTCACTTATGTCAAAGACATTTCTGTAATGCATTATGATATTACAGTTTCAGCAGAATGAAAAAATACACTTTGTGAAAGCATTTACAGCCTGCAAGTTCAGAAACAACATTTCAAGTACCATACACTTTCTTGAATCTCTGCATTTTTACATAAAGCAATAAGATGTTACATAAAAGAACATACTGAGTTTGGCATTACAGGAGCTCTCGTAGCCCTTGAGAATGAAGGACTGAAGAACACAGGAGTAAGAGATAGAACAGGAGACCTTCACTATCCATAATGGTGAATACCACATTAAGACTACCTTGGAATTGTTTCTGATGCATTTCAAAGGAGAAACATCTCCAAAACTTACCAACCAAGGAAAAATTCTTAAAGGTATCCAATAAAATGCAGCCAAGAATGATAGCCTTTATATCACTTTAAAATCACTAAATGGAAAAGCCACATACTAGCTGTGAGACTGTTTTGAAAGTTCAGTTTATTAAAGGATTAATTTCTGCTTCATTCAACTTCCTTCAATTGGAATTCAGAAGAAAAAGATCAGACTATGTACAGTAGTATCAAGAAGAACAAAGTTAATTAAAATGTATCACAATTTCAGAAAAGGATTCTCATTTCATAAACTGAATGAAAATGTGACATACCAAACAGCTTCGTAATCTACAATACGAGTTTGAAGCCAATACTGTAAATGGAACCCAATGTTGATCGCATTTGCATAGCATCACTACTGCAAAGAGTGGTTATTCACACATTAACAGCACTTAAATCAGAATTAGTTTCTCATTGCAAAGAAATAAGATACACAGATGGCCTCAGGAAAGAATAACATTTAACACTAGCACTGGAAGTAGACATTACATCCCAATGACAAAATGGAAATTATCATTGGAAATATTATCTGATGCAGAGGCATTGCTGCTTTAGCGCTTTGCCACTTCAGGGTCTGCTCCTACAGCCCAAGGCAAGCTCCCAGCCACTGGTGAGTTTCCAGTCAGTTACAGTTACTCCAGTACAAAAATGCATATATCAGACAGCCCATCAGGACAGCCATGGACCTGACAGCCAGCAGCACAACTCGATTAACCATTGTGCCATGATAACTCAAGCACAGCAGCATGCCAACCAGGCTCCCTGGGCCACCGGCAGCACTGGCACCTCCTGTGCTGGCAGCTGCTCTGCACGCAGTCAGGGAGCCCGGCTGGCAGAGCTGGCCAAGTCATTGCCACCCGCTAACAGAGCTGTGTTGGCAGAGCTGCTGCAGCCATACAGGACATATGAAGGACCGCTTTTGAAACCAGTTGAAAGAGTTGTTCTGGCAAGCATGTTGAGCCTGACAGAGCCACCACACTAGTACAAAATTCAAGTGAAAGCAGCTGTAAAGCTAGTCCTGTACAAAAACTTCACAATAAAGAAGTATTAATGGAAGGTAGGTTATTTCTGAACCAGCAAAACAGAAGCAATGAAGAGCACATTTAACAAAAAACAGCAATCAGAAATTAAAATTTAACATTATTACAATGTAACATTCACAACTTCACATATTTCTATAAGATAACATCACAAAATCCATTACAAAACAGACCCTGTAAACTACAGAATAATCTAGATTCAAAATTCAGGTAGCAGTAGGATGCCTTACTACTTAGCACAAGGGGAAGCTCCAAACAAGGCACACCACAGTACTTTTGTTTTAAAAGTTAGAGATGCTGATGAGTAATCATCCTAAAGGAATGAGAAACATGAAAAGACCACCTGCAAACCAAAGGTGAACTTATCCTTCTGCCCTAAGGTCAGTTCCAGTACTTAACTCAAAGGCTTCAGCATTATTGCTACTTGCAATACTAATGTTCATCTACTTGCACATACTTACTTTTCCGTCTTAGTTCCATGATTTCTTCAACTCAAAACCACCAAGCTGATATCTCCCCTACTTAAGACTAGTTCTGCAAGCATATAGAAACAGAGCAACTAGGACACCAATACAGACAGCTTTTCAACTTGTTACATGGTCAAGAGGAAAAAACAGCTAGCTTGAGATAACGAATGGAATTGCCACTGAAATCCTCACTTCTTTCTCCACATTATTCAGTTCGTCCATCCCTATCACTTCCCTGCATCCATGCATTTACCACATTAAAAAAAGATCCAATAATCTCATACTGTTCAAACTGGGTGGTTGAGCAAGATATAGGATACTGAATTTTCTTCATATGTTTTTACAATTGTTCAGAGAATACCTGAAAGATCAAGGGATAAGTGAGGAAATACAAAGAGAAAGACAAAGGAAAAATCCCTCATTTGCAGGTATCTTATCCACAACAGACATTACGCCCTAAAGAAAAAAAGCACTCTTCAGTTAAAGGCAAAAAAAGGCTCACTTAAGTACAAAGAAAATATTCACATTCTCATTCTAAGTGTTGTTTATCCTGGCCTTTGAGACGTATAGCTGTTGGTAAATCCCTTTTGGCTTACCATGGATAAAACAGCTCAGTTTTGAGTCCAGCATTCCAGCTGCCCCTGGAAGGTGGAACTTGGCCCTGAAGATCACCATTCAAGCCTCACCAGTGTTTATGAGAACCAATTCTATGATTGACCATTTAAACAATGCATGTAAAGAGCTGAAGTGGTTTTAATCTTGCTCACTCAGAGCTTGCCACGCAGAAGCCTGGATCATACTAGATCTGAATGCAAATGCTGAAGCAATACACATGACCAAAAGCAAACATGAAGCACTGAAGAATTCACTGGTTCACATCTGTATGATCTCCCCAGGGCAATATGAACTTTTGTTACAGAAAGATTTCTGTACTTTGACAACTCCAGTCCCTTACAAAAAGTAATCAATGCATTCCCAAAGCACACAGTAAAAAGTGAGGGTTGAAGTCTTACTGTCTACCCTGCTAGGAACAAATGCTCATTTTTCAGCAAGTCATAGGTGTTCCATCCCAGACTTCCAGACAAGTTAATATCCAGTTCTGGCCTATTATAAAATATAAATAGTAGCCTATAATACAAAACATGGGGCTATGATTCATGCGCGTCTACTATTTTACATTGGTGGGTAAAAGCACACACCCTCATGAAAAGGTTAGATTAATTGGAATTAGCCTGGCTTTGAAAAATTAACAGGCTATCCAAGTTCTCATGCCTGTTGGTATCTCAGTTTTCAAGCCCTCCCACAGGTTAAGTCTAAATTAGGATGTTAAATAGTTGAGGTGGGCAGCTGCACCTCAAAACAGGGAATTTTGACCTAATTTGTACCATCCAGTTCCATTAACACAGACACACGAGATATTAATTTTCAATCAATATATTTTAGCAAACTCATTAGCCAACAATCAACTAGAACACATTGCCTCATACAGACCTCCTGCAGTTAGTGCAGCTGTTGCAAAGCATTGCTGGAAGCACACATTTTAGTTACTCACTGCAGAACAGTCATTCTGTGGCTTCCAAATACATCCCACAGTGTGAATGGTCTCATCCCTACTCACACTAAGTCTGTTAACCCTTCAAGAAACAGAACACTGCACAGAGCTGTAATAGTTTCATACTTGCTGTACCTACTAAATACAACATTAATGATGGGAGGCATGAACACACACTTGTCTAGGTAAGACTTGCATCTCCATCCAGAAATTAAGAGCTTAAAACTTGTCTCCCATGATTCACTGAGTTTTGGAAACTGTTACTATTCTTACTACATACTAGGAGGGGCAAGGAAAGGCCTAGTAAAATAATGGATTAAGAATACTTGTTTTGTTTCTAGAAGAAACATCAGTGAAACACAGCATAAACACTTCATTTGATGGCTAAATTTTGGACCACTTGTCACTAAACACAGCTTTGCTCTGAAATTTCTTCCATCAGCTTAAACGAACTCATTGTTTATGACACCAATCTTTGCAAGATTTAAAACAGTAAGAGATAATATATTAGAAGTACACAAAAACTGAAGTTCTTAAGATTACTCCTTTCATCAGAAAAACAGGCTATTTGAGGTGAAATTCATGCATTTTCTACCAACAATAATGCAACACAGTATAAAGAAGACTAACCATCCTTGGTTGCCAAAGCAGGAGAAAACTTAAATCTAAAATGGATATTTTCCAAATATAAAGGAACCAGCAACTGATAAAAATACTGAAACAAACTGCCTTGATCTGTAATATGAAAACCTGCTTGTAGCTTGATGTTTGTACCTCAGCAACACAATGCCTTATGTGTTATTGATACTGTGCTTCTGAACTGTTACTGAAACACCACAAAGTTACTGCTTCTACTAAAATACTGACATAGACACATCTTCCTTATGCTGAAGGTAACAAATTGTCTTAAACTGGGACAAAGTTGTAGACTGGTAGGTCATAGAGATGATTAAATACTAGCATGTCATTTGTAGGAAGAAATTCCACAAAGGAAACTAATACAACTTCCCTTGACACGCAAGTACAATGGTTATACATAGGTTGCTCCAAAAGTAATGACTCCTATTAATTTAATGGAAACTACAACAAAATGAAAAGCAGCTATACAACACTGTTTTTCAACATAAGCATCATTAGCATTTTCATGAGTGATGAGAATAGGCACCAGCATGCCATGCCTGCCTGGCCAACCAAAACAGGGCTTGTTTCTCACATCACCACCCTCACTGCTGAAACACCACCCACCACCTCACTGTGCTCACATCCACCATTTGGTCTCCAGAATTGTTCAGCAGGGATCAGTAGGTGTCAATGGATACCATTTTCTCCTGCATGGAGGAATTCAGTGACACACCTTTGCTTCAAATGCACTTCCATGACAGACACCATTCTGTCAGATTTCCACTCTGCTGCCTGCCATCTGCCTCATGGCAACAAAATGTGATGGAATACCAGGTGGGATGTCCAGCCTCTACTTCAATACCACCACTATCTACCTCCAATAACTCTGGGCCACCATATTACAATAGGAGGTATTACTTTCAGAGCAGCCCTCAGCATAACTACAAGAACTTTATGAATTGTGTGTTAAGTTGCTTCAAATGCAAGTCTTCCAGTTAAATAAACACACAGCCTTTGACATGCTTACTTTTACCACAAGTGAATCTGGTTCAGGGGCTACAGCACAGCACTACTCACACCAGAAAACATTCTGAACCAAATTAAAAATGTACCAAGAAGAAAAATAAGTGATTTCCCTAAGTATTTTCATAGCTTGTATTAAGACATCAATTACCATAGCTTGTCTTTTAAATTAATGATTCATAGTGATGGATTATTCATGCAAGTCAGCCAGCTGAACATTGTACTTTGACTCAAGGGAGAAGGTATAGCATGTCTTAATTAACTTTATTTTGTGTAAGTTAGAAAACAGTCAAACTTTTTATCACTGTAGTCAACCAACTAAAATAAAAGAATATAAAAGTAGTACAGCAGCTGAACAACATTTTCAGTAGTCTCAATAATTCACATAAGCAAACTATTCAGAGCACACTGACTCTGATGAGCTCCAAAGTAGTTATAAAGTACTGTCTTGTTGAAAGAACTGACATCAGACCTACTCTATTTAAGCACAAAGAAGATGGACATCTCATATTAATGTCTCCTGTCACAGGGACAGTCCCGCAAGACTTCAAGGATGAAACAATTTATTCCAGAAGGTTAAAGTGTTTTCACACTGACTGAAATGGTACTCAATACCGGATTTTTGCCCAACAAGTGAATGACAATACAGCATTCATTTAAGCTGATAATCTAACTACCTCCTTGAACATAACTAGTATTAATAGACTTAAACAACTCATCAGGACATTGCAAAACAACTCTAATTCAAGCAATATCTTGGACTTGTAATTTGTAAATTTCAGACAGCATTATTCAACCTCTGTACTGAAAGACTTGCAAATTAAAAATGGGAAACTGATGACACCACTTGCCCCTAAAGTAATGTGAATCACCTAATATTTCAAGATGCTCTAGAACAGTAAAGATAACCATACTTCATGAATATCAAGGCCACCTAGTCACTTACACAGCTTATAGATAACACAATGCTGTTTCAAGTATCAAATCCATTCAAATACACCTTTAGAAAATTAATACTCAGATGCCTGACAATAACTACTGGATTTTACTTTGTTAGGAAATGTCTGTTTTCATTTTATACTGGAGAAACACACATTGTTAGACTGAATGACTTGTTTTCAAATCCCTTTGTTATAGGCAAGGGAGGGTTTTTTTTTATTCTTTAGAACTAGGCTATCTATTGATAAGTAATTGAGTAGTAACTCATGGGTGAGATAAATACAGGATTATTCACTTAATAAGGAACTCCTTTAGGAAGCAATGAGTAAATATCAATTAATTCCTACCAATCATGAAGCAAAAATAGTGGCAGTGGATAAAACACATCTTCCTCTTCAGGGCTTTCACTACAGGTAAAGATGATCCATACAAGATAGACATAGCTCCTTCTAAATACTGCTGTAGGCAGGTTGGAATTTTTATGTTGGTTGATTCTCCTTGCAAATACAAGTATTTTCTTATTGAAAAATATCTTCATCACATAATGACTTGAGTTGGAAGGGACCTGGTCGATTATATAGCTCCAACCCTCCTGTCATGAGCATGGTGCCCATCCACCAGAACAGGTTCCCGGAAAAAGTCAAACGAAACCACCACCACATGGGCTGAGGAATGGGCACCACATGAGCAAAGGGGGCACAGAGACTACTCAGCATAACTATGAAGTGTTGGACATACATTTGCCAATCTGATACATCAGTTATATCTGATATATCACTTCAATAACTTATTTTCCTGGACCACGAGAGGTCTTATCCTCTCAAAACAAATTAGTATTTTGCACTCACTTCATAGAGGAAGATGCATCAAACTCATAAGTACAGCATGTGCTGATACTGTACATACATTTTGCTCCTTCACACATTAAAAAAGTAATGACATTTTGATTCATGTATGTAAGCGCCCAAATAGACTTTCAATCACCTTATTCCTTACTCAATTCCATGGAAAACCTTTCTACCTGCCCTGCTGCTTCTTATCATCCATAATTAGACATGCTTGCTTGTTTTTCTGATGCTTGTTTTTCCTTAGCATCTCCTCATAAAACTAATATTCTGTGTTCTTCAGTATTTTAATGCATGCACTATAGGGACAGCAGACAAACTGCCAGCTGCAGATGATGCTAAGCAGCTTCTGTGCAAGTAGAGACCCCAAAAGCTTCCAAATCCACATGCTTATTTGTGCTACTATGACATTTTCTATGCCTCAGAGATAACAGAGAGAACTAATGAAAGGCTCTCCCATGGGAAGGCAAGAACAAGCATAGCTGTAGCACACAGTGAAGTGAGGAGCTGCTTTCAGACATGAGTAATACACAACTTCAGAGCCTGTCCCGAGGACAAACAGGAACACCCACAGCCACAAAGCACCACAATGGCTTCATGCTGCTTATTCCTTTAAGACATTCTTTTATTAGCAATGTTACCTCATGCCCTGCCGAATTTCCAACAGCCATTTACATACTTTCACATACATATCCCATACCCTGGGAGCTGCAGAGCAGGGGAAAAAGTTACATAGCAGCCATTCTCTCATCACTGAGATTTTAAAAAAACACTTTTTTAGGGGAAGCTCATGAGGTGGTATATTTCAAAAACTATTTCCTGTTCATACCAGTAGAAACAAAATTCTTCCTATTTACTCCAAAAGAAAGCCAATTTAATCACTGCAGTATTAAAACAAAATCATAACAGAAGACCAAAACTGTTTATCTAACACTCAATCTGACTCTACTCTTACAATTGGTAGATGCATGTTCTTTTAACACTGCCTTATCCAATTCTCATGTACTGCTATTCCCTTATTCTGAAATCCTTAATTATGCAGCCTTCAGGAATAACTTCTCTCAGGACAGATGGAAATGGGAGAACATGGAATACATGTTCATGAGTTGTGTGAGGGAGAATCACTGCCAGAGTCACAGGACAATAAAAAAAGGTGTATGGAAGCATACATAGTGTTGAAGCAAGGTCATATTTTCCCACATTAAGCCACAAGCACGAGAGGCTTATAAAGTGTTAAACTAGAAAGCTATTCTTCAATTCAAATGTCACTTCTCTCCAATATTATTGGAGTTTATTTTAGAAGCATTGAGTCAGCTTTGTTGTTTTTTTTTTACTTTAATAAAAACAGCTGTTGCCTGTAAAGTTATTGTGAATAAACAATGCTACTTAATAAAGAGGTTTATAGTTACCATATGCAAGTGCACATGCTTTTAAAGAAAAAATTACTACACTAGTGTCTTAGAATTTAATAAGAGAAGTTTATTCCCCTTGAGTACTTGTAAGAATCATTAGACATCTTTTGATTCCCACTAATAACTTGTATTTTGGCAGACATGAACATCTCCTCCCCCTGCTTTTTGAGTAAATCTGAAATTAACAAGTCAACAAGCTGATATATCTACAGCAGAAGTAACCTGGCTTTCCTCTCATCTCCTCCTCACTTCTCATTCCTCTCAGCTGATAAGGATATCATTTCCCTGTGGGCTTCACCTCTACTCACAACGCTGAGACCTACCCCCCCCTTCCCTTCACACCCAAACAATCTCAAGTTGAAAACCTAGTATTACAGTAAGCTCTTTGTGTGGGCACAGGTTTTGATTAATATCTTTAAATAGTTTAGAAACTAGAGCAAATGCTTTATGGAAAGAAGTTAACCAAGAAAGAAAACATGAGTTGCTTCAGTGAGTTCAAATTGCGATGTGAAATACCCAATCATTAAATGCTCAAAGAGCTGCTTTAATTTAGAAGTGGAAAGAAAAACATTCCAAAAGGGCAGTTTTAGTGTACCAATTAAAAAAAAGAAATCTTAAATCTTTAAACCTATTTTCTTTGCAGCTGTAACTTATATAACCAAGATGCACACAGGGAAAACTGGGGCAGCGAGCTTTACCTCAGACAGAAATGGTGCTGTTACTGAAAAACAGCATTTTGCTCTATTGTCAAGGCAGGAGGCAGTCTCCGGTGGCTCAGTGATCATGAGGAATTCAGACAGGCTGACTTCAGTAAAGTACCCGTGCTCCTAACATTACCCCAACATGCCAAGGTCAGTTAAAAGATAACATTATGAAGTATATGTCCAAGTTCTCTAGCTTACTCTGAAGTTCTGTAGCAAGGGCTAAAATGGTATCTCCGCTCAAGCAACTCACTAGTGGTAGTTTGCATCTAGTACAAGCATTTGGGCACATTATTTTATTGTCAAGCTAATTAGCACATGCTGTGGTATCTAAGCAAAATTCAGTTGATTCCACAAGTAAACCAAGTCCTAAATACATCATTAAAAGAAGTTGGAAAGCAGGTGATAGTTTTCCCTTCTCATACCAGGGAAACTCCAAGCCCACTCCATATACAGAAATTCAGATGACAAAATATGTGAAAACAAATGAGCACAGGAACTGAAGGACTCAGGGGATCACTCTTAGCTAACAAGAATTTGTTTGTATAAGCATGAAACACCACCGAGTACAGCTTCAGTTTGGATAGAAGGGATCTTTCTAGAAACCTGCAGCCCACTAGACTCAAGTCATCATGAGGTCAAACCTTTTGTCAAACATGCACAGCAGATTAGATATCCTTCACATTAAGCAATTATTACTTTAGATGTAACAATAATGAGGAAAAACAGCAAGGCTGAAGAACAACCAAATAAACACAAAGACAGCTCTGATTAATAGGCAGCTATTTGGTTAAAATTGAGCACAATCACACTGCTCAACTTCCTTCCAGTAGGAATATTACACCCCCCCCCCCCCCCCCCCCACCAATAAAAAACAGCTGTCTCAAGATCTGAGAAAACATTCTTGAAGAATTACCATATTTAAACACTGAACAAAACCAAAAAATTCTTCACAATACAGAAGGTCAAATCTTGTTAACCAAAAGCAAGGTGCATATTTAACTAATTAGCTTGTATCAACAAAACATTCTCTTCTCCCATCTCATTGCTACAGCTGCTCTGCAATGACTCTAAAAGACCAAGAAGGATGTGGATAACTCACACAGCTTTTATCACATTAGCCACACTCTGCTGTTCTCATAATCATTAGCTTTGAAGTATATTAAACAAAGCAGAATGTGACCTTAGAGTTGATATTTTTATCACACCACATAGGAACAATTTCTTATCAGACATTTCAGGCCACCAAATGAGATGCTGCTGAAAATTACCCAAAACACAAACAGTCAAAAGAACACCACTGCTGTCCTGCCAAGCAATGCCAGGCAGCAACCACCTTACTAGTAAGGCTCTGTTATAGACACCTAATTTTTGCTTGGCTGAAGGAGCAACAAGAAGTGGATTGTGTGTATGGGATCAGCAGGAAAAATTCAAGCTTATTAATACAGCACAGCTCTAATAACAGAATGCACAGGTTACCTTACCTACATTTATACTTAGTTCTATGCAATCACTAACAAATTCCACTAACCTTCTGATATGCAGTTCACAAGACTAAAAACATTCAAAAGAAATCAAACAACAATTTTGAAGATGCCTTCAAATTAAAATCAACTACTCTGGTCTTCAATGTTACAAAGTTACTACTAAACAGTTTACTTCATAGATCCCTACTATCTGCTCATCACCTTAACTATTAATTGTTACCTCCTATATCAAACATAGGCAACTGTATAATACAAAGAAAACCAGGCATGTTTAAATTCGTGTTCCTACACCAGATTTTAATATAGTTTTAACCGCAGGGTATCACAGAGACTGAACACAGGACTTGTGTAGACTCTGTTAATTAATGTTCAGACAGTGTTTTACAAAGACAGAATAGTGCTGCCTGCACAGAACATGGACTGTCAAGTTATTTTAAAAGACATTCAAGCATGTCAGAGATATGTCTCCATAGATGAAGAGCACACAAACTTGAGTTGGATAAACTAGTAAGATACTGTAACAATCAGAAAGGTCAACACAGTAGAAGACCAACACAGGAACCTAGTAGCAAAGGAATGATGTTACAGAGGAAAAGTGCTCACCTGTCTCTGAAGATCTAGGCTCACAGGGAAAACTCCACAAGGGAGGGGTCTCCAACCAGAGGTCCTTCCCCAGATGCAGTCAGCTCATAAATGAGGTCTAAGAGAGGTGCAGCCAGGCTCCACCCATTCTGGTCACACAGCTGAATTACCTTCACCTGTGCTCCCAGGGCTGACTGGGTCCTTTCCCCAGGTGCTCAATCAGTGGTTCAGGCCATGACTCAACAGTTACCATACAGATACACTAATTGGAAAGCATTCTGAAGACCTTGGGGTAGCTAGAGCTTGGGGCAAAGAATCCTACCAGCACCAGCTCCTCTCCACTGCTACATTTAGTAATGCAACAGAAGTTGAATTAAGAGATAGGTAAACTCATTACATTTACATCTATAGAATAAGTGTTGGGAGTGTTTACAATGATGGAACACTCAGACACACCTGGAGCTCTACTGGACTATCTGAACACATGCTCTTCTATGACTGGAAGACCTTATGAAGCAGCACACCACAGCCATAGACTCCAACAGAAACAAAGGCACTCAGCAGGTGCATTAATTGCAGGCCATTTTCAGAATCTACTTAAGTCAGCAGCACAGTAACTTGGGATTTCAATAGGCCAACAGATACACAAGATAATGCAGAGTTCCAGAAAAATGTAGATAGATGAGTAGCAGCTTCATGAATGCTTTCACATACACAGGACAAAACTATTTACTAAAAATAGTTGGTGAGGTGAGCAAGTCAAAACAAATTTTAAAACCTAAACCAGATTAACCTTGCCACATGATATCACGTTGTTACCTCATAGTTACTCTGTGCAGTCCTGTAGACAAGACACATTTGAAAGTAAAAGCTTTTCCTCCCTATTCTCACCTCCTGAACAGTTACTCCCAAACAAGCTAACATTCTGAAAAATGAAAAGGCTGTAAAAATAATGAAGTATGAAACAGGCCCAAGAGCTTACTGCTTTAAAAAAAAAAATCTAGAAAAGCATCAAAACTATTCTTAATACTATGATTTAAAATAAAATATTAGTACCAGTAGGACTGCAGATTTGTAACTTCATTTAAAGCCACCAAGAAGTGACAATATTATAGACATGTCTATACCTCAACCCACACTATGACATTTCTGTGTCTATCACCTAAACTAACCAGCAAGGCTTTCTGTTGGACTGAAGCACTAATAGCATCAGAAATACTGATAAAATAACTGAGGAATCACAGACAAATACCCTGCACACATAATAAAGCACCGTAAATGCAGCACTCATCTTCCAGCATCCTTCCTTACCTACATGAAGATGGTGGGCACTGGTAACATGCATGGGTAGCACACACAGGGGCTCTGCTCCCACACACAGATGTCAATGCCTTCCCACTTTACCACCTCGGTGCTGCAAGGAGATGCAGCTGGCATTGAGGAGCACCGTGATTTACCGATTTACCCCCTTCTTACACTAGAATCCTCACCGAAGTAAAACAAATTTAGAAAAGTTGCAAGCTAATGCATTGGGAATGAAGGTGCAAACCCAGAACCGTGCTGAGCTTTGGCTAAAATTCACGTTGGTTACTGAGAGCGTCATCTCAAAGCTTTCCAATAACGCAGTTAACAGAAAGCACAGAAAGTAACACGACCGTTCGCAAACAGCCCACGTAGGGGACATCTACAGAGCAGCACCAAACCAAGCAACGGAGAGACGCGCGGCAGCACCTCAGCACAGGGCTGGGGCAGCAGCCGCATTCAACCACGCACACAGCACAGCCGGGACAGAGCATCGGACTACCCCAACATAGGAGAAAACATACGCAGGTGGACAAACAGCAGGCGCTGGGACAGCAGAAGGCTACATAGCTGTTTCTCGCTCTCTTCTCCGCTCGCTCCCCATACAGGTCCACACCGCCCGCCGCCTCCCCTCAGGCACTAACGGACAGCACGGCGCGAGCGCTCCCCTCCTCACAACCCGCACCTCAGGTGCATACAGCGCCTCATACAGCACCGCATCACACAAACAGCAAATCACAGCCTCCCGCAACCCCAAGCACACCAACAGTACCAATAACAACAGGCTAAAGGCACTCACCAGCTCAGCACAGAAGCTCAACACCACCCCCTCCACACTCCACCGTGGGAAGTGCTGCCGCCACCGCCCGCGCCGGGATATGCCCGCCGCGCCCCGCCCCGCCCCGCCGATGCTCCGCCCGCTCCTTCAGCTTCGAACTCTGATTGGACGTCCTCTGCTCCTCCTCCTTCCCCCCGCCCGCCCCTTTTGCCGCCGCGTTGTATTGTGGGCTTTGTAGTTGTGGGGAGCGGACTACAAATCCCAGGGGTCCGCGCGGCTGCCGGTTAGTTCCGGACAACGCCTGGTGTGTGGTAACACGGCGGACGCTTCTTCCTCGTAGGGCTTCCGGTGCGGCGGAGAAGCCCCCTCGGAGCTCTGTGGGTTTTGCGGGGTGGAGGGGAGCTGAGGTAAGGTGGTGAGTTGAGCTGCTTCGTCTTCTTCTTTTGGCCAGACTCTGCAGAGGGATAAGCCCCTGTAGAGGGAGAGAGTGTGAGAGAGAGAGAGGGTGGGGGTCACTGGTACGTTTGCGTCGGGCCTGGCTTTCCCTTTAGGGCTGCGCTACGTTAGAAGCGTGAAACTTTCAGGTTTGGGGCCTGGGTGAGGGGCGAAGAAGCGTCAACCGTATGCGAGTGTAGTGTGGGCCTTATCCTTGGCCTTCCCCTTCCTTTTCTGGGAGCGGCCCATCAAGCAGGGTGACCTGAGCTAAGGGCTCGTCCTTGTCCCTGTCCTTCCCGCTTGGGGCCCTCCTGGTAAAGCAGGGTACCAACCCCTGCCTGCAGTCCCGCAGCCGTTCGTGGGAGCGTAGGCCCGCGGTGTATTTTTAGCCCGGCCTTGTACTGCTGAGCGGTGCTGTTAGGGGCAGGCCCGGCTCGCACCAGGTGGGGCCTTCCGCCGGCCCTGGAGCCTGGGGGAGGAGAGAAAGTGCCTGCATCGTGCTCCCTGTGAGGACTGGGCTTTGGGCAGGTGCTGTTAAATGCTTCAGTGTGCTATGATGTGATTAATGAGTGGTGAGTGTGTGGTCTTCCTGGGGCTTGCCCAAGTAGGGGGCACAGGTATGCTGCTGAAGCCTTGGGGCAGGTGGCTGTGCTCTTTTTATCAAAGGAACCGATTGCTGAGTGCTGGTTGTTTACCCATTGGAATGTGTTATTGTGTTTGGAGATGTTTCTGTTTGTGGCTTAGCTGTCGGTGGTTGATAGGGCAATAACAACAGAATAGTTTTACTTTCAAATTCCCAAGGAGAAGAAAAACAGCTTGCGAGAGAAACAGGGTTGTGTTGTGTTATTCTATATTGTATTGGACAAGAGAAGGCTTAGGGAGGCATCTTTTTGGCCCTCTAGTATTTAGAAAGAGCATATTAACAGGAGAGAAATCAACTTTGTATGTGGATCAGTAGTGATAGGAAAAAAAAAAAAAAACTTTGGTTAGATGTTAGGGAGAAATTCTTGGCTTAGAACGTTGAGGCCCAGGCACTGCTGCTTACAGTTGTGGGTGCCCTATCCCTGTAGGTGCCCGAGGCCATGGATGGGCACTGGACAGCCTGAGCTGGTGGGGGCAGCCAGCCCATGGCAGGGGTTAGGACTGGGTGGGTTTGAAGGTCCCTTCCAACCCAAGCCATTCTGTGAAAAACAAATTATTTACTGGTCTAGCAAATGAAATTAGGGCCTGGTCCAGGCAGCTGCTGTTTCTCATGTGATAGGCAGACACAAAAACAAAGTATTTATATTAGGGTGTACTAAATAACTTCTATTCTGAACTTCAGACTGTGAGTTTATTGTAAGCCTGCTTTCAGAACAGGTTTTAATTATTTTGAAATAACTGTCTAAATATAGGCATCTTGGATTTGTTGTGAGTTTGTGCAACTGGAATTAATCACACAAATTGCCCTCACAAAAATAAAATGCATAAGTAGTTATGCTTTGTCAGAGTGAACTCATCTGGAAGTAGCTGTGGTAGATGTGCATGCAGGTGTTTGAGGAGTGCATGTTTGCTCTACTAAGAGGCATTTGAAGATGCTTATTAAACTTCAGTGCTATTTTCTGATAATATTCCTTCTGCAATCTCTTTAGTGAAGCTGCTGAATGTAAGAGTTAGCAGAATAAAGAACCTGTACAGTAGGCTGCCTGTTTGTTTCTTGTTGTCTTCACTGGTTTTAGAATAGACATTATCATTGCAGCTGCTCTTGATACCAATTTCAGTGAATTCAACCATTTGGTCAACAAGTCACCCTGGCTCTAGAAAGAGAAGTAGCTCAGTATATGATGCACAGAGGCTTTAAGCTTTGTACTATACAGTCAAAATTATATAAGGGGAGTGATTATGATCTATAATTGAAAATACTGTGCAGGTAATGTCTCTCCTGACAGGAAAAGCTTGTGCTTTTTTTTTTTTTTTTCAGTTTATTAAAAACAACCATTAATAAGGGAAACTTGAAGGTACCAAGCTATGCACAGGGTAGGTACATTGTTAGAACAGCTTATTGGCCATGCACATTGGCTTTACAAATAAAGGCCAAGATCTTTGCCTCTGAATTTGGGACAGTCATCAAGTTAAGTGTTTGTTTTTACCCCATTCATTCTTACTAAGCTTAAATAGGTTTTTCTAATAACTCAGATCTTGGTGGATTTTCTCTTAACACAATCTTCTTGTAGTGAGGATTCAAGAAGTGGAGCAGAACTTCTTGGTAGCGGGGATAATGTTGTTCTAGTAGGAGCAGAGCTGTAAGTTCTGTTTCTGTCCTAAAAGCCAGCCATTGAATTAATCATGCAGGTAGATCAGTGCCTCAGGCCTTCTTCCTCTTAGTACTTGGCTTAGAAAGAAAGAGTGTGCTCAAAAAGAAATAACACGAATGTTTAGCTGCTTTAAGATTTTCTACATCTGAGGTAAATGGAGCCTTGAGAATGGAGCAGAGACAACACCAGAGGTGTAGGTAGATGACATAGGTGAGGAGTGAAATTCTGCCAGCTGGTTTCCATTGTTTTCCAAGTTTTTACAAGTTGCAAGCACAAGACTTTTGCCTTCTCTTTAAATGCTCTTTCAAAAGGTAGTATGAAACAAAATCCTTTCTTTCACAGTTAAATTACTTGTTTTCATGCTGACCAGTGAGCAGATGTGGATTTGAGAAAACTTCTGTCCTTGCTGGTTGTTTTCTTGCTAGGTAGCTCTGTACTACTTTTATTTGATTTTTGGTGCCTGTCAAAAAAAATCATAGATGAGAAAAGCAAGCTTATATCTTGGACACTGATAACAGTAGCTGTACATTTTAGGGAAAAAGTGTAGTTTTTTGCTTTTTATCCTTTTTGCTTTACAGGAAGTTTATCTGAATATAGGGTGTTGTGTGGTTTTTTTTTTTTCCCTGACAGTTCAGCTGAATGATTGAAAACCTCATAGGGTGGATATGGAGGAATAGGTCTATAACAGAATTCATTGAAATTCATCTAAAATGTGCCAGTTCTGTGACTGCAGAATAGTTGAGATAGTCTTTTGGTGCTGAAACATTAAAGGTTATAACGTAAGATTTATGTTGACAGTGGAAGTAGATTCTATATTAGTTATTCTCTGGTAATAGAGCTTGATGCATTTGGCTTAATGCTAAGCAGACAGGACTATATTAGCTGGCATCTTAGCGTTGTTTTCAAATTTAAATTCTCTTTACACTTGCTATATCCATCTTGTTCCTTCTCTCTGATTGATTTCATCTGATAGGGCTGAGGCGTGACTTGTAATTACACATGCTGGTGAACAGGCTACATTTGAGTCTGTGGGATTGCTGTGTAAAGAAAAAAGTCTTATATGCAGATGAAATTTAGCAGTCTTGTCTTTTCCCATAACTCATACAGTATATCCTAAATTCTCCTTGTCTTCTCTCTCAGACCAATTAACAGATTGGCCAGTTGAGTAACACCCTTTTTGCATTTAACAGCAATTTGCCAGGATTTTCCATGCCACATGACATTGTGCTGTTACAATGGATGACCTATTCGTAGGATCTTATTCCAGCTTTTCTGAATGTCAAAAAAGCCCCACACAACAGCAGCATTTTTGAGGGCTGCTGGACTATCTAATAATACACCTAAATAATGGAGTTAATTACTATTTTGATGGGGATTTGGTCTAAGTTGTATTTGAGACTTCTTTCCAATGTTGCCACCAAAAGTATTTGTTCTTGCCTGTTTTTTTGTGTGCACGTGTATTTAAAAGCCTGTCTTGTCTGCAGTCTCAAACAATACCTCTTGTCTTCAGTCCCTTGAGTCCTCTGTGATAATGTGAATCCAGGGTTGATTTACTTTGTTTGAGGAATGTCAGTGCCGGCTAAATAGGTAATAGATAGTGGATAATTGTTTCTATATGGGGTGTTTAACGGTACCGTAGATTAGTAACAGTACCTTATAGCTCCTCAGAAAATGAGTCTTTCATGGTAGTCCACAATGCAATGGGTTTTCATTGCCATAAAAATTTATCATTTCAGTTAATATTTGATTTTCTTCCTGGATGCTGCTAACCCATAAAAACATAGTTACTATACCTAATGGTTGCTTTGTCCTTTTTTGCCCTTCTGCTTGTGATCAAAAATCTCTTGGGTAATGTTCAGTGGTGTTCAGTTACCTGTTTTGAAAAGCTTACTTTGTTGACAGCACAATACTTTAGATAAACACTTGCAAGCAATCTATGAATGCTGTCTTCAGTGATGCTCCTTTGTGCACTGTCTTGCTTGGGTATTTATTTTACTGAGCTTCCAGGAGCACTGGATTAAAGAGTAAAGCAAACGGCTATCCATCCACCCCGCCTGTGACATGCCAGAGCTCTTGGTGCTGGCAGTATGCATGTGTAAGAAATGGGACAGCTTGTACTTGCACTGGTGGGGAAACTTGTTCAGACGAGTCCCCCCCCCCCCCCCCCCCCCCACCTTCATGGGAGTAGATTTGGCATTAATTTGTGTAACTCGGAAATAAATTGTTTAAAGATGTTCCCATCTGGGGGAAACTATGAATATTCACTTGCGTTCTTCCATGTTGTTGATAACTGTAAAATAGCTGCTGGTAGGTGGTAAACAGAAAAATAAGCAAGTCTTGATCTGTAATACCATTCATGCCAACATAGCTGTACAGGTACCTTTATAAGGATCCAGTAAGGCTTCTTTGTGGCTACAGGGGTCTGCTTATGTGTGTTGCACTGAAGGTTTGAAACAGTAAGAGAAAAATAGGAGGTTTTGCAGTAGATAATCCATGTCACAATTTGTATGAGGAACTGTCACTTGTTACTATATTTACATTTAATTTCTTCTTAATGTGCTTTCCCAACTGTTGCCTATTTCTGTAATGTGACCTGCTCCTGAGTTTTATCACACTGGGGTGTATTCATACTGCCCAGTCACATGGACATGTGAGGCATGCATGGTATTTGTAGCCATCAGTGTTCCTTATGTGCTTACTTGAATCAATAACAAATCTCACTTCTATGTACTTGCCCTGGGCAAAAAGATGAAATGTTTTGCTATTTAAATAGTTGTGCGGGAGACTTCTAGCCAGCGAGAGCAAAGTGGGGGGTATAGCTTGAGGTCTTAGTGTGTTTTGACCCATTCAGACTATTGCTAAGTGACTTGGTTATTGCTGTAGTTTTTACTGTTGCTTAAAAATGTCACCCTATTCACTTGCTAAAACATCAGTAAAATCTGCTACTTGAGCATACAAATGTTGGATGTCTGAAGGTTCTTGGGAGAGGAAAAATCTACAGCACATTAAGTATGGAGAAAATCAAAGAAAATAAAAACATTTGCATTGTTATTCCTAATTTGGACATGAGGTCCTTAAACTCAATTATGTTACGTAAAATATTCCAGAAGTCTTAAATTGTTGAACACAAAATACAGCAGTCTGCTACAGAGATTTCTTATGAACCATGGGGCAGCCGTCTTCCTTTTTTCCCCTCTTAATTTCTGTGTCTGAGCAATGATCATGCTATCTTGGGCATGATGAGCTGGACTGGGTGGAGAACTTCCAAAACCAAGGTTCAGTTACTGGAACAATAATTTTCCATTCAGTTAGCATAGCTGTTGACACACCCTGAGTGGAAAGATGACTTAAGACTTCTGCTTATATAAAAATAAAGATAGTGTATTCACAATTTTTGTATTGTGTATCAAGTGAAATCACTTCGAGGGAAATGAATTATGTAAGACCTTGCAGTGAAGATTTTGTGGCAGCATGTTCCTATAAAATACCTGCTTGTTTGATAAATTAGAAATGGGAGTTTAAAATTGCATGAAGCAGTCATTCTATACTTGCTTAACAAACTCATAATTCCCACGTTCTGGGCAGGAACTGATGTTCTGTGCTTTTTTTCCTATTTTAGCAATTGTCAGTCATTAGCACTCATAATTATTTGTTGGTTTGTGGTTGTTTTTTCCTCACAACATAAGGACAACGTATTTCTCAAGTTCTTCAAATATTCTTGCACAACGAGGAGAAAGAAGAAACGTTTCAGTGAATGAGGAGTCTTTTGCTTCTATAGCATTTTTCTTCAGAAGTGGGTCTTTGAATGAGGATGACAATGGAAGAGATGAAGAATGAAGCAGAGACCACTTCTATGGTTTCCATGCCACTCTATGCTGTTATGTACCCTGTCTTTAACGAGGTAAGCTGTGTGCTTTTGCTCTAGAATCTAGTAATCCCTTTTAGAAAATCTGATTGCAGTAACAGATTGCTTATCTTGACAGAGAGAACTTCTTAACACTACTTTATTTCTGTCCATCATTTCACCCTTTCCCATAAATGTGGTTTCAAGCTTCTCAAAAGTTAAGTATGTTGACCCTGATATTTTAATTAGGTTTTGCGGAGGATATTAGTAAAAATGCTTGGTAAATAAGACTTTTCTTGATCACACACTTCCTTTTGAAGTGATTACTTCAGTGTTTTTTTCCCCTTAATCCCTGTAACTGCACACAAATTTTTTTTGGAGCTGTTTCAGCTCTGATGTTCCCAGATCTGACACAGCATTAGGAACTTGTGCATTATGCGACAAGAAGTGATGCATGGTGTAGCATGTACCTGTGAACAACCTGATACATTTATATTTCTACTGCTAATGGCTGTAGTGAATAGAATATTTGTCTTCCTGCAAGTATCAGGGATGGTCAAGATGTTTTCAAAAGTCTTCTGTCAGATTTCTGCTGCAAGCTGAATAAAAGCAAAGCATATTCTGTGCTGTTTGTTTGGATTAAACTTCATATTGTCTGTCCCCTCAGATGAGATCAGTCTTTGTTCCTCTGTCAGTACCCTTTTCCACTTGGCCATATAAGGCAAGGCATGAGTACTTTACTTGATTTGTTCTGGTAACATTGAAATTGCTAATAATTCTTAACTTCTATTGCAGCTAGAAAGAGTAAATCTGTCTGCAGCTCAGACACTGAGAGCAGCTTTTATTAAGGTGAGAAGTAATTTGTATTGAAGAAAATGGGCATTTAAAAGTTAAACAGTATATGTTGAAATCCAAAATAACTTCCTTGTATTACCATGTTTGAAGAATGCATCCTTTACGATCAATAGACTTCAATAAAAAGAGTGTACAGTTGCATGGATGGTGAGTTTGGAATGTGTGCTGGTGCTAGAAATCGGAATGATTTAAGTATACTGAGCAATCTGAAACAGTCGTACCTTGTCTACATAGTATGAAAGATTAAAGGTGGCATAAATCAGTGAAGATGGAACAGAAAATAGAGGTAACAAATCCAGTGTTAATAGGATCAGATTATGTAGAATAGGTGTTCAGAAGAACTGGGAAGGTATAAGGCATGGAAGATGGCTTATAAGATTAATAATTAAGGGATCTTATTGTAGATGAAAGGTAAGTTTGATATTAACATCTAGCAGGAAATTGAAGAAATGCTACTTCTAAGTTAATATTATCCTCAAGAATGAAAATGTAAGCATGATTCCATAATACTTGTAGTAGCTATCATTGGACTTCTTTTAGCAAAAATAATAATAAACATACATGCAAGCTACATTGAGCTTAGCACCCAAGCAGTGCTTTCCTGTTTCTCCACCTAAAGTGTGCTTGAGCAGTCACAGTTCTCAATTAGAACTCTTCCGAGTTAAATGTTCTTTAGAGATAGTGCTGAGGAGCTAAGCTCAATACAAATAACATAGAAACTGAGATTGGCTGAAGTGGTAGTCCTAGCTCAAAACATACACACACCCTCATTCTTGTTCAACGCAGTGTAGTTTTGTGGTAGGAACACAGGTACTGTGAATACTGCTGGTGCTACACTGCACAAGTACAACAGCATAAAGAAGTTGCTGTCAATTTGAGTAAGAAATGTTTTGTAACTAGGGGAAGGACTTATTGATAGTCATTCATATAAAACTACTGCTATAACCCAAGAAAGATATACTGGAAGAATAGTTTTCAGTGTAATGTGCTGATATAAAGCCATTAGAATGGAAAATTTTCTAGCAAACTCTCCGGTGTACAAAGCAAGTTGCATTAAAATTTGCTTTTAGGGTTGCATTTCTAGAGCATTTTTAAGAGTAAGCTTTCTTACTATGCAGGCTGAAAAAGAAAATCCAGGCCTCACACAGGATATTATTATGAAAATTCTGGAGAAAAAAAGTGTGGATGTGAACTTTACAGAGTCTCTTCTACGTATGGCAGCGGATGATGTAGAAGGTAATGCCTTGTCTCATGTTGCTTAAGGGTGCTCTTCATCATACTCTAAACAAGAACATGCATTGCTCTACCTCTTTTCAGGAGAGGTTTATTTTTTTTAGTAGATTGTTTTTCAACTATGCTGCATAGTAGGGATAGCTATTTCTCTGAATACCTGTTTTGGAGACATTAAAGAAACAAAAAATCCACCACCGCAATCCGCAGACATGTTCTTGACTGAGAAAAAGAAAATGCATGCTTTGAACTGTTTGTGTGGGTAGTTCACCTTTTGTGGCTTGCTTCAAATTGAAAGCATCAGTTACACTGACAGGAGAGCAACATACAGTAGGCTTAAAGTTCTTTTAACCAGATGCAGTATTACTGTAACATTGTCAGTGTTCTTTTGAAATAAAAATGGGCTCTATTCTTTCTCCAATTTTCAGTAAGAAAAGTTATTGTGCTGCTTCTGTTAATACCTTGAAATCCATCGTGGCAATGCTAGTGCATTTTGTGAAATCCTGTTTTATTTAAGCTGTTACTGGGAACTGTTGGATGAAAAGCTAATGGCATTTTTCTTATATCCACCTTATTAGAATATATGATTGAAAGACCAGAACCAGAATTCCAAGATCTGAATGAAAAGGCGCGAGCACTTAAACAGATTCTTAGTAAGATTCCAGATGAGATCAATGACAGGGTGAGGTTTCTTCAGACAATCAAGTAAGTACAGTATTTTATATTTTTGTGGAGTTTGAAGGGCCTAACTTTCTGTTTAGAGATGAATGCTCAAGTGCTGTGGGAGGTGCAGGCAAAATTGTTCCCATTGGAGGGTTGTTTCTCATATCCATAGAAATGAGAACAGAGCTGAACATTTTTGAAGAGATCCCCATGTTAGTAGATTGTAATACAAATCAGTAATTAGCAGGTTAAGTTCCGTGTCACTTTCCTAGCATTTGATTTCTCTGCGTTGTATTTGTAATTCCTTCTGTGCTACTATTAAAAGAGGATTAAATTTCTATGTTTTTGTTGAATAGCTTATGGATATTACAGTTCTTTTCATTGTCAAACAGGGATATCGCCAGTGCAATAAAGGAACTTCTTGACACAGTAAATAATGTCTTCAAGAAATACCAATACCAGAACCGGAGGGTATGTTAAATAACTTTTTTGATACAATATTTCTAATAGTAGAGGAGAAAGCATATTGTTTTCATCAAGGATGAACAGGAGAGCATAACTAGTCAATGACAGTGTTTTAGTATGACTGTTTGGTAATATTCAGCAGTTTTGTAGGAAGACTGGTTTAAAAAAAAATACAGAAGAGCAGCCCATCACCACAGTAAACCTATTCCTTTATCTACAAAATACTCATGTACTTTGTTCTCCCTTTGATTACAATGTACACAACAGCATCTCAACTTAGACTTCTTGGTGTTTTTCTTTTCTTAGGCACTTGAGCACCAAAAGAAAGAGTTTGTAAAATACTCCAAAAGTTTCAGCGATACTCTGAAAACCTATTTTAAAGATGGAAAGTAAGTGTCTTTTTGTACTAAGCGTATAGACAGTGAAAAGATCTTAACTGGTGTGACTAGGGGAAAATTAGACAAAACTGTCTGACTGAAAAAATGGGGCAGGAATTGCATGTGTTGTGTGCTTACTCCATACATGCTGAAAAAGGCCAGCTTTGTTCAGCCCTATGTGAAGTGAATGCTGGGTGTGTTGTGGATATAAGCTTTACAGTGCCTCAGGTATTATCAATATTGCAGAAAATCCCAGGTAACATCTGTGTTCCTTGTGGAATAAAAAGTAATTTACATCTGTTTGAACGAAATGCTGGGTAAGGTACCCTGTTCTCATGAGGAATGAAGAGCACCAAATAGATTAGTCACTCTTACTGGTGTCATTGTGTTGGAAAGTTCAGTGACCCCACACTTCTTTATTATCAGAGGTAACTGAAATAAGTTGCTTCCATGTGACTGCATGCTCAGTATGAGTAAAAAGTTGCTAATTCTGAAGTTATCAGGAGATGGGATGTTCAGCTATGAAAAGAACAGACATCTAATGATCATCTGCTCTACACTTCCTTAGTTATGTAAAACTGTAAAGCTATGTAATCAGAACCAAAGTTTTTTCAAGTTCCTGCCAATAGTGTTCTTAGAAATAGCTATACACATAAGTGTGTTTGCCAGTTTTAAGCTTCAGGTACATCATAGTATGCAAATGCATCAAGATGCTTCCAGTTTCCCTAGATGCTAATATATTCATTGTATGGGAACTGTTGAGTCATGGCCTGAACCACTGATGGATCACCTGAGGCAAGAACTGAGTCAGCTGCAGGAGCACAGGTGAAGGCAATTCACTTGTGTGACTGGAAGGGGTGGAACCTGGCTCCACCTTTCCTAGACCCCATTTAAGGGCTGACTGCCACTGGGGATCTCTTTCTGGAGATTGCTCACTTAGGCTCGCAGTAGAAAACTCCAATGACACAAGTGAGCACTTCATTTATCTTTGATTATCTCTTTCCACCATGATAATCTTATTATTCAACCTGTAAAATACCATCCTAACTATGCCACGCTGCTGACTGTGCATTTGTTGATTGTACCTTCAGTTATCCAGATTTAATTCTGTATTTACTGAATTGCATTCATTGAAAAGTGTCTGAAGTGTAATCTTTGTTTTTCTAACAGGGCAATAAATGTGTTCATTAGTGCCAACCGACTAATTCATCAAACCAACTTGATACTCCAGACCTTCAAAACTGTGGCCTGAAAACTGTATATGTTGAGAGTTGTACTTTTCAATGGTGGATAGGGTACCTTTATATGTAAATTTTAAAGTTTTGACTGTATAAATTATCAGCCTCTCTTGAGGGGCCTAATGCAGGATTTTGAATGGGATTATTGCCATCTTACACCATATTTTTGTAAAACATTGTAGCTTAATCATAATCTCACGATGAAGATTTTGCATCACTTTTTGCTATTATCATTCTTTTCAGAATTATAAGCCAAAAGAATTTACGCCTTAATGTGTCATTATGTAACATTCCTTATAAGAATTGTAAATATTTGGTGTTCTGTTTCTGACATTTTAACTTGAAAGCAGAAAACTGCGAGATGATGTATTTAACGATATTGGTGGCAAATATTCAATAAATAGTTTACATCTATTAGACTGTTTTATTGTATGTGAACAGAAGAGCGTAACTCATCTTAGAACTGCAGAGCATTCATTAAATGGAAAAATTGAAGCCAGTTGGCAGTCCAAATTGGTACAAAATAAGGGGCTTTCCTTAAAAGGGAGGTTTTTGGCTGTGATAGGATACTAGATCAGAGTACAAGAATAATTCTATTAAAATGTCTTTGACAAAGTAATAAAGAACCTCAGAAGTTGAGGTGTGTGTTTTGTTTTTCATAGAACTGAAATCCAACTTATTAGTCTTTCTGTTGATGGTAAGTTAACAGTTTTTACTCTATTATTCCATGATTTTGAGGAGATCATTCTTAAGTTCACCCATTACTCCATATATTTTTGTTTAGGCATTGACAGTTTTTTTTATATTGGGTACCCTTTTGGGAAGGAGGAGGAGAAAAGATAAGTCTTCCAGAAGTGGTGTTCTTATGCATGCTGTAAGGCAACTTTTGCCAGGGGCTTAAGTCATATGGGCCGGATTTGAAAAATGTTTCTGTATTGATGATTAAGAACTGCTGATTGACAGAGTGAAATCTTGCCCATGTGATTTCATGGTAGTATCTGGCAATTTTTGATAGTATTGTGTATTTCCCTTTGAAGTGCATCTTGATTTTATTTTGAAATACATGAGATCTTTATGGAGTGAATTCCTAAATGAAACAACTTATAGAGCTGCAGAAGCCTGTTCCAAGAGGATCGCTGGAGACTGAAGAAGCACAATTACTAAAGGATTAATTCTTCATCTATGAAGAAATGTGGTCAGGGTTTCTTCCACAGTCTTCCACAGTAGTCTCGTGCATTATTGCTCATCTGGGGCAACTGCCTTTACCAGAGTATATCAGATGGGTCTTTACAATTGTTTGTCTGTTGAAATGATCTAGAAAAGGAAGACACTGGATACCTGCTGCCTTGTAAAATAGCCCTGGATGTTCTGTATACCTGTATGTGGAAGTGTGACTGAAGTATTGATTATAATGAAATAATACAAAAGTGTGAAGGAGAGTATTAAGTGAGAATGAATTCTATGGAATGTATGTTGTGAATTGCATGATTGCATAAAGCTATAAGCAGGAGAAGGTCCTTAATCTTGCTATGCAGGATGGTTTTGTTTGAGACATTGATGTGTGCTTATTAGCAAGCTGAGCTCAGTAACATTACAAAGCTATTCTTTACAACTCATTTAACAAGTAACAAGAGTTTTCAACTATGAACTATGGTGTGCTAAGCTGAATGGCAGAAGAGAAGCAGTGAGGAAGAGGCAGCCTGCCTCACTGAGTGTAGTGTAGTGTTTTGATTTGCATCTTGGAAGTAAAATGGATGATGTAAGCTTAAGCCCTTGTTCCAAAGGGCTTAATGAAAAATAATTATGTAAAAGGAAGGAAGAAGTCACACACAGCTTTTAGTGCTTGGTTTGAAAATTGCATTTGGTATTGGGGAAAGTGCACTGTGGCTGTAAGGACAGACATAAGCTTGCTTTACCTTCTGTGAACTGGACCTAGTTAATAAAACTGAGGATTTTTATTGATTTGTCGTGAGGAACAGCTGGCAGTCTTATCAGCTGGATGGTGATGCTGTGTATGCCTGTGTTCTGCAGGTACAGGTGAAAATATATACATATATTATGACTTGGATCCCCAAGGTGTCCTGCTAATTGACACCTTGACATTAAAATCAAAGAAGCTGTTAAATGAACATTTCTCTTCATCAGTTTGTCCTAAAACCTTTATTGGGTAAAGGGGCCTGGTATAGTGCTAAGCTTCAGGTACTGTAGTTGGATTTTTTTGTTTTATTTGTGAACTTATTGTGTTGGGGTTTTTTTAACCTTTAAAGTAGTGTGAAATTAATCGTTGTCATCCATGCCTGGTAGTGGGAAAACCTGGAAACTGAGATCAGGTCACTCTCCTATCGTGTGCAATGAATCCTTATCTGGTAGTCTTAAGAACTCAGCTTTATCTTTCACTGAGTCAGGGCATGTCTGTCTGAATTGCATTGTGGTTTTGCACTTTATCTTCAAGTTTCTCGAGCAGCTAAGATAAGTTGCTTTCCTAAGGATTTCTAATATAGCAGCTGGTGTTGCGGATTCCTGTCAGAAAATTTATAGTGTGAACATGGGTTATAATTGATATGATAATGTTAACATACAGAATAAAATTTTGTACATGAATGATGCAAAGAAGCATTGTCTTAAGCGCTTGTTTAATCTATACAGAAAGAATGAAAAGCTTGGATTGATTTATGTCTGGTTTAAGAGACAGAAGTAAGGCATGTCAGGTGCCCAGCTTCCATATAAGCTTCATTTTGAGCTGGAGTATGGATGTGGGTGGGTGTGATATTCATGGATGAACTGGTTGAGGCCTGATGTCAGAACATCATCTGATGTAAGTAAGATGGTGGGATAGAATCAGCCTTGACTAACCATTATCTTTTCATATAACCTTACCTAGGTTATCACTGACAGTGTTTTGTTTTCATGTTCTGTTCAAATCTTTCGCTGTATGACAAAGGAAAACATGTCTTGTTTGTTCTGCAGGTGTTATCTGATCTTTGTATTTTACAAAGAGACTGCGTATGATTCTCTGTGAGTTGGGTGGGGAATGAAAAGAGTGTCTAGACAAGCTTGCCACAAATCTGTTTTCAGATGATTCCATTATTAAAAGTATGAGAGGGAGATAAATGTAAGTGAACGTGTGAGATAGCAACCCTCACATTTGGCACAGCAGTGATTATCACTTAGCTAGGGATTAGGCACTGGCTGTTCCACTTGAGAATACTGCTCTGCCACGCTCAGTCTGGCTGTCTTCCTGCAGGACTAAGCAGTGCCTTCTGAAAACAGGTGCTGCAGGCAATTTCTGCTTGTGAGCTGTGGGAACTTTCCTAGCTTTGTGTAATGATTCAGTGCATTTGTTCACTGTCATTTTTCACTCCAGGGTGTTGGTTTTCTCTCTTCTGGGCAGATTTTGCTTTCAAACGAAACTAGTGGGAAACATGTTTTGGGAAAAGAACCACTAATGAGCTGTAACCTTGGTACTATGGCTGAAAGGATGCTCCTGGGTCATAACCTTGGCATCTTGTTACAGAAGTTCAGAAGTAGCTCCCATATGATGTTGGTCGTAAATCTATCAAGTTCTGATTTAAAGTCATATTCTTTGTCCTTATTCCTCTTGTTAGATATTTTAAAACAGTATGAAAGGGGCAGAGAGCCTTCAAAGATTGCAGTTAAATACCTATGATAAATTTACGATGAAGAATTCACTAACTTTGTTCACAATCAATTGTTCTTTTCCCCTTCTTTGCTTGGCCTTTCAGTATATGATGAGGGACCAATTGTATCTCACCCTGGGCTTCTCTGGTGAAAAACATCCAGTCCCAAGGTTTTGGCCTTCCTTAGGGAGAACAGAGGTGCAGGGAATGCTGAACTGATCCATTTGAGGCTGAGATGAAGCAGCTTTTCCTCATCCTGTAGCACAGACTTGAAGTTTACAACAGAGAGGTTGTTTCTTCCAAGGTGGAGAAGGAAGGCTTGGCTCATTGAAGGGTTTCCATCAAAGTGCTGTCCCTCCTCAGTGTCTCTGTCTTACTCTCCTGCCCTACAGCTTGCATGTGATCTTACATGCATTGTACTTTTCTGAGCCAATGTAAAATGGTCCTCATGAGCTGTAATGCTCACCCAGCTATGACTGAGGCACAGCATGTGTGCTGTGGGACCTTCAGGTGGCCCCAAGTCTCAGCAAGGATTTGGGCAGCGTAGAGGGGGAGATGGCTTCACAAGCACTTACACCAGCTCTGGTTCCTGAATGCTTGTATGTGACTGGCTTCTCTCAGCACATATTGCATGTCTCCACAGTAGTTTGCAAGTCTGTACAAGCATATGGTTTTTCTTAATGCCTGTTGCAAGGATAAAGAGTGTGGCTTGCCAGCATTCAAGGTGCAGGAGTTGTGTGTGCCTGCATTGTGCTCATAAAAAGCTTGGGCTGTGATAATGGTACCTGGACATTATCAGAGCATACAATTACAGGATAAGGGGGGTAATCTCTTCCCTTCTGCCACCTTGCAGCACTTATCGCAGCTCAGATGGTGTTAAGATGAGTAAGATCTGACCTGGCAGCACATGCAGTGAGAATCTG
Source organism: Gallus gallus (assembly GCF_016699485.2). Lineage (NCBI taxonomy): Eukaryota > Metazoa > Chordata > Aves > Galliformes > Phasianidae > Gallus > Gallus gallus. Next base: position 20,326,640 of record NC_052540.1, read on the forward strand.
CAATGTTAGGAGTCTGCCGTTCCCAGAAATGTGCATTGCACGGTGATGATTAGGTTGGTCTAAAAACTCCAGCTTAAAATTGAGCTTTGTTTAGACATTGCCATCGGTGTTCTTCTAGAATTTTTCACTCACTCAAAGATGGATTATTCACCCAGTAATGAAAGATGGGCATGAAGGGAGGTCGGGATGTTGGTGTGGAAACCACCAGGAGATGTGATGCTTGTGTCCCTCAGCCTCAGTGCTCACAAAACGACTGCTCTCAAATGTTATGCTTTTTCTACCCTAGAGGCAGAAGTTTTCCTGCTTACAGAGTGTATTCAAAAAAAAGGGAATGGAATTGGAATGCTAAGCAATGCATTATTGGTGACACGGTGAGCAAATAGGTTATCAATTTCTAATGCACTCTCAGCAGCGCTGTACAAAAGCTGTGCAAATTTGCTTTCTGTGTCGGCCAAAGGCATCGTTGTACCATGTGGGTGCAATGATTGGAGAGAACAGTTTGTAGTAGTTCACTAAACGAAGTTTAAGCCACTATATCTAAATTAGGCGTTTGCCTTTGACATCTTATTATTTCATAATTGTAACTACGAGGCTTTTCAGAGTGGGTAATTGCTTTTTTTCCCCAAAGCTGCATTAGTCTTCAAGGGCAAGTGATGGTGAAATAGAAGCCTGAGTGCCTGAAGTTGTAAAATAAAGAGAATCAAGCATGAGCTAAGAGTATAATTCACATAGAAACTCCCCTTCAGCTGCCGGGTCCCTCATCTCAGAGCTGGTGGAAAATGCTGCAGAGGAATGGGTAGAACCCTGAAGAAAACTCAGGACAGTTTCATGGTAAGTGAATTTTCTAATTAAAATGTTAATTGGAAGGATTTTGCATTGCTTATCGAGAAAATGCGGCAGCCATTTCTCACTGCTGTTTGCATAAATGTGTGGTATTAATAATTGTGTGCTGTTCTGCTTAATGAGAGTGACAAACTGCTCCCGCAGTGCTTTGTAATGGGAGATCAGAAGTTGTGGTTAAGGATGTAATGCAGTGGGGATGTTATCTTCTCAAAGGTGGTGATGGGCCAAGGCTGGAACTGTAGATGCACGTGGAACTTCCCGAAGAGCTGTGTGGTTGTAGCATGACAACCCAATCTTCTCTTCCCTTGTGGGATGCGGAGTTAAGGAAACCATCCAAGTGCTATCGGAAGCCAAAAACAGGTATGAAGATGGGGTAGCACCATGTAAAAGCTGGAGTTCCCACTCAGAGCTATTTAATATGCTTTTATTCATGGAAAGCTTTGTGGAATTCAAACAGAAACCTTCTGGGATAAAGTTCTGTCACCTCTCAGAGGGGTTTGGTTGCCATTATAGGGGACAGCATCCCATCTATAAGAATGGCACAAAGGGAAATTAAATTTGAGCTGAGCTTTACTTGCGTTTTTGACATGGCTTTAAATATGGAAAACATTAAACAGTGTAGATTTGTGCTAGATGGTGTTCTCTGTCATAGAAGTATCTCTGTGAGAGCTGAGCTATGGTTTCTAAAGAGAAAATAAATGTCGACATTACCAAGGTGTTAAAGGTGTGTTCTCATTCCAGCGTAAGGAAAGCCCTTTCTATTGTAGGAACTACACGCAGCAGCAACTGCTGATGATGCCAAAATGAGGAAAGTTCAGCCTGTTGACCTTTTACAGTTTGGAGCTGTTTCTCATGAGCAGACAATAATGCTCCTGTAATTCTCTGCCAATATATAGAAGCAACTTGGATTAGCAAAGTAATGCATAAGGTAAATACAGCTGAGGCACCAGAAAAAACCCAAAACACCTGTTGTAATCATGTCTTTGCTAGGCACAAATTAAACTGCAAGGCTGACACATTGGAATAATTAGAGATCAGAACTGCCATTCGTCCAGTTCTCATTTACTGAGGTGTCAGGGTGATGTGGGACCTTGCACTGTGCTTCAGCCACAAGGGACAGTGCTATGAGCTGTTCCTGTGCCCTCCTTATGGGGGAGGAATCCAGCAGCACCTGAGCTGATAGGAGTTTTGTTCACCCAACTTGTGGGATGCTCAGGGAGCAGCCACCGCTTCTTCCTCTGCCTGCTTTATATATATGTTATTCAATAGAAGTGCAACATATATCTTGCAATTTTAAAATGCAGGAAGGACCAGGTGCAAACCCTGCTAACTGTCCAGTCACTTCTGCAATGATTTCAGCATGAACCTCATTCTTTATTTCTACAGATTTGCCTCTTGACACAGCTCATGGGTTTAGGGCAAGCCTTGTGGCCTCTGGATCTGCTGCAGAGGGGCATTCCCCTGCCCTGGGCCGTGCTGTCACTCGTTATTCATTTCCAGGCTAGTCTGCCCCTGTGGCCCTGGAGCTGGTTGAAATGGATGGGAGTTCATTTGCTGGAGGTGCTCCTACACAGCGCCATTGGTTTCCATAGCAGCAGTCATTCAGTTTCCCTTTGGGTGCTCAGTCTGCAAGTTCCTATTTCTGTTCTCCAGGCTATTAGCCACTGGTGTAACTTTAAAACAACTGGAAAAGCTCATCATCAAAAATGCCTAAAATAAATGGGTTTTTACCAGGGGAATAGTCCACTTGCAAGCTGCTGTCATTTCTGCTCATCTTGGGAGAGTCTGTCATTCTGATTCAAGTGCATAGAATTACAGAGTTGGCAGCTTTGTGGCTTCTCCAATTTTTTAAAAGCTGAATTTTAAACCTGTGCCACTTCCATACCTCGCAGGCAGAACTTCTGGTCACTGCTCTACTTCCAGAGAATTGTACAGAGGAGAGCAGAGTGGTAGAAATGACTGAAAACCTTGCTCCTGATGTTTGTTTCCTTGGCCTCAGGAGGTTAACCAGTGTTTAACATTAGCCTATTCTGGCATGATGGAGTTACAGCAGGGATGGAGACAGGAGAAACAGGAATGTGTGGGGCCACACATATCAAGTCCATACTGCTCTCTTACATGTGCTCATCTCAGATTATCCTATTTTTGCTGTATTGATGGCATCAAGTCTTTTCTTTAGACCAGTTGTTTTGCCTTTATTATTTCAGCATCTTTAATACCTTGCACAAGACCAGCAGGTAATGAAGATGGACACACTTCCAGCCATGGTCACACATCCAGTGATATCTCATTGTGTGACCTCAACCAACTTGCTTCATTTCTGTGTGCCTCAGTTGCCTGTTCATTATTTAAGGAGTATGTGCAATGGGGACCCTCATCTCTGCTACGTTACTGTAGTAATAATGAAATTTCCCAAGCATAAAGGAAAGCTTTGCAAGCTGATGAATCTGCAATTTTAGAGTGCTTCATACTCTTTAGAACAAAAAACATTTCAATGTGAGCAGAGGCACATCACTTATGGCATGGGAGAATTCAAAAACTAAATGGCACCTTCTAAATATTTTAGAACTGAGATTAAAAAAAATAAGTGGATGTCTTTCTGGTAAAGAGCTCAGGTAATTTTCTGCATGGATTATGTTGCCAGAGGACATCACAGGAGCAAATACTGGAGGAGAATGGTCAGAGCTTGCAGAAAGTGGTGATGTGAAAGGTGAAAATCTTTGCTATCTCATTAAAATGCCTCTGCATGGTTCTCTGGGAGCTTTAACAATGTCTTGAACTGAAATTTTCTAACATTTCCCTATTTCTTTGGGATCCTCTTTTTTATTCTAAGAATACAGTAGGAGCTTTCAGTCTTTATGTAAAATTATTCCTAGGTGGTCTCTCTTCTAGGCTTATTCTAAAAATACAGCATAATTGATTGTATTGTGGTACTGAAAGTTGTCAGTTCAGAGTGAGGTCCTGCTACGCTCCATTCTGTGCAGGGATACAAGACAAATGAGGAGTGAAAGAGCTTGGAGTTCAGAATAGTATGACTCACAGTCAGAAAGAAGAGAGTTTTGCCGAGGATCGCTGATAGAGTGTGTGTAGAAACCAGGTTTCCTTTGCCCTTGCCTTTTGTCCTACCTATTGAATTATGTCACTTCTTTATAGACCAACTTGCCTCTCTAAGGGGAAGGAGTCCTATTGTTTGACTTGAGCAAAAAAGGCTGCCAAGATGGAATGTCACAGAAAATCATGCAAAAGTAATATAATCTGTGATGTATATATAAAAAAGAAATCCCTCTATGAGATGCTGGTGGCAGGGAACACACACATGGTTGACTACAGGCTGCAGCCCGGTCATATGCTCCATCTCTTCATCATCCATGACTGGCATTGCCTGTTGATGACAAGGTGCAGGTAGAGTAGGGCAAATCAATGGTGTTAGAATGATGTATCCAATCTTCTGCTTTGGAGCCTATTTGCAGGGGCTGGCAGTGATTTTACTGTATATATTCATTTTTAAAGCATTATGCTTTGTAATTGAGCCATATTGACAAAGAGGTGTGGAATGGAAAAAGAAAAAAGTGTCATAAGGACCAGAAGGAAATGTTTTTAAGCATTCTTGTAGGTTAGAATGGCACCAAATATGAAGACATTTATCTTGTACAGTCCTCATGGTAAATCATGTGCTTAGAATACACAAAGTTTTTTATGTATGTTTTAACTTAAAAAGTCTCAGGTACTGTGTCTAATGGAAATAAAAAATGAAACTGTGGTGAAAATCTTGTGGATTCATTGCCTAACACCTTGATGCTGTTGTAAACAACAGCCACTATATTTCTCTTGCCTACAGAGCAAGGTTTCTAAGCAGCCTATTTGTATTCAAGAAGATGACATTTTGAGGGTCTCGTGTTGAAAGAGAAGCAGATTATTTTCATATTTCAGTGGATCTAGGCCAAATTGCTTATGTGGAGTGAATGCAACCACCAGTGTGAGGAAGACCTGTAGAAGGGTCCCATTGTGATTGCCTTGGAGCAGAGCAGGTGAACCATCTCCTGTGGCTTCAGTCAGGGAGGTAGGCTATAATGAGGATGCAGAGTGGGTAGATGCAAAATGAGAAAATACGCGTATGGTTTTGGTGACCTCTGTTCAAAAAGATTGCCTTCGGTGGAGATGGAAGCAGGGAGATGTATTTTAAAAGTTTGAGGAAATTAGTTCAACTTTTGGGGAAGAGAGATTCAAGTTTGATTGGCTTGTTCAAAATGTTATCCATGTCAGAAGAAGGGTTATGAATTCTTGCTTAAGTATTTGTGATAAAGGAAAAACAAATTGCTTAAGCTAGAAGATGTGATTTCGTGATCAAATTATCATGGCTACTTGACACCTGCAGTTGCGTTAGACACTAAAATTGGGGTTTCCCTCTTTGAGGAAGAATTTCTGTCTTCCTCCAAACACTTTGTAAGGAAAAAAAGAATCTAAATGGCTTTAAGGTGGAATTAGGCAAGTTCTAACTAAGCAGGAGAGCTGGTGGAGACAAATTAGATCAAATCTATAAGAATTGTAGATAAGCCTCCAGGTGAGGGAACAGGGTTGAAGGTCGTTGGGCAAGTGCTTTCCACAGAACCTGTGCACTGCATTCATCATCTGCTTCTGCTGGTCACTGGCTGGGGCTGGGAATCCATTTCTCCCCTTGCCTGAATGTTGTCATTGGCTTTCATTTTTGATGTCTGTGTGTGATGGGATATTTGGGCTTTTTGTCACTTCAGAATTTGGCTGCAGCCTGAGGTTGTTTTGGTGCTTCTATTGGCATAAATGCATAAGCATCTGGACAATGTGAACTCATTGTGTATGTGTAGATGGTGCACCATGGGGATAGCACAAAGGCATTTGTCCTCATCTTTCTGTAGAGGACTTATAATTTGTAAGTTTCTAGGAAGGATTTAGTGTGATGGTATATTGAGTAGATGCACTGAAGCTCCACTCTTGCCTACAATTAAGTGAGCTTCTTCAGACCACAAAACTCTTGAAATAAAAAGTGCTACTTAAGACAGCTTAGAACTATGTGTAAATGTGAAGCTAATTTTGTTTTTTGGTGAAATAAAAGGATAGGGAGGGGAAGGAACATGTTAAAAATTGTAGATTTTATAGTGTGGTTTGTGTTAGAAAGGGACCTTAAAGAGGAATAAGATAAAAATCAAGAACACTTAATACTTGCAAAGTCAAGTTTTATCATTTAAAAGAGTGACATTGTAAAAAATAACTTCTAGGCTCCACTTCTTGAAATGTTTTCTAAGGAAACATTTCTAGTAGAAGAAAACCCATGATTCAGTTTGAAGTATTGTTTTATATGACATGATGAGAAAAAGGATTTCGTTTACTTCTGATTTTGGGTTTAAGCCACCAATCCACAACATCACTTATCCTATCTCTACTCTTCATGTCCCAGTAGCAAAGCATTTAGTGCAGGTTGTTCAGCACCTTAGACAAGCAAGGTATGCTTGCTTTTTGTGAAGAAGTCCTTATTCTTACAAGTGAGTTGCATTGTTCTTCAAATGTATTGCTTATTGTCTAAACTATCATGATGTCAATGTAAAATATAGTCTTGTAGAAATAGATTGTTTCTGTTAGTGTTTTTTTTATTGCTGAGTTTTAATTGTGATTTTTCTACGTAAGTATTATGAAGCTGGATTTCACTTGTTGCTCATACTTTTATTTGACACAAAAAGAAAAGACTACTTGCTAATGTAGATGGAACCTGTCATCAAGACATTGGGTTATATTCCTAACTCCGTTCTCCACTGCATTTGGTTAGTGAAAGACAATGGAGGAAGTTGAGGTAAAATGCACTCTGGATAATTCCTAAGGAGATTACTAATAAGATACAGCAGCTTCCAGACAAGTTCACCAGATCAGGGTGTGCCCAGGAACCACAAATCGTTATCAGCTGACAGCTATTCAATAGATCTTCTGAAATAAGCTTGTGGTCTCAGGTGTCCATACTCAAAAAGAAACTCATTAGAGTTGGAATTAATTTACACCTTTTGCCATTTCAGCAGTGACCAGCCTGCAGAGAAGGCAATACCACTGCATTCCCCAGGGAACTGAAAAGTGCAGGAATCTTTCTAAGCTAAATAGAATGCATGAAAATCACCCTTGCCCTCACAGTTGGAGATCTCAGCAAGTTGTTGAGCATATGCACTTCATCCTTGGGGTGGAACTCATCCATGAATGTGTCAGGAAAGCTGCCAGAAGCATCATCTGTCTCAAGTTCTCAATGCACCATTCTGATCCATTGGCTCAGCCTTCTGTTATTGATGGTGAGATTGGGACTGGGCTGGGTCTCAATACCTTTGTGTCAAAGAGTGTTCTCTTTTACAGGTAAGGCTGGCAGGAGTTGTGTGTTTTATTTCCTTGTTGGTAATTAAAATATCTGGATCAGTTACGTTACAGGTAATAAGAATCAAGTTTTTGAGGGATCTTTAAGAGTTGTCAGCGTGGATGTGACTCTGAATAAAGCTGCTTTTGCTCTTTGGTAAATGCAAGTTTAGATTAGTGAGCAACAGAAAATTCACTGTAGGCATTTTCTTGCCATTTAGAAGTCTCTAGGATGAAATGGGTCAGTGGGAAGAGACAGCAGAGAGAGACTGCGGAACAAATGCCTTTAACAATCAGAGGCACCACAACCACTTGGTAGCAACAATAACTAGTTGAAACCATGGAAGTTGCAACCCCCATATAATGCAGTAACTTTGTATAACTTCAATAATGCATTTTGTTAGGGGCAGTGGTGACTCTTCTACAGTTGTTTCTCTTGGCAAGTAAAAAGATCTGGTTTTGCAGCCCAACTGCTAGCAAGAAATAGTGCAGGTTGGCCTGGAGTGCCTGCACAGGGACACTGCTGTGTACAACCTTAGAGCTTACAATGGATATGAAGCCATTGTAGCTAGTGGAGATGCTAACGCTTGGACTCTCATTGACAGTTTCATAATGCTATGTATTTTGGCAGCAATACTGTGATAGCTTTTAATTTTTTTCAGTTTAAAATGAAGAAGAAAAAGATCTTTGGTTAAAAGAAGGCAGACTGCTTGGTCTTGTTTTCATAATCTTGTGCATATTTGTGGTTTTTGTTTATTTTCTTTTGTAAGCCCAGATTTCTTTGGTAAGTCTAAGCTGGGCGAAGCTGTGATTGCATTCATATATATTTTAAGCTAATAAACAGAAAGTTTTAGAAAAATATTTGGGTGAAAGGACAGTATTGGCACAGGAACATACATAAATTGGTCCTGAAAGATTTAAGTATGCAATTATCATTAGGGCAGCTAGTTTCAGGGCAGCTGTCCAATGGGAACTGTAAAAAGAAATTATAAACGATCAAGCAGCAAGAAAATATCCAAACTGCATTAAAGTTGGATTATTAAATTTCCAGGAAGACTTGTTATGTCGCTCACAGCACCAGAGGTTTGGACCTGCAGGCTGAGGAGGTTTGTTCTGCTGCTGTATATATGCACGACCTGAATAGGATGCAAAGGTAGGCACGAGATATGTCACTGTGTCAAAAGAGGAGGGAAATTACAGGAGAAAAGACCTCTCATGTCACTCACTCCATTTCCTTGACAGCACAGAATATGAATTCAGCTCAGTTAGAGAGGTTTCTAATATTCAGGATAAATTACCCTCATCCTAGCTGCAAACCATTACTCACATTTATAATCACTGTACCACGCTAAGCAGTTTTTTCTATTTGTTGGCTGCCATTAATGACTCTCACACTGTCTCCCTCCATATCTGTCACATTCCCGGGCTGTATATGTTGAAGTCTTTCAGTCTCTCCTCATAAGCAAACCCCTTCTGTCCTATTAAGGAGAACAGCCATAGCAGTGGTACTAAAATGTACAGACCTGCCAGCTGAGAATGGTTAATAGGGCTGGATCTCTGTTTTGCCGATGGGGAAACCACCTTCAGCTGAGTGGGAATATGAAGGTTGACAGAACTCCCCCCCCCAATTTGATCTTTCTTTGACAGGTACAAGTTATTTCCTTCACTGCTGCTCCAGTTTCCCTGTTTGAAACATCAGCTCATTCTCCTGAAGGGAAGGCCGCAGCATTTTCTTTTTTTTTTTTCTTGAACCATCAACACATCCTTGCACCCACAATGTCACCTCGTTGAAGTGAGCAGTTATGAGTGCCTGAGTACACGCGCATTGAATCAAAACCTCCTGGAAAAGAACAGTGCCAGGGTGATGTGTCAGTGTGGGATCTGTGGTGTGGGTATGCTGGTGCTGGGCCCTAGCAGCACTCTGATACTGCATCCTGTGGGATGGAGAGGAGAGCTGCTAGAGTTGCACCGAAGAAGCACTACCGATGCTGAGGAGAACCATTTTCAAAGCAGGTTTGTCTTGGTTGTCATTGATTTTACTTGGAACACTGCCCAACCCCGGAGAGGTAGTAGGAAAAGTCCCAAAAAGTTGGTAGATCTTAGATATAAAACTGGGGTACAGCCCACTGCTTGTGTCTGATTGTAGACAAAGAGTTTGCATACAGACCCTGGGCCACTGAATGAGGGAGGATTTTATTCTAATTTGCTGCTTTGCATCCAATATGATCACTATGCAATTTCAGCTGTAAAATTAACTTTGAGAACATAGTATCTTTGGGCTCCATTTTGTTCCATCCTTCAGATGGGTCTTCTCCAGGAATTTCCTTCTCTTAAACAAAATATAAAGGATCATATAAATATGGTTATCAGTCAAAAGGAAATGATTGGAGGAAGGATTTAGAGTTATTTAGTGGTCTATGGTGGGAAGCTATTGATGTTGAAAGGACTAAAGGCCCTAAAGGATATGGCATTAAGTGATTATGGTATAGATTAAGCAAAAAGTAGAATGCAGAAACTTTCTAAAGAGAAATATTGTAATATCTGGGAATGAGAAAGGAAAAAAGTAGAGGATAGTTGTTTTCTTTCTAAGAAAGAGAAAACTCTATGTGGATTACAAGAAGCTTTATGTGTTTCATTAGGCCAAGATGGTGTTGCTGAAAACTGGAAGACTCTTATTTTCTAACAGGTCAGATTTAGTATGCAAGAGTGGTTTTCCTTCTTTCTTGCATATTACTTTGGGGACAGATTCCCATGCAGTGAAACACACACCCCTGTGGAGCAATTCATGTTTATACCTGTTATAGTCTGCTCCTTGGAGAAGGTTCTTCTGAGTATCCAGCATTTCAGAAAAATGATTTTGAAGAATGAAGTCATCTCTGAACAGTTGAAAATCGGATGCTCTGCTTTTTAAAGCAGATGTGATGTTGTGCAGCTTATAGACAGGAGGGAGATGAACTTTGTACACGAGCAGATAGCAATAAGACAAGGGGGAATGGCTTTAAATGAAAAGAGGGGAGGTTTAGGTTGGATGTTAGGAGGAAATTCTTCACTCAAAGGGCAGGGAGGCCCTCACTGTTGCCCAGAGCTGTGTACCCCATCCCTGGAGGTGCTCAAGGGCATGCATGGGCCCTGGGCAGCCTGAGCTGGAGGAGGCAGCCAGCCCATGGCAGGGGTTCGGGCTGGGTGGGCCTTTTAAGATCCCTTCCACCCTAACCAAGCTGTGCTTCTATGACATGTTTTAGGGCTCCAGGAGTGCTCCCTGTGGTTGGACTGTGGGTAGTTGTGCTGTGTCTGCCACCATCCCCACTCTGGCTGCTTGTGTCCCTCCTGTTCCGTGCTGTGACTCTGCTTCCTGAGCTTCTAGGAATGCCACAGAGGACAGTCCCCACATGCCCTGCAGGACTGGCAGTTTCCTGTCATCAGGAGCACTTACAGCCATATGCTTAGTAAAAACCCTTCAAAATGCACCACGTAAATAGTGGCTTAGAAATTACCTATTCATTTATGTGCACAGCAGACCATGATATTTCCATCTCAGCTGTTGGTCTTCTGCATCAGCCCCACAGGGGATATTTATCATATCTCTTCCTAAACCTGTATTATTGGCTGCAGAGCTCATATTTAATATTCCCCAATCTTTGGAGACCCTTGTGAAACAGAGGCCTGCCAATGCAGTTTTTGAGTTGTTTGAAGTTTCCTCTGATAGCTCTAATTGCTTTCTGTGTGCCAGCGATTTGTGGCTGTTCCCATTCTGCTCCTCTCATTTGCCTGATTGTAAAAGTAATGTCTCAGTGCAGATGCGTCAAGTGAGTAAGGCATGAACTGTGGAAAGAAAAGCATGATTCATTAGCTGAGGAGTTGCACTGTAGCAAGACCAGGAGCAGGGCTGACTGCAAGCTGTGCCCTTTATCTGCTGCGTGACCTTGGATGCATCACCTGTTTGCTGTTGTTGCACCCTTTAAACATGCTATGCATGAGCTGGTCTGACAAACACTGTGTCTGAAGAGCGGGGGATTGGGAGAACAGACTGGGATCTTCGAGCTGATTTGCTTGCAGTTGTGTAAAGGAATGTGAAAACCGTGAAACATAATGTGCTGGAGTAGGAGCAGGATATTACTGGAATATATTGTGTATTCATAGCGTGAATAATAACACAACAGGGCACTGGCTGTTGATATAAAACAAATAATAACAGAAAATAGTCATTCACAACTCATTATAAAATGAACCCAAATGTATTTAGTGGTAAATGAGGAAAATAATAAGCAAGGCAGACCTTCTGCAGAGTGAGCTATTTATCTCTGAATCCCCTTCTCGAGCAAAAACTGGAGATAATTGGTGATCTCTCTATTATGTTTGCAGGTGTTGGGGATCTAGGGGCATTCAGCATCAGCTGTGCATCCAGGAGATTGCTGACTTCTTCCCAAGGAGCTGAAATCTCATTCTTCTCTGTTTTAACGAAGCTTGCTGATGCCCTTTTCTCTCATTTGGTAATCGGCTGAAGTTCCTGGGAAAGGAACAGGAAATGAGTGGAAGGATCAGAGGCAGCAGAAAGGTGTGAGCTGGGCGACTCGCTGCTGAAATAGGTGAAGGAGAAGGGTGAACCAGCCCTTCTGCATTTCCCCTGCAGAAAGCATTAAAGTGCATACCTAAAAGAGGTTTCTCAAAGTTCAAGAGGTGAGGAGAAGCACTGGAATGGAAACCTCATAGTGATGGACCCTCACTGTGACATTTTGATGCGCTCTGGAGAGAAATACGGGCATTTTGCTTCTCCCACCTTTGAGCTGAAGTAGTACACCAGCTGAAGTCCTTCACTCTTCTGTATTTGAAAGGGTTTCATTTTTGATAAAGGTTCAGTGTTACAAAGATACCAAATCTTCATGTGCCCTGTGCTTCAGCAAAGTACCGATAACAGCAATAAACCCCCTAACGTGAGATGTTCTGGGGTTATCTCTGAAGAAGGCTCCTCTTCATTCGGCTGCCAATTGCAAATGAACCTAGTTATAAAATTTCTCTTTATTGCCACCTTTCCATATCCCTGAGGTTAATTCTGAAATATGCATGAAATGTAATTAGTGCAGATCCATTTCTGCCAGCACGTTTTACACAAGTGGCTCCCGGTGGCAGATCTGGATGTATTCATAATAAAATGATTCAGTTAAATGTAATACCACTTGGTATGCAGCATGAGTGTTGTTTGTCTTCACAGCACTTTAATGATGCACTGCAGTCTTTGGTATCGAGGCACTACCTGCATCTCAATGAAGAGCTGTGGTTGCTGTACAGGGGAATGCCTCTGATAACATTTTCTTGAGCTCAGCCCAAACAGCATCCTTTATCTATTGCTTGAGATGCAAGCTGTAGAGCATATTGTGTCCTGATAGTGGCTATCATGACTTCGGCCATCACTTTGATACAAGGGGATGTTTATAGCGTGGCAACAGTGTGGCAATCTGATTAAAAAGGAAAAATAGAAAGGAAGGAATAAAAATCAGGTCATCCAGTGATCTAGTGCTCATGCTGGGTTAAAGAAATGAGTGCTTCTTAAACATCTCACTTAAAGCTTTAAGAGTATTCTAAACCCTTTCTGAGAAGTTACTTGTCTGTTTCACAGTATCACAGAACTGTACTGGTTGGAAGTATTCTTCTAACTATGAAGCAGGTTCCCCACAGCAGGTTGCACAGGTAGGTGGCTGGATGAATCTTGAATATCTCCAAAGAAGGAAGCTCCGCAGCCTTCATGGGCAGTCTGTTCCAGTGCTCCATCACTCTCACTGTGAAGAAGTTCTTCCACGTATCTATCTGGAACTTCATACATTCAAGTTTTAGGCCATTGCTCCTTGCCCTCTTGCTATGCACCACCAAGAAGATCCTGGCCTCATCCATTTGCCTCTCACCTCCCTGTAGGTATTCATTAACATTAATCAGATCCACCCTCAGTTGACTTTTCCCCAGGCTCGTCAGCCTTCCCTCATAAGAGAGATGATCCAGGCCCTTTATTGTCTTTGTGATAATTGATGATTCATTAATGAGCATACCAATGTAGTCTCTTTTTAGAAGCCTATATGATTAGGAATCATCTCATTACAAACTTTTTTGGACATCACTTGGTGCTCTCTTTAGCACTGCCATCCTGCCTGGCTTCTATCTATGACTTGTTTTGCCTGTTCGAGTCCCCTTCTGTTTGTAACTGACCAAGATTTCTTCCCCTACCACCCTGCTACAAAACGTTGGCATCCATTTGTTGGGATGTATCAGAATTTCCCGGGAAAATGGATCAATTCCTGTATGCTTTCTGTTTAAGACTTCAAAAGAAATTAGGATTTGGAGTACTAAATATGAAATTAATTTTATTAGTAGCAAAACATTACTTAGACTGACATTGTTTTCAGTGTACATGTGATTTCAGATTAGCTGTTGAAATTGAACACTCTGTGAGCCACAATCAGAATCAAACAAAGGATGACTAATTACTGCAAGCATCGCTGGATGCTTCCATTGCAGGGGCAAAACCATCTAAAAGCCTTTTTTGGTTGTGGTATTCAGAAGTCAGATAATGAGTTTGTTCTGATGTAACAAGAAAAGATGAAAATATTTAAAGTGCAGACAGTAAATTACAATAAGGCCTGATGTTCAGAAGGTGATATTGATGTGGCAGTGCTGAGCAGTGCTTGGTATGGAGCACCATTGTGTTGGGCTGAGTCACTCTTCTTCCTTAGACACGTTCTTCCTTGCGTCTCTTACTTATTTGTCAGCCTTAAAGCAGTAGTAATGGAGCAGTTGGTGAAACAGGAGGAAGGGTACTTGTTCATTTAGGATTATGAAATATTACTATATACTGAACTCATAAAAAAAAAACCATGCTCTTGCAGTATGGAAACAGCCTTCAAATGGTCTAGGCTATCTCTTCAGAACATCATCTTGTGAAATGAAGCCTAAGTCTAAATTTTGAAAAAAATCCCTATTGGAAGTTAAGAAAAATGGTTATCACTGTTTTTTTTGGAAATCTTCTCTTGCTGTGTACCATTTATCCATATCTCTTTTATGTCTGCATATGGCATTTGACATAAGTGCTAAAGAAACTTAAGGAGCAAGACAAGATGTTGCTGCACAGTGATTTGGGAATAGGCACTTAACTACCTGATCTGATTCCGGCTGCAAGGAGAATCATGAATTTGACATGAAATGTTGCCTTTTTCAGTACATTTGTTTCTGAAATCAAGCATTTCCTTAGGGAAAGCTTGTAATAAAATATTACCCACGTGGAGAAGAGAATTGTCTTAGAAAAGAGTGAAATACAAGCCTAGTACCTGTTTAGATGAATTAAGGTCTTTCATAGAGCAAAACTGTTTCATGTCTGTAGATGGATGTGATTTAGATTTATTTCTTCAGCTATTTAGGGTAGCTACTTTAGGAGGAGTTATAGGGTGGCTCCTCTTGGTTCTCCTCAACCTGAGCCAGTCTCCATCCTGACTCCTTCTTTCCCTACAGAGGAAATGGAGAGTGCTGTCCTGTTGTGAAGAAGTGCTGGGCGGGCACATATGTGGAACACTTGGATGTGAAGATAAGTACACACAGTGCAAACATCTGTGAAACGTGTTTTCTCAGTTTCTCACTTGCATTGTTGTGGGAGATTTTGATGTGCTCTCTACTGTGTTGTAATTTCCCCATTTAGTCTTCATGTAATTTTAGATGCTGACTTTCTTGAACCAAGCATGATTGTCTTATAGTAGCACATCTGAGTGTGCTGTGAATGAGATTGGTCCTGCTAGGTACCCATCCGCAGTGCATCGGTCATGACCTGGAGTGGCAGTTGTGTCCCACACTGCTCACACTCTGAGTAGTAAAGAGCTGCAATGGGTGGCCCACGTGGCAGTCTGTTGTGCCATACGTCTGACAGCCTTGATACAGCCAGCCTCAGTGTTTATGTTTCTTAGTGTCTGCTCTTTGCTTTACTCAGTAGTTATGACCTACTGTCCCTTGCTCCATGTTTAAATTCCACTTATGAGTCCATTCTAACACTGAGCCTGCTGGTCTGCAGCCATAGAGGAGCAGAGGGTCCCAGGAGGTGACCTTGTGCCATTACAAGTTGTTCTTACACTAAAAACTTCTGGTAATGGAGGCTCCATTAATTCCTCAAGCAATTTACGCTGAGCTTACTTTCTCCTTAATGTTAGAAAGCTTTTTCTAAAGTGTTATAGTGTTCTCCTTACTGCAATTTGAGGTCCCTCCTGCTTGCCTTCCGTGGTCATGGACAGCAGATTATTACCTTCTTTTGGTGCAACAGCTTTTTGGGAACTGGAGAAGGTGGAATGAAGCAAGTTGTTTCTCATTTAGGTTTAAGTAACTAAATAAGGTCTTATAAAGGGTAGCTTCACACAGTATCGCTTCAATGAAATTTACTTGTATGCATGAATATACTCTTGATAGTTTTGGCTGGATTTTAGTAGAATCAATTAATACTATGGACTTAAGTGTGAAGATCAAACACTTGTTTATGCTATAGTTTTTCTGCAGTTTAGTTATATGCTATCACTGCAAGAACCGTTGTATTTTCTTACATTAGAACAAGAATACACAACCTTCTCTCTTAAGGCTTCAGAGAAATAATGTGAAACTTTTGTGGGAGGAACTTGGAAAACGATACGGATTTGCTTCTGGGAAGAATATACAAGTTGTTTTTGTATGTTGGCTTTTGATTAGGAGAGGAAATATTTCAAAAGCAGAAATTGCCAGATAGCTTTTGTTGTTATTGCAGGCTGTGCAGAAACAGGAGTTTTGTGCTATGAGGAATTGCTGAGTGAGCTGTTGCAACGGATACATTTCAAATGCCTGTCATAGTTTGTTTTTCTTCTTTACACTTAAAATGGGGCTATATCCATGATACTTCAATCCAAAGGAATTTGATATCTCTGAGCAAGTTTGCAATTGGTGTAATTTTCATAGCATTCTAATAATGCTGACTGTGTACCTGCTTGGCTATGCATGCACAGGGGAAGGGTCTTAACCTAGACAGGTGTCTTTTTGACCTATGGCTGTGATCGTTAGTACTATAGTGAAGATACTTTAGGTTTCATGGATGCTGAGTTCACCTGCCAAGAAGGCAGTGTCCCTGGAGTAGTCTGATTAATGCTCCCTTCAAGGCCCACTGGCTCTGGGATGGATGTCCCTGGTAGAGGATACTCAGTATTTATTCTTCTGATATCTAATACAATGATTGCTTAGTTTGTTTAGAATCAGGCTTCAACAGGATCAGACATACTTTTAATGAATTAAAAAGGAAAAAGATAAAAAAAAAATCAATGCCAACTACTCTGCTATTTGCATTTCGGATGATAATAATTCTCCAATTTGAGAGCACATATGCATGAGATGACTGTAATGAAGACACACATAGCAAGACAATATTTCATCTCAGTTTCTGTTTTCCCCTACGTAATTAGTTCAACACAGCATCCACTGCTGTCTCCTCGGTGACTGGCAGTGGGCAGAAAACCAAACATGGACTGGTTGTCATGGCGATGCTGAGTTCCAGCGCTGTGGCCCTGGATGCAAGTAAGCCCAGGCTTTAACTGGGAGCACAAATGGAGCCAAAAAGGTGTAGCAAAGCCCTTCTCCTGTAATCTTTCAAGGAACTGGCTTCTTCTGCAGTTTTACCCATCTTGATCCAAAATGTCAAAACAACAGCAGATTTTTCCACTGCCTGGCAAAGGAATATGCTGAATTTGTAGAGTGGTTGGGAAAGTGCAGTTTGGTGTCATTGTTTTTCTAAGAGCTGGGATAAACACAGAAACCACGACACACTCCTTGCTCCAAGGAATGTGCAACATATGGTAGAAATCCTGATTTTTTTTTCAAGCAGGAGCTACATAACTGCTAGTTTCAACACTGGGCTGTGCCAGTTGAAAAGCTAATAAGATTTAAACAGGTTTATATATCTGGCTTACTGTGGGGTTTGGAGGAAATGGGGCCGACTTGAAAGTCCACTGCAGACGCACTGAAAAATGGCAGTCTGAGTCAAATGGGCCCATTCAAAGTACTTCTGGTATCTCACGGGCAAAAACTTCTCTATATAATGACAAGCACTTGATGTTCTTGCTGTCTTGACCTCAGTGTTGTGACACCAAATCAAGCTCATGCCCTCAGCCTTTCCCTGCTTCCAAAGTGCTGACGCAGAGGTTAATGTGAAAGCAACTCTCGGCTTTACCGAAGAAGAAATGGTCTCAGAGGAACATTACTTCAAAGATGTGGGAAGAACTAATAATAATAATATGCATTTCCTGGAAAAGAGGCTTCTCTAAATGCTATGTTAGGACTTATCTAACTACAGATGTTCTGCCAATTTACTGAGATTAATGTGAGTAAAATGATGTACCCAGCTCCAGATACAGTAGTTATGGAAAGAGAATGAGCTCTACTTCCATGAATATGAGAGCAACGTTAAGTCTTCTATGTAATATTCCTGTCTTCCATATTGACGTATTAGAAATAGCCTTACAAAACCAGAGCTCTATTTTAAATAGATAATAATAATTTTAAACAACAAAAACACAGGTACAAAGGTGATCTTCACATGACTACCCGAGGAAAATTCAGATTTTAAGAGCATGCCAAGATTTAAGTTAGTGTCTTGAAGCTGAGACCAAGTGTTTCCAACAGGGATGGTATAGCAAGGGAATTCTTTGTTTTGGTTCTTCCATCTCGGAAATAAATTTCAAGACAATGACTCCCTGAATTCCATATAAAATAAATGCATGCACCACTTTTGCATTAGATTCCTGCATTTAAATATGCATAGTTGGCATACAAATAGGTGAAGTATGTTCCAGCTTTAACGGCAAACACATCTCATCTGAAATTGCTGATAGAAATGGTTGCTGTGTGAATTATTTTGCATTTAAAGTAAGAGGTGCTACCAATTCTTTCTCGAATGGCATCTTTTGAAAAGCTGTTCTGATTATCAGAAGCCAAACCGCAAATTAATGAATATCAGACAAAAGAAATTAACCTATCTGACCTGATTTTCTCTCTCCTAATGGAGATTGATATGCATCTCTAAAAGTCCTGTGGGCAATGATTGAGAAAACCATGAAGTGTTGGGGCAGGGAGGTATACACACAGCCCTTGAGAAGGAGTTTCCTTCAAAGCACTAAATTGTACAAATACATCCACGAGGATTTGGATAGAATTTACATCCACCTAACTACCAAATTGTTGGCTCCTATCCTGCCCCTGGTCTGCAGCTCTGTCATTGTCTCAGTTAATGACCCGCGGCATGTAATGTAAGTTTTGTCTGCCTATGCTGTCATTGCTGCTTGCTTCTCTGTCTTGATGGCTAAAAGTCCACCAAATGAGGTAGGTGTAGGATGTGATTTAGTAATCCCTGTGAGCTGCCTTGTCTCTTGTATCAGGTTTTTTTTCTCTGCCCATACAGTCCCTCTGGTTTACATGCATCGTTTTCAATTTATAACAAATTGGACACAAGGGATGCGTTCCTTCATTGCCTTATTGATTCTGAAATTACTGGAGCATTTTTCTGTTTTGCCTATGTTAGGAATTGAAGATAATTTTTTTCTTAATTAGAAGTTTGATTTCACTGTTGTCGTAAACTTAGTGTTGGAATGGACAGACAGAGCAGCTGGCATCTCCCATACCCTGCTATGGAAGAGAATGACATTGGGTGCAGGATGGGAGGGTACGGTATATAAGAAAAAGCAGGAGAAGATATTGTTGAGATATGTAGTTTGCTTCATTTGTTTTAAAGGTAAAATCTGTCAAAGTCTAATTTTCTCAAAGCTTCGTAATTCTCTGGCTGGTTGGCAACTCGGTGCAGGAAGATGTAGGTTTGGCTGCTTATCGCTGGGGAGGAAACATTGCTGTCCAAACAAGTTGCTGCACTGTTGATGGCATGACTTACCTTATCTCTTACAAAGCTAGGCACCAGTCTTGCAGCAATGGATCTTGAATCTTGGTTCAACCCATAGGTCTGTCTATATACAGGCTGCTGTAATATTTGTGTTTACAGGTTAGGATTGCCACAGTATTGACTTTCAGAGGCTTTATTCTCTCTGCCTTATAGCAGAGGAGAAAGTGCACTTCAAAATTGTTCAAGATTATCAAAGAATGGAAAAGAAAAATATACATAAAAGCCCTTTTCTGCTATTTTTATGCCATTATGAACAATAAGACAATTTGCAAACATTTTGTTTGGAAACTTAGAAATTCGAGAAATACGGATGTTGTACCTACTAGGGATGACTTACATAGCAATTTCTTGCTGAGAGGTGTGGAATACATTACTTCTATATCACCAAATGCTCTCGTTCTGTGCCCTTTAAAATATAAAAGCAGGAGGAAAAAATAGTTACTGCCACAGGCAGTCAGTGTGATGGAAATGGTGAGAAATGCCTTTTACTATCATGGACATATAGTACCTCTCCATGGGTATGTGTACCATAGGTACAAAATCAGATGCAGTAATACAGAAAATGCCTGCCTTAAACTTTGCAAGGTGTCTGCTACCCAAATCAAACAAAAACACAGCTTATCTGAGTGATTTTGCTGAACTGAAGGTGATGTACTGCATTTTCTTGCTCATATAATATCCTGGGTGCCACTAAATTACCAGTAATTGAGTGCAGACTGGGGGATTATTTACCTCTTTGTCCCATCGGAGTGACAAAAGGCAGCCTGGGGTGCTGATCACTTTATTCGCCTCCCCACTCTCAATATATTCTCAAGGCTATTGCTTCTCCTCCTGTCACAGCCCAACATCAGCATTTTCCTATCATCACCTCCAGGAGCGCTCCCTTAATTTCTGCCTCGTTTAGCCCTAGACTATAAATAACATTAACTGCTTGCAGAACCGAGTCTTACAGAGCACTACCCTGGAGACTGCTCAAAACCTGAACATTTCAGTGGTTTGACAGTCTTTCCAGGCTAACACCTAATACATACTAATCCTCAAACCAGGTGCAAATCCATAATTATAGCCCACTCTCAACAGCAGAGGGAAAATAATGCAGAGTAGTCTGGTGAGGGAAGCACATTGAGAGTGTTTGTCAAGCCATTTTCTCTCTGTAGTTCCCTCTCCCCTGGCTCCCCAGTGAATATGATGGAAAAATAAATATGGATCTTTATGTCCATTTTCAGGAATGCAGTTGTCTCCGTGCATACAGCACCCAGGAGGGCTGTAAGGAATAAATTAGTGATCTGCTGTGTACATGTGTCAGCTATGATGTATGTCTCTGTTTGACTGCATCTACAGAGCTAAATATTTTAGATGAGGAAGACTTATAGTACTGTGAATGTCACTGGCAGGAAAAAGGAACAATGAGATTGAGTTCTTAGGGGTCTATTCTTCACCTGTTGCTGTTATCCCTGCGGTGGAGAGTGGGACGCTGGGGCAGTACTGGGCTCCTTGGAGAACACCCCACATCCACCCTGCACAAGCAACTACTATGGCTCATTGGTGATAAAGTCCCCATCTTCTTTGGTGTAAAAGGAGTGAGGCTCCTTTGTGGATCTGACTCTGTAATTAGGAAATGATTTCCTCCTTCAGACAGCTGCTTGTGTGCAGACAACTCACTGATACAGCGGCTGGGATGTGCAAATGAGATAGAGACTGTGTTTTGTGCTCATTAAAGGTGCTAGAAATCTCATATGGCTGCCATCTGCCACCTTGTTTGTTGAGTTTGATCATTAGTCAATGAATGGTTCTACTGAAGTTCAGTGATTAATTTACAGCATACGATTCTCTTTATCATGAGAAAGGACTGCAGAATTTAGTTCTTATTATAAAATTGTGCAAACGTGCAAATTCTTTTCAGAAGTGATTGGGATTCATTGACTGGATATGTACCCAAATGGGAGAATTAGCTGTGAGTTTCTGTAATGCCTATTTACAAACCACGAGCTCCTTGATAATAACAAGGAATGCCTCTGGTAGATACTCGATGTCTAAACCAGCAACGTGGTTCTGCCTAGAGATTTTTTGCTGAAAGGTGTTCAGTGCCTGCAGGTGATTTTAATGATTGACATCAACCTCAACAAGGTATCATGAGCCTTTTCTCTCTGGACAGTAGAAGGAATATTTCATTGACAGGTATTTTCTGTAGGCTGGCTTGGTTCAGTTCGCCTGTAAAGAATGAGATGAATTTTGGGGAAAAGAGGATTATTAATGGTTCTAATCTATTAAGTATGCAGCAATCTTTAATTTCCTCCTCTCAAAAAGAATGGTTCAATTAGAATTCTTGGTGTTTGTAATTGCTTGTTGGAATATTTTTCGAACAACAAAGCATTAACTCTTGTTACAGATGCATTTTGCTTTTGCAAGAAATGATTTGACCATAAATGATACTGACAGGGAATATAACCAGCCTAAACAAAGTCTGGCCGCAAACATGGAATCATAATAAGTACTGATTTACAGCCCATGAAATGCTCTGAAGTCGGTGAGGTTGTGTAGGAGATGGATGATGACACATCTTGTTTTTTATGTTGATCTTCAGCTGTTTTCTGAGTGGAGAATGTAAAATGCATTCTCTGTTGCTTTGACTTGGCATCCTTTGGATCTGCATTGTGTGTCTACAAACAGAATTGAGAAGCTCTGGACTTATTTATTATGATTGAAGAAATCTCTTCAAAGGTGTATTGATTTTATTTCTGCATCTCTAAAGTACATTCTGTTTCACCAGTAATTTTCACTCCTGTAAAGAAAACTGTTTACATGGTTATACTTGGAGCACAGTATTCAAGAATAGTAAATAAATGTTGAATTCCAGATAGAATGTTTTTAGTCCTGTAACTCTTCTGTATTTCGCATTGCTTTGGGAAATGAATGCTTCTGGCAACTAACTTGCAACATGTACTGATGTGGATAGAATTGATTTGCAGATTTGTGCCACTCAGAATTTGAAAATGGACAAGAACGATGAGTTGTGCCCAGCAGAGACTGCTTCAGTGGCCTATTTGGCCACACTCATCTTTCAGGAGAAGCAAGCAGTGACATTTTGGAAGCTTTCAGGCTCCTCAGTTACCTGGTTGGTTTTTCTGGCCAGGGCTTCTGCCCAGTGAGAAAGTGCCTGTCTGTGTCACCAGTTCTGCCCTTCACCAGACACCTGGCTACTTCCCATTTCTTAATTACGGACTTCCTTACTAGTCCTTCACATCCCTTTCTGTATTACTGCAGAATAGCTCAGGGTCTCTCTGTTCAGCTTTATTAGCTGGGAAGGCTGAAATATGTTACTGGAATATTTAAAGAATAACTTCTCTTTAGACAGTACTTGGGCAGAAATATGAAATGTAAAAAGAAAAAAAAATAGAGTAGCTGAGGTATGGTAGTTATTTTGACTTTTAAAAACAACACTTTAAAGAGCTGCTGAGGTAGAAATAAATACCATAGCTCTATGGGCATCTCAGGGGAGATATGTGCTTGCTTGCTTCCAGGAAAATGGTGACAACTGATATATTTATCTTTGTACATAGGAGAGTCTGCTGATTTTGTATGAAGACTATAAGAAATTATTCAAGCTTCAAGCAACACTGTGCACAATGCTTTTAGTGGAAAATCAGCAAATGGAAAATATTTCTGCCTTCTGAGGGAAGGGTGTTGTCGGAAAAATGAACAGGTACAAAGGCAGAAGAGGGTGAAGGTACAGAGCAAAGACACCTCTTTTTCTTGGAGAGGATCTCCTAATCTTGGTGTAACTCACGAAGTGTGGGATATTGCAGTGGTACATTTGGACTTGCAGATTCAGTTTTCTGGAGCATGTTGGAAGACTTCAATATTTTGTGCTTGTTTTTGTGTTCAAATTGGCAACCATTTTAACTATTTGTATGGTAGCCTAACAAAACTTACTTTGTGAGTAAATTCCTTTTCTTTTTCAAACCTTTTCCTCCTTAACTTTCCCCATCCTCCAGTTAGTGGTGTGGCTTCATGTCAAGTGCTGGGAGCAAATGGAAGATCCTGGCTTTGCCTCCATGGTGGGTGTGGAGTGCTCCTTGTCTGTGTGCTAGATAGTGTCTCCTCCAAATAAGAAAGGGATGATGAAGCTGGCTAATGGGGAGTATGTCGCTTGATTAGTGCATATATATGGATTCTCAAAAGTGTGGTTTGTTAGAAGCTATTATGAAAATAATGTTTAGAGCCACTGACAATACGCCGTATGAACTTGTAAGAAATGCTTTTAATATACTTTAGACCTGGGCTCTAATTTCAGAGCATTACCCTAGATTTCAGTCCGTAAGGCAGTTATACATGTAGCTTTTAATAGCCTAATGGAAAAACCATAAATCACTAAATGAACAACATTCTGGGAGCAGAGCTCATGTGGTTTCAGCCACTGCCAGCATCATTCAGCAAAACCTTTGTGCTCATCAGGTGGCAGAATCTGCACTGTTCTGAGGAACTGCTGTTTTTGAAGCAGTGTTGCCTGTTCCCAAGTGTTGTCCCTAACATGGAGCAGTGCTGGTCCCTTCCACCTCACAGCAAAGCACAGGGGCCTTGGAAAACCTCTTTGGGAGGGAGAGGCAGAGGTGTTTGATGCAAGTTTTAGAAGTGCCTAAAGATGAATAGATTGACTTGTTCCACTTCTGGTACATTTTTAGAAAAATGTGAAAAAGAAGTTGGCTTTTGGATGTACTTGTAAATATTTTACTAGAAAGTGGCTTTGTGGGGGATTCTTTCTTTTGTTGGAGCCAGACTCCTCAGAAATAGTGCTTTCAGTAAAAATTGCTGTGGGATCACATCAACTTGTCCTAGTTTCCATTCTGCAGTGATGTGAGGCATTTCTTAGAGTATGATCTTTCTTTTGGAGGCATTTGTGGTAATGTGTAAACCTCTAGACTGGTTTTCTAACTTTTTACATAATTAACAGGTCATTAAAAAAAGATGATTTGGAGCCTTATAAAAGTAGAATTTCTGTCTCACTTGTTAAGCATCCAGCTCGTATTTGCACAACGAGCAGTTGTTTCACATGTGATTTGCAAATGGCTGTTGGCCTGATCTAAGCCCTCCAAAATTGCCATGAGCCTTTCTCCTGGATTTAAAGAGCTCTTAATCTGAACATAAATTGTTTCATCTCCGTCTGTTGCTTATGCTCATCAAAAGAGAGGCTGCAGATACTTGCAGGCATATGTGTGTCATATCACTGCATCATATGGCAGCAGCTATTTCTGAAAGAGGTAGCCAACCTGAGAGAA
Organism: Gallus gallus; assembly: GCF_016699485.2. NCBI lineage: Eukaryota > Metazoa > Chordata > Aves > Galliformes > Phasianidae > Gallus > Gallus gallus. The sequence goes on from NC_052540.1 coordinate 20,351,045, forward strand.
GAATAGAGCACAAACAACTCCAGATTTGTGTTTACGTTTTAGCCAAAGAGTCTTTAATTTTCCCAGAAATCTTCCCCAAAGGTCTGCTTCATGTTGTACATACGTGTATAAAAATATTTCCCCCCTTAAAGACATTTTTTTATACAGAGATGCATCTCCCTTTTCCTCTAGCTAAGGAGAAGACTGAAGATGACAATGTGCACAACACCTAAATGGAGGGATTGGCAGGAGATGGCACATGGCTGCTCCTCATGTCAATGCTTATGGATTCCTCCAGTGAGGCTGACCTTGGGGGAGATGGTTGTTTGTCTTGGTTGGGGATTCCATGAGTGATGTGGCTTGTCACTGTGCAGATTTATTGCAGTTGTGCCTCAGGCAATTTGGCTTTCAATATGGGCTCAGACTGATCCCCGGCTGTCTCTTAGAATCGTTGTTCCTAATGGCAGCTGAATATCCTGAATGCTTTTTGCCATAAACTATATTGTCAGCCCAGTCCAGCAGTATTATGAAGATTAGGTGAGAAAATCTAACTTATCATAGAACAATTGCATCTAGTTTTTTTTGTAAACCTGGAGTTTTTAGGTGTGTTTAGGGCTGTGAATTTTGGAGCCTGCAAGGAGATTAATGGCACAACAAGACTGATTCTGTTTCTCCCTGAGAAACACTTTAAGGAAAAGACAGAGAGGTGCTCTGAAAACCTGAGTCTTCCCAGCCTGTTGGAAAATAAGTAGACCTTCATTATATTCTCATTACTCCAGCTCTCAGCTCAGAAAGGAAAGAAATAAAGGTCACTGGCTTTTACCATCTGCACTAAAATGAGATGAAAGTAATAGAGAACTCCAAGATGTATTGCTTAGCTGCTCATCTGAGGCTTCAAGTAAGTCTTAAGACGTATAACCCTGTCTCAACAACTTCTAACTTTGTTCAGGCGTGTTCCATGACCTGGTGAATCTGACTGGAAAATCAGAATTTCTCTCATTAGACACTGGATTGGGCTTTATAGGTTAACTGGAAATTAATCTGAAATCCTGACTTCAAAATTCATGATAGAAGAAAATGATTCTAATTTGTAAACATTTTAAACAAATGCACCCAATAGTATGAGATGAGAGTGTTAGTATATTGTACCATGTGATTTCTTCAGAAGTAGGTTTAAGATGACTTCTTCCCTTCATCAGTTCTGAAACATAAGCTTCCTTCAACTGTCAACAACTGAAGATAGGAGAACGATAGGTGGACAAGAGGCTGTCTTAGTAAACTTGAGAAATAATTCTTGCTGTAGTGTGCTTATAGTCCAAACCTGACAGCATCAGAAAATCTTTTCCCTCATCAATGCTGCAAGCGTTAGTGTCTGATGATGATTCAACTGGCTCATTAAAGAGAAAATGTTGATGAATAAAGGTAGAAATATTTAGAAAGTAAATATGGTACTAAAAGAGATGTGGGAAGCCAATTATTTCTTTACTTAGTCTTTACCAAGTGCCATCAGACAACAATATTATAACAGCCTGCTTTATCTATTCCGACTAAACAAGCAAAGACCCAATGAAATGTCAGCAATATCCATCTTAAAATAGATATTTGCTGTCTAGGTGTTGTCTTGGTTCGGGGAAACCTTTCTACTGCTCAAGTCGAAGTGGCTCTTGGCAAGGTTTGTAGAACTGCATAATCTGATTCATTAAAGTTTGTGCATTTCTTTAGTGTTTTTACATCCTTAATGAGACATTCTGATGTCTTTGTGAGTTGTTTTTCAGCCTTTCCTTACTCTTTACAAAATATCCTATCAAAACAACTGAAGAATATACAACATTTACAGCTCTGTGTGTTAGAACGCTCAGTGGATAATGGCTTATAGATAGAAGTATCAGCTATGTGAAGGGCAGTACTTGGTGCTCTTCTGTGAGGCACCATCAGCTTTCGATGAGATGGAAATCAAAGGTCAGTAGCTAAGTTCATGGAAAGAAATGAGGTGAAAGAATCTGATTGTGTTAGACATTTTGCAGCTGAATCAGCAAGGCCAAAGGTACAATCTTTAAATACTTTGAAGCTCAATTAATTGTCAAATGAGCTTTCATTTTTCAATCAGCTGCTGGTTTTCACCTGACCAAGGGAGGTTATTTCTCAGAAAAGGTTTCATTAGCACTCTCCTTGCTAGGAGAGCCTCTCTTTCCTACCTCTCCTTGCCCTGTCTGTGAAAGGCAAGGTGTAATGCCCTGTGCTTATTATATTTCATGACTTCCCCATCATCTTAGCTCTATTCAAAGCTCATCTTGAACGAGCAAAAAAATAGGTCTTACACTTCCATGTGACTGTGAGGTGCTCAAAAGGAGAGGCTAAGTGAGAGATAATGCCATAGAAGTAGTGTGGGCAGTGCAATTCTAATAGCAACACTTGCATGAAGTGTTAATTACTATGTGTGAATATCACCAGCATTACCAAATTTAAAGCACACATGTACTAGTAAGCCTACACTTCATTTGAAGCCAACGTGGATTCTCAGTGACCACTGCACAGGGGACACAGCAAGCACATAGACCTGCACTTTTGATGTGGATCTCTGTCCCATTGGCTCAGCTTGTGTCATGATGTAATTGTAATGTGCTGTGGCCACAACCACACCACAGTCTCCACTAGAGCTTAACAAACTGTACTTGTGCTTTCATAAAGAGATACCCTCCAGCTCACTGTTTATGGAGAGATTTTTCCTGTGATGGCTGTGCTGCAGAAGTAGGGGCTCTAAACTAATTTGCTGTTTGAGGCATTGAGCCACCTGCCATTTAAGCCAAGAGCAGTGCTTGCTGCCTTGTTGGAGATCAGTGCGCTTAAATCAGAGTCGTTTTGCAGCCAACTCGAACAACAATTCCTGGTCAGAAGTGTTGGCATCGAAGTGTGTGTTTAGATTGCTTCCTTGTATCTCAGATACAGCTCTTCAGTACCTCCTGGTCCAGTAATGTATTAGTTAGCTTTTATACATAGATACCTATATAATTTTTCTTTTTTATTTATAACATTTTAATTAACTGGAGCCACAAATGCAGCTTACACCTATAAGACTGTAATCCCTTAAATCACCAAGAGTTTCACCTGAGGCTTACTGAAATCAATAGATAGACCCCACCTGCTTTCCCGAGAGCTGAGTGTCTGTAATTATAGCAATGAGGTGAGATCCCACAGTTTGACAAATCTTGTCTTGAATTTTTGCTTCTTGGTGTCCTACTCTGTGTGAAGGGTATAATTTCTTCCTACACTGCAGTGAGTCGGGCTCAGGGAATACTGTGTACCTTTGGTTTTCATTTATTTATTTTTAGTGGTCGTTACATTGCCAACAGTCATTTGGGAATAACACTCAGTCTTTGCATACAAGATTCATTGCATGATTAATAGGCTTTCAGCTTAAATGGCTGCAAAAAGTTCAATCTCTGCGGCTCGTGAGCTAATGCTCATCACCTTAACAACAGAGACGTGAAATTCCTAGTAAGTTAATTCCTTTGGCTTCTAATGTGCATGACACAGGTGGGGTTCCATCAGGTGTCACAGTAACAGTTTGGTGACAGCCATTTAAGTTTTGTTTATGGACTGGTCTGACTATGTGCAGGTAGGAAGGAGTCTCATCCTTGCTCCAGGACTGTAGGAACCCCCAGAGGCCAGCTGCTGTATGAGTGTGAATACATGGTTACAGGTTAAGCTCATTCAGTCATGTAAACATCCAATCAGCAGTTTTAATGTCTTGTTCCAATCAAAGACTTCAATTTTTTTATTACAAGTCCTTAGAGGCAGGGGAGACACTGCAGTAAATATATATATGAGCAGTTCACTGCTCCTGTGAGAAAGTTTAAAAAAAAAAAAAGTGAAGTTTGCTCCAAATTGGAGGGTTTTTGATGTGGGCAGCGTGCACAGGGAGAGAGCTCTTTCTTTGGTTGTTTCAGGATTCCCAGATGATTCTGCAATTACGACTGCATCAATAGAGCCACATGGCAGAGGGGTTGGAAGTGGGTGATCTCTGAGGTCCCTTCCAACCCAAGCCATTCTGTGGTTCTATGAGTCTATGGATTAGACTCAACCTGAACTCAGTACTGGGGATGGATGGGACACAGTGAAGTCCCCATGTCTGACCAATCCTTGTTTCCCTACTGGGAGAGAACTACTGAAAAGCTAAACATGCCAGCAGAACTGGGAGCAGAAAATTCAATGCTGTTCTGTGAATTATAGTGTTTCAGGTCTGCTTCTTTTATTCCTTTCTCTCTCCCCCAGCGTGATTTTGCAGCACACCTCACCAAACGTATAACTGATTTTGATATGGGATTCAGCCTTGGTTTTTTTTTTTGTCTTGAAAGCTGTATTTGATGAGAAGAGCCTGTTCCCAGAAGAAATTTGTGATTGTGAACAAAAGGCAATGCAACTCTGTGAGCCATGTGCAGCTGATGGCAAGATAAAAAGAGATAAGCAAGGAGGACTGGAAGAAAAATAAACCTTTTCTTACAAAGAGGGGTGTGTATTAAAAAATGCCATATCCAGAGTGAAATTGTCTTTGCTACATGCTGTTATTACTTTTTGCAGTGCAGACCCTTTTTCTTAGGGGCAGCATTTTCAGCTTTTGGGTGGGATCTCATCCTCATGTGGCTTCCAGGGCTGGGAACCCAGCTTTGGCTTCTGCTTGCTCCATTGAAGTAACTAAGATCAATGAGGTTATTTTTATGGATGGTTTTATTTTTTTGACTGCCTGGGATCATTTTTCTTACTGAAGCACAGCTGAAGGCATTTGGATGTCCTTGGAGTGTTTTTAAACTGAGAGCAACCAAATCCAAATCTGATTTAGACCAAATAGTTTGGGTCCACTGCTGTTATTTGTGAGTTATTTCTCCTCATTCAGCTGCAGGTTTTCTGTAAGAGATTTCTGTTCTGTTCCTGAAAACAGAAATACATATGTGATGCCACAGATAAATGTTATTTACAGAGATATTCTTGCTAAGCATTTGCTGTCTTCAAGGTTTGATTGTCATTAATTGAGATTAAATCATTGCCAGGAGTTGGACTTGATCCATATGGGTCCACCTGAACTCAGGATATTCCGTGATTTTAAGTATCTCCTATTCCAGCAGACTTTCCTTTGTACCTGCAAAGACGTTTGCAGATAGCAATTAGCAGCTGAACTAGCTGCTTGATTGGGTTAGCTGATGTTAAGGCATCAACCATGGACCTCAAAAAAAAAAAAAACTGAAGAGCATTGTTGTTTAGAAAGCCACCATTTGGTGGTTTTTTTTTCCAGGGCCATGTAAACTTCAGAGGGAATAAAATCTCTTATAAGAACGCAGTTGCCCTGTAACATGAAATAGGGTCAATATGTGCTCATTAACTCAGAGCTATTTAGCACCTGGTATGATAGGTATAGAAATCAGTGGGCAACTTCACAAAGCAAATGATGCTGAGGAGTTAAATAATTCAACCAAAGCCTTGAAGATAAGAATTACAAATTATTGTTGATTTGTTTTTCTCAGAACTGTGTTGCCTCTCAAGCCTATGATTTTTGTCATAATTTTTTAGCACTCTCCTGTAATATTGCCTTAATGGCTTTAGGACTTCAATTACACACACATTGGATACTTGATGCTTTCAGAGCTGTGAAAAATTATCCTTGCTATGGGGAAATCTAGTTCTAAGGTGGATAAATGGAGTAATCAAATGGAAGAGTGAAACGAAGCAAGCAGTTTGTATACATCTTAGCCAGGTTAGTAAATGTATGGCAAAGATCAACAGCATGCTAAATGCAGGGTAGGAACAGCCTGGCCTTGGCTGACTGCTGCATGGATTAAGGGTGTGAAGAGGCGCAAGAAGGATTATGGTGACAGGCGGCAGAAAGATGCATCAGTAAGCACAGCGGGAGCAGAGGTGCTTTCCCTTTTGACTGCCCAGTGTGCACAAGAAACCTTTTTATATTGCTTAAACTTAATTTCAAACCTGAGGAATTTCAAGCAGAGGGCAATTTTTAAAAACTGATGTGCTGTAGCAATGCCCTTTGTTGCTGCTAGAACTGGGAAGAGACTGCAGCACGTCTGCCCTGAACAGAGTCAAGCAGTTCCGAGGTGCGGATGGGCAGTGGTTCTACTGCTCTGGTGGCTTAGGCTTGATTATTTCCATCTTCCTGGCTTGAAATGAGACTTTCATACTCTTGAACAAAGGGCACACCTTCCTACAACTCTTGCCTCTTGTCCTAGGAGATCACAACAGGTTGGGCTTTAGGTTAGCATTGCCTTTACAGAAAAGCCTTCTTGGTTGAGCTCAGAAATACCTAACTAATTATTTATGGTCTTTTCTTTCTTTAAAGCTCAATCAATCTTAGATTTAACAAAGGCAGAATGACAGTGTATGCTTGTACCATGTCTGCAGAGAAAACTGTGGGTGTAAACACAGCACATAGGCTGGGTAACAGTGCTGAGTTGAAGCGTGTTTGTGACGATATGCTCAAGTCACAACAGCCTCATCCCAAACTTATACAGAACAAAAGTTTTTGAGATGTTCTATCACATATTTCCAGTGCCTTCAGTGCCTCCATATCTGTTGTGGATTAGACTGCTCACAGGCTAATACCGTTTGTTTGTTCATGCACGCCTGTTCAGCTAGAGACAGATTAAGAAATGTTTCCACTTCTGCAGGAAAAAAAAATAATCTCATCTGCTCAAAAAGGCCCTGAGTAGAATTGCAGCTGCTATGTTGACTGGAGGGGGGGATTACTGACTTTGCTTCTGATTTCTTTTGTTATGGGAAGGGATGGAAGGGGCCCTGATGCATCGATCCTATTGGCTTTCATGATAAGCGTTGCCGTGTCCTTGTTTGAGTCTTTCTTTTTCAAATCTATTTTAATACCTAACTTCTCCCTGTATGGCAGGGAAGCATGATACAATTTTCCAGGTAGTTGTAAGCATTAATCCTTTAAACGGCTTTTGGGACAGGTTAATGATGTTTATTCACATGAAACGACTGAAGCGTTAGTAGCAAGTGTGGTTAGCAACTACTATTAACAAAGAAAAGCTCAATATTTTAAATGGTGTTTGGTATGACTGCTGCCTAAATCCAAGTTCCTTTTGCTTAGGATTTCAGAAGCAGAGTGCTTAGCGGAGCCTTAATCTCTGCTCTCCCCGAAGACTAGTAACTTTGCTATTGATCTCAGCAGAAGCTGCTTTGGAACTTGACTGAATTAAATAAATATTTCACTCTGAAACCTGACGTGTTTGGGCACTGATCCAAAACCCGTTGTAATAAAGGGGAAAGGTCCCATTGGTTTTATTCTTTTTCGGATGATGCCTTTAGGACCAAGCAGGTGATAAGCAGAATTATGGGCTTGGCGCAAGGAAGAGCAGAAGTGAGATGATTTTCAGACTCTTGCCTTCAGCGCCCTGACATGATTGAAGTGTATGCTCTAGGTTAACTTGTGAGAGAGACACTTTCTTTGTATAGTGCTTGTCCAGTGAAAAATAAGGTTCCCATAAAAGAAAGTAAATATGCTGTGGTAGTTCTTTGAATGGAGGAAAGGGTGGGCGGGTGATCCCTCTGAAGTGCACTTCTAAGTCAATCTCTGGTAGCAGCATTTCTAAAGACAAGTTTAACTTGGGCTTCCCAGTCTCGGTGAAAAAAATCCCTATTCTCAAAGTGCCACTTCAGGTCAAATTTGTACCAATGCCTTTATCCATCTTGACTTTAAAATCCTGGATGGTAGCATCACACTACTGAAAACTCAGGTTCATGTTTAACAGAGAGCCGCTCTGATAGCAAAAGAGTATTTCACAATAAATAAAAGAATGTACAGGCTTGGTGTTGTCACGTATGTCAGAGAGATACAACATTTGTATATATACCATTTGTGTCATTGGCATTTGCTCCGTTCTCTTCTCTCTACTTGCCTTACTTTGCATTTTCAGTGGTATTCTTTCAGAAAGGAGAGACTTCTCAAGGCACAGTTTTGTCTTCACGAGCTACAGGTTTTTGGCTACCATTTTAAACTGTGTAGAATCTGTGTGGAAAAGGTGAGTTCATGTATTTGGAAGCCAGACTATTATAATCTCAAAATTTAGAAAGTCAGTAAGACTTTTTTCATTACTTTTTATCATTCTAACACAATCTTAACAAGTGCAGCCACTTGGAATAAAAATTCTGGGGATGTTTAGTGGTGCTTTGAAACTGTTTCCTACCACGGCCCCTTCCAGACACACAAAAATATCAATGTGCCAATGGATAACCTGGCTTCTATCAGGCATTCATAAACATGCAAGTCTGCTCATTCAGGCAGATGATTATAATTCATTCCTATCAGAAATATTTGAACAGAGCTGTTGCAGGTGCCAAGTGCCACGTGGTCTGTTGCTGGCAGACAGCTCTCCTTGCACGCTGCCTCCGTGCAGTGTGGCACAAGCACTGAAGGTGGGTGCCAGATAAGTGAATGCTGTATCCTCTGTGCTGGTAAAAATGACAACAGAAGAGGAACAGAATAAGGTGAGAGGGGAACTTAAGAGAGGGAAAAATACTGCAATAAGCTAAACTACTGATTCACTGGCATAAAGCAGTTTAGCTGTAATGCTAGTGACATCAGTAGAGGTGCTTTGGAAGTGCAGTTGATTCAGGCTTCTAAAACAGAAATTAGAATCACATACATAATCAATAAGGTGAAGATTCCCAAATAGAAGGGTTCTCAATAACAACAGCCAAAGCACATAAATGACTGCAAAAATCACCTGTATCTCTTACAAGCTGCCCACACTGCAGTGCATTCAAAGGCAGTCAAATACTCGGTATTTTGAGCTCCTGGCATCAATTTATTACAGAAGCAAAGGATCTCATTGGTATATTATCTTTAAATTGCCTTTTTTCATACTTTGCTTTTGAAGTGAATGAAATTCAATATGACACTTTGAAGAAACTCCTCAGGTTAATGACAGACTGTGCCATGTCTGTACTGAGTCATGTTTTAGTCATCTTAGAGCCCCTGCACCTGTTTGTGATGTGAAGTGCATTTTTGGGCAGGAATGAATTTGGTCATAAATCACTTGACACATTGGTATTGCAGAAGGATAGATCAGGTCTTAATGCTGAAGGGGTGGCTGTGTCTCATTTTCCACTCTCCACAAGTGGAGACAGTGATGGTTTCAGCAGCCATCAGATTGTGTTTTGGGCAGGATGTGGGCAGGACACAAAGCCAATGAGACCACATCTGTATTTTTGCCACAGTGTTCACTGTGAGGGTCAGCTGTGGTGTGCTTTCAGCTGCAGGTATGTTGGTATGCAAGTAGAGAGGCATGCAAAAAGAAAAAAAGCCATAAGCAAAAAAGGGCATTTTCAGTCTTTTCTCACACTTCTCAGACTTATATACTCTTCCTACAGCTGCAGGCAGCCTCCACCTGCTGGGGTTTGCCAGACATGACAAGGTATCCTTGTCTGTGTGAGCTGGACAAGGATGTTCCACGGACTCCTAATTTTCTTATCTAGCACTTCAGTGAGGATGGGTTGGTTGAAGGGCAGATCATTACTGATCACTCCCATTTGGTCTGGTGAAGAGGAGGTTAAGAGAAGACTGTATAGCTCTTTCTACAATGCCCTGAAAGGAGGTTGAGGTGAGGAGGGTGTTGGTCTCTGCTCCCAGGTAACAGTGATGGAAGGAGAGGTGACAGTTTTCATTTGTGCCAGGGGAGGTTCAGGTTGGGTATTAGGTAAATTTATTCTTGGAAAAAGCAGTGATGCGTTGGTACGGGCTGGAGAGGGAGTTGTGGACTCATTGTCCCCAGAGGTGTTCCAGAACTGTGGAGATGTGGCACTGAGTGACGTGGTCAGTGGGCATGGTGGGATGGGTTGGAGTTGGACCTGGGGATCTTAGAGGTCTTTTCCAATCATAATGATTCTATTGTTCTGTGAAGTTTGCCTCATTAAACCAGCCCTACTGGCACTAAGTTTTAGATGACCTTTAAGGTCCCTTCCACCCATGCTATTCTATAGAATCATAGAATGGTTTGGAAGGGACCTTTAAGATCATCTAGTTCCAACCCCCTGCTATAGGCAGGGACTGTGAAAAGCAATGCTCAGACCACTGCTGCTCATTCACAGAGCAGTGCTAGTTGTGCCAAACTGTGATTCTCAGCATGTTATGGGGTGAGTTTTGTGCACAGCTAATGCTGCCACACAGCTGTTTTGTGTTGTTCCAGCAAAGATGCTGCTGCTAACTGCTGTGTTTTGGGGGTGAGGAGTTCTTTCCCTCCAGCCAATTCTGTCTGTCATGCTGCAAAAAAAATAAAATAAAAAAATAAAATTAAAAATTAAAAATTAATCTTGCCAACATCCTCTACCTTCAAGAAGGATTCATTGTGGAAGGACAGTATTGCCATAGCAACGAGGACTCTTCAGACGGCTCTAAATCTGGTGAATTTCCAAGACACAAAAGCTTACTCAGACCCCAGAAGTACCTGGATAGAAAACAAAACAGATGGTAAATTCTCCACAGCTTTTGCAGAATCGTATTTTGCCAGTTATTCCTCACTTTCTCATATGTCCAGAATGTTTGTTTTACAATGAATTTGTGATCCATGACAGATTCAAAGCTTTGCTCAGTGGAATTGGAAGTCAGCACCTCTTTTTCCCACCATGGCCTTCTCAGCATGGCCCTATGAATGGCTCATCTGCAAAGAACCGGGATGCTAGCAGCCTGCTCTGAAAATAGCAGCGATGATCTTTTGACTCTCAGCTATCAGAAGCGTTCTTAATACTGTTCTATACAAGAATATATCCTAAAGCTTGCGGAGTTATGATCTTTGGGACAGTTACTTCTCACCATCTGAAAAGCCCTGGTGTTGTAACGTGTGTTTGCAATGCCAGAATTGGACTCTCAGCAGGGAAATTTTCTTCACAGTCAAAGAGTTTTAAACTCTAAAGGATAGTGCAGCACTAGCATAAGGATAATCATCTTCTCTAAAAGGGTACGTGCTGCCGAGTGTCACAGCTTCTTGCCATGGGCACGGATTAGTTTTCACACACATCAACACTTCTGCTCACTTATACAAGTTAAGAGAAATCTCGTTCTGTCAGGGCTGACAGACTTCTGCACAGACTCTGTGGAACACCTGTGGGGTTTTCTTAATTTTAATTCTGCCTGAAAGACAATGGCTGATAGCGTTGTGATCTTTTCATAGGAGATGACAGCAATTTTTCTTTCTTTTGGAGAAACTAATAGCAAACAAATATCAGTCTGAGTGAAGAATTTGGTGTAGTTTGGCTTGTTCTGGTGAATGCACTTCACAGGCAACTGAAAGCATTGGAGCAGGAACTGCTTATGAACAGCTTCCTTAAGAAAGAATTCCTCATAGCTGAGACATCGATGAGGAACTTACCCCTGAGAATGAGAACTGCTATTTTAATATAAGCATAATTCTTCACATATCTCAGATACTATTGCCTTAATCCTCTGAGCGTGACCAGACACAGCTTCTTGCCTTTCTTCCAGCCACTTTTCTGACGCCATTGCGTTTCAGATCAGCCACAAAAGGAGAAGAGCTGGACAAGAACCCCTATTTCAGGTTACCCTGCTTACTTTTGGGCATTGCAAAGAACTGAGCACTCCTGCACTGCACAGCACCAGTGAACCCAGAGCTGCTGTGCCCTGAAGGCTGGCACTGCTTTTGTATTGCACCTTGGGAATGTTCGTTTTGCCTTTAAATTAATTTCTGCTCTACTTTTCTGGTCCTCAGGCTGCTCGTGAACTTGTTTTAATGCAGGGAAAATGATTTACTACATGTAGGAAGGATGGTAATAGGGAATTGAAGATAACACGACTTTATTTTAACGATGGAGTTTGCCAATATCAAATTTTAATTCTTAACCAGCACACTTTCAGTTGTAAACCGCTGTTCTTGAGCGTATCCTTCATCACTTAAATGGCCCTTTTTAAGCCTTCCATTTGCCAAAGGCCTACAGGGAAAGTAATAACTGTAGTTAAAACAGAATATAGTTACAATATGCCCCGTGGATACATTTTAAAATGAAATGCCATGTCTTGAGTGGAAGAAGTTAACATCATTTGCAATTTCAAGCCAGTTACTATCAATGATTATTTGCACTAGGTCGTAATGCATGTTACACAGCATCCATTTAAAGACTGAGGTGGATGCTCTCCCTTGTAATTGCCCTGCTGCTGAGATTTTTCACTTTGAGTAAAATTAATCATTAAAACAAGCAAGTACTTACATTGGAATATTTGTCAGAAAAAGAATCCTAATTTCTTATCCCAGCTTTTCTTGTTTCTCACCCAGAGACAGCTGAAGAACTTGAGTGCTGTAGTATCCTAATGCGAGTGTTTGGCACTGCTCAGCTGGGGAGCAGTAATTGTGCTTCATTTCTTTATTTCTCTGCTCGAAGGCAGCAATTCTGGCACTTCATTACAGCACCATATGATGACAATCAGTAAATGGGTGTTGAGGGGGAAACAGGAAATTCCCCACACCCTCACGCTCTACAATTTTTAACAATACGCCTGTAATGAAAATTTATGCTGTTTTTATGATCTGCGTTGGATTTAAAATGTCAAAACTGAGATGCTTCTTAAATTATGGGCTTGAATCAAGGACAGATCATTCATTTCTCTGCCATAAAAAGCAGAGAAATTACTGTTATTTTTAATAATTGCACAATCGGTATTTTTGTCGGCGTGTCTTCGGAAATGAATTATGGAGAATCTTTTGTGATGACAGGCATTCAGGGAACTATGTAGGCTAATGTGTCTCATCACAGATAGATTCAGATAAATGAATGTCTCTAACACAGTGTGGTCGTTCTGAAGGGTTGGGGCAACATTGGTCATTTCCTTCCTGCTACACCTTCCTCCGAAACGCTGAATTTCTGCATCCATTCCAGAGGAGCAGTGAAATGATCTGACAGATGTAACTCAGGAAGACGATGACACACCATGCTTATGGGTGGAAAATAAGAGGCAGATGGTCCATTGGTGGATCTGTGGTATCCACAGGCAGAGCCTTTTGCTTCACGAGCAAAAAAGTTGTGCAATAATACTTTGACCATAGTAGGCATAATATGTTAAGATTTTCTTGTTCAAATAAATAACAAGAGCAGCTAAGGTCAGTTTGGTACAGAAAATGGAATTTCTAATGTTCTGTGATGTTTCATCTCAGTGTGGTATTTTCTAACAGCGAGGAAATTTAACAACTGATGGAAAAATAAAGTTCAGAGTAATGTGTACCTTTAAGTAAACATTCCTCTCTTTGGAATATTTAGGTTTTGTGTTTTGCAGGGAGCATTGGAAAAGCCTGTTAGAGCACAGAGTGGCAGAGACATGGAATAATCATGTTAAGTTCAATATATGTAATTTTCTGAAATTACAATCTAATAATTACCACATAAGTACTGTTTTTATTCACTGTGTTAAAATGATGTGAAATTTTGAGTTTCAGAATAAAAAAGCTGTTTCTCTAGCAGCTTATTCTCTGTCCATGCAATAACTGTCGCCTTGTTCATCTTAATACAACTACCCAGACAATGTTGTATTGATTAACTCATATACACTGTGACTTGATACCTAATTATTTCTTTTGTCATCTTGCTGAAATTGGCAAAAAATGTCTGATCTTATTCTGCTGTAATGGTTTTTAAATGAATTTTCTAACAAGGATTTTCCAACTTCACTTGTATGTACTTGCAGCTCTAATGTTTTAGTCTGTAACTCTGGTTTGCCAGCAGAAGTGATTAATTCCTATTGTTTTTGCTTTTGGGGAGAAAAAAAAATGACTGCAGTAAAGCTTTTCTACATTGAAGCCTCTTCTTTTTCTTTCTTTCTTTTGTCCGTAATACAACAGCTGTTCTGTGGTTTCTTTTTTATTTGTTGATTTGTTTTTTTTTGGACACAACTTGAATCTTTTTCTTCTTTATTTGTGGCATTGTCAGCAATTTCCTGATAGATATTCTGTCTTGTCTTTTCTCAGCAGTGATCCAATAGTTAGACTACAAAATTTACACTATAAGGACATCAGTGCTTGTTGCTGAATATCTAACATAGATTATTTGTCTGTATCACATTCTGGTGGTGCCATGACCAATGTAATTTTAACCTACATGGGGCTGGAAGCCACCCCTTGTAGTGAGTGCATGTAGTTATTAATACATTTCTTGTGGGCTCTGCTGGGATTTTACTCTGAGAGAGGGTTCATTTGTAGGAGCACCAGTGTTTACAATAATTTCGTTCATTTATGGTAAGTGGTAAATAGTTTTCCGAGAAGAGCAATGAATCTAAGAGACCTATCAGGTAAAGGGATTTGGCATTTATAGTAGTATTATTATTTAGGCTGCTCTGAAATACCTAAGTTAAAAATGATAATTTCAAGCACTGAAAATGAGTAATTAACTTTGATTTAACACGAAGTTTCCTAACCACCAGAGTTCAGCCTCTGCCCAGGTATGTCCCAGTCTGATTACCTTGCGTTCATTATTGGGCTAACATAGTTGGGATCCAAAAACGGTCTCTTTGGGAACTTCCTCGACTTAATCCCTTTTTCTTTGTTAAAGTGGACTCAGTTACAAAAAAAATAAAGCTGGTTGCTTACAAAGGGGTCAACAATGACAGTTCAGAACAAAGCAAAGAAACAGACCCTTAAGGAAGTGGGAAATCCCACTCACCAATAGGAGAATGCAGGGTGCTTTTACCTAGATTGCTCATTACAGAAAGGAAGCTCTCCTGGGAGGCAAAAAATGTTCATTTGAGACCTCTTTGACTGAAATGATCAAGGGAAAAAAAAATTCCCTTTTTTTCTCTGGAAGGATATGAGGTAGAGTGTTTTTAAAAGTGGATATATTTATACTTGCAGCTCTTAAAATGAGAATAGATTAGAATGAAAAAATACAGAAGGGGAAACGGTTTTAAGTTGAGGGAGGGAAGATTTAGGTTGGATGTCAGCGGGATGTTCTTTACTGTGAGAGTGGTGAGGTGCTGGAACAGCTGCCCAGAGAGGTTGTGGATGCCTCATCCCTGAAGGTGTTCAAGGCCAGGTTGGATGGGGCCCTGGGCAGCCTGGTCTGGTATTAAATGGACAGGTTGAAGCTTCATGATCCTTGAAGTCCCTTCCAACCTGGGCCATTCTGTGATTCTCTGATTCAGAAAATCACTGCTTTAGCTTCCTGAGATGCTTCCCTCTCCCATGCGTTGTGCACTGTGTTTAGATAGCTTATCCAAAGATGCAGATACCCCTTTGGGAGCCGTGTCTGTTATAAAATGGTTAGATGGGAGAAAACATTCCAGAGTTTATACCTTGAAAACTTGTATAAAACTAATAAAAGTAATTTATCTGGGCTTTCTGATCTTTTAAGGCTGTCTGCAAAGAATTTGAGGTCTGATCACAGAAAAGTAGCAAAGATTTCTTTGTGATAGAAAGTTTCCCAGTGACATAAACACAGAAATCAGGCCAGTTCTTCCTTAATATAACACTTTGACAATGCACAAATCAGTTTCTCAATGCAAAGTTTTTGCTCCATCACTCTTTCTCACCCTTCCAATGTGAGCAGCAGTGTCAATGACTCTGGTCAAACATTACCACTGATAACAATGCTCTCCGTACAGCTTGTTAAATGTTAGAAAAGATAGTAATGTGACCTAAGATACATTTGTTCCTAAGAACCTGCATCCCTTTGAGCCCTGAGGACTTGAGCTTTCCATTTTGTCCATTTCAATGTGCCCTTGCAGTGATTCTGCAATGAAAGAGCTTTAATACAGGCAGACCAAACTCTCCTTATCAGCTTTTTGCACACATTGTACCACGTACATCAGAGGTGGAGCAAGTGAAGAGTAAAAACCCAGCAAAAGTTTGCAAGACTTCAGTCTTTCATTGCCTACGAAAATTTTCAAGGCTGCAAGTATTTGCTAGATTGTGTTATCTTAACAGTTACATTAAAAAAACTTTTATCTTTTTCTTTTCTAGAGGAGAATTTCTCACTTTCTACAGACATGCTAAACAAGCAGTATTTTCTTGAAATTGTAACCAACGACAGCAAAAGTTATATAAAAATGACAAGTTGGCATTCTGGCTGTAAACTTCATTGTGATCTGCATTCCTCTTTGTGTCTTATTCTTCCATTTCTTTAATATGTGTGAAAGATTTGAACAATTTTTCTGCTAGGGCTAAGGGAAATAATGTGGTATTGCTGTTAAAACTGGTCATTATTCATGTGTAAACAGCTCAATTACTATTTCTCATATCCAGTTTTCAAATAAAATATTGATGACGACATATAAATAACTTGTCATGAATTAGAGGAAGCTCTAAAAAGCTATTAGAGAAATAAATTGCAAAACTGAGGTACAACACAACGTTCAGTGACTGTGTCAAGTGAAAGTCAATATACAAAGCTCAGTTGAGGTTTTCTTTGTTTGAATCCTTCTGGGAAGTTTGTGTATGCTTTTGTTAACAAAGATCTTGGACATGTTGTCTCCTGATGGTGTGTGATCATGGAAGGGCTGTGATCCTGAGCAGAGGGGGAAGATTCATGGGGCTGAAATTGGAAGACCTTCAAGGTAAGACTGGAACTGGCCTCACTGTGAGCTCAGTGAATAACTCTTGGTTCTTCTGCTATAATATCAGCACACAAAGAAGCAGCAATGCTTCTATTTTTAATATTGAATACGTCTGAATACTTTAATACTCATACATGAAAAGGGAAGACTGCCAAAACACCCAGACAAACAACTGAGTAGCCAAAGGAAAACAATTGTGTTGTCTTTGGCTATGAAACAGCAACTAAATGGTTAAGCCTTTATAATTTTGTAACCCATTTTAGTACATCTGTAACTTCATTTGCCTTGTAAAGAAACTGGCTGCTGTTTTCCCTCTTCTGATCTTTTATTTTCTTTTATTTTCTTAGGGCCTTGTCATGAAAGCCACTTTAATCTTCATAGATAAATCTTCAGGTTTGTGGATTTTTTTTTCTCTTAAGACTTCAGCCGTCTTAAGTCTTTCCATTTCATCATGTTTAAATATTTTCGGCAATTTGAAGCCCTATTTATAAATGGATATGATTAAGATTAGGCTCTAATAAGTGCTAATCTTTTCCTCCAACCAGGGAGATAAAGCCTATCTTAAACCTGGGTGGCTTAAGACAAGTTCAGTTTTGTTTCTTTATCCGTACAAAGTGAACAAATACAACACTATCCAGCAGCTGTATTCACAGGAAGCACTGAAGATAATCCCTTCCATTTATTATTGCAAAGTGTTTTTCTTTTTAGGCATCAGCCTGCTCGACTTTCAGATGTGTAGGCTGTCGATTACAGAGCTGAAACTTGCTAATGAAAGCTGATACTCACCTGGTCTCTCATCAAGACCTGTGTTGGTCTTCTGAGCAGATTTAACCAGCCCTTGTGCATCAAGCAAAGGAGATTATGCTGTTTAGGAGTTAGCTTGCATTTAAATAGCTTTAATACTCCAGACCATCTTAAATGGGATCTGATGTAATGAACCATACTTCACAGCTGGTTGATTGGCGTCTTTCATTCTGCCTATCAATCTGCAGCCAAAAATTTGAAGGAAGAACAAAGTTCTTGCTGTGTGACGAGGTAGAGCAAGTAATTCATACCTAATAACTAACACGATCTCCTCCTGAAGACTGCAAATACTCTGCTTTTATTGGAAGTGTATTAGTATTACGCGGTCAGGTAAATAAAATGATTATTTCCATTTCCTGCCTGAGCATGAGGCAAGCTGTTCCAGAGCAAATTTGAAGTTCATTTCCCGCAAACACAGGTATATGAGATATTAAAACTAGCTTTTCATTCATGAAAATGGGATTTGAGCGACATGAATGTTTGCGGAAAGTGAACAAAGTTCGAGAGAAAACAAAAAGATCCTTTCTTCATTTTCACTAGTAACCTATTAACTCATTGCTCTCCAGACCCACAAAGCCTGAAGTCTTGGGTCTTGTACCTTGCCTTCACAGAGAGCAGTGTCTCCCTGTTGTTTTATCAGCCTCTGCTGTAGGCACGCAGTGCTGCAGCCACCACAGACCCAGGCAGGATGGGCAGGGTGACTTTCCTGAAGCAGAGCCTCCTCCCCTCGTTGGCAGCTTTCCCCTGCAGCCCACCTCTGTACTGGCACATGGCTGCACACAGTGACTCATCTCCTTTGGGAATGCAGGAAGCTGGCTGGAAGTAAAATTGGACAGATGAAGCCTGAGGCCCACAAACACTTAACATTCATCTGTCTCAAGGGCTGAGCCTTATTAGTGGCGTAAAAATGTGGTCAGAATGGCTTATGTTGGAGGGGACCCTTAAAGATCATCTAGTTCCAACCCCACTGCCATGAGCAGGGTTGCCAGCCATAGATGAGGCTGCTCAGGGTCCCATCAAACCTGGTCTTGAATGCCTCCAGAGATGGGGCATCCATGACCTCTCTTGGCAGCCTGTGCCAGTGCCTCACCACCCTCTGATAAAAACCTGATGCAGGGAGCTGATTAGGGAGGCCCAAATAACTGATGGACATCACTCCATAAGGTGCCCAGAACTCAACTGAACAGACCTCCTTACTTCTCCATGCATCTGCCAGCTCTTTCTGCCTCTGCAAAGGGGGACTAAGTCATGTGTACCTTATCTGAAGTTACAAGATGTATCCATTTAAAAATGACTGAGTTTTGGAGTTCCACAGATCTGATCCAATGAAAGCTGCTTCCAATTATGCCAGAAGCATAATCATTATTATTATTACTATTATTACTTTGAAACTGTTGCTCGAAATAAATTTAAGGGACTGCAAATCCAAATAGGAATGTGACCCTATAAGGCACTCTTGGTAAAGTTCTTTTGTCTCTGTGCTCAGGCGTTCTTTCTAACCGTAGCTTTAAATACAGAGTTTCAAAAACACTGCTCTGAAATACTGTCATATGGACTGCATAGACAAAATCTACAAAGTTAACTAATCTGGTTTTGCCTGTTGGGAAGATCAGTGTGGGACCAAAGGTAGTTAATGGCAACGGGAAGAGCCTTAAGAAGCACAGAAGGTTTATAACTTACAGCACAACTCCACCAGATGGATTTTAGTTGAATTTCAGCTCCTTCATAAACTTTATATTTACTTTCCAGGAAAGTGGCTCTGAAAGAAATTATTCATTCACCCCTCTGTTTTACGTGATCTGCATTTGTGAAAGTTGATGGCAAAAACGTGAAATTATATTTGATTATGAAAATCGGGTCAGAGCATATGAAGCAAAGAATGGAACCGAACACCAGAAATTACACATAAAATGGCTGAAACTTCAATCCTTCAGTTATAAACACGGTGATGTGTAGAATGCCAGCATCAGACTCAGCATTACTTCATCCCTCATGTATATAAATCTAAAAGCTCAAGTCTCGTATAGAACAGGCTTTTGGCTCTCTTCTAGCTAAAGTACTTGACCCAAAGCCTACGGAATCAGCCTGAATTATTGAAGTTTTGGAAGTAAAATGCCAATTTTTCTGGGGAAAAAAGAACAAATCTTACATATAAGCTAAAAGGTTTGCATTTTTTCCTCATGGAAACTTTGAACTCACAAGTAATCTTGAGCATCATAGCAATGAGTGAGATGCAGCTCATCCGGAACAGCATTCATTTTGCTTTCTTTAAGGATAAGTACCCAACGCACCGGCTACTGAAAGAGGTCATTATAGGAGATGCGATATGAAGTCCTGTATTTAGATGGCTATATATAACAGGTTTTCCCTACAGGAAAGGGTATGTTTAAATGCTAACACAAATGCTCCATGTACGGTCCAGAATGCACATCAGCAGTTGCTAATGACGGACTTACACTGAGTTATGAGGGAACCTCCTTGGGGGGGGTGGAGGCTGCGGGGAGGACGCAGCCTGCTTTAGCAGCACAGTCACCCATTGCTTTAACTACCCCACCCCCCCTCCGGCCGCAAGGAATGGTCTCTCCCCACATGTCGGTCCCCCCCCGTCCCGCCGTGTCGAATGGACTCTCCTGGCACGCGCCCCGCGCGGCCCGCCCCGCCGCCTGCTGCTGACGTAGCGCGTCGCTGTTGCCATGGGAACGGCTGTGGCGTCGCCGCCGTGGGAGCGCAGCGGGGACCGTTGGGTTCGCTGAGGCGGGGGGGGGGAGATCCCATCTTGTGCCGAACCCCGGCATAAAATCCGTGCTCGTGGGCATTCGATGCGGGTTGTGATACGTGCTGTAGTCACCCTTTGGATTCTATGGGTTTATTAACCCGAGAAAGCTGTAGGGATGCAGTCTGCTCCCGTTAAACTCCCGTAGTTTGAAACAAGCTGCAGTAATTTCATCCATTTTGCATTAAACTGCACGAACTACAATAATTTCATCCATTTCGAAGCCATTAAGCTCTCCTTCAATTGACGAGAAGGAAGTTTCAGCCGGTAGAGTTGCTTTTAGGTTCTCCTCTACCCCATGTTAGTAATACATCATTGATGAGTGTTTTGTTTCTTGAACTGAGGTACCACTGAGATGCACTTTAATTGCATTAACGTTATTTTCAGGTTTGTGTGAGCAGACAGCTGAACTTTTGCTCTTGGGCTCAGTTATCCATTTGACACTTCAGAAACAGAGAGCTTCTCCACAGCACCGAAGTCCTGCTTCCAGCTGGAGTCTGTTAACCAACGATCGAAGAACAAAAAGGTTTGGCACCTGTAAGTCTTTGCTGCTGTGCTTGAAATCAGGTGTTGTTGTGCTTCTTTAGCAGAGCTGTTGGAGAGAGTTGGGAAGAAGGCTACAAAGATGATCATGGGGCCGCAGCACCTCCCCTGTGAAGACAGGCTGAGGGAGCTTGGCTTGTTCAGCCTGGAGAAGAGAAGGCTGTGGGGTGACCTCATTGCAACCTTTCAGTACCTGAAGGGAGCCTACAAACAGGGGGAGAGTCAACTCTTTGAAAGGGTAGATGACAGCAGGACAAGGGGAAATGGCTTTAAGTTGAGGGAGGGAAGATTTAGGTTGGATGTTGGGGGAAGGTTCTTTACCAAGAGAGTGGTGAGGTGCTGGAACAGCTGCCCAGAGAGGTTGTGGATGCCCCGTCCCTGAAGGCATTCAAGGCCAGGTTGGATGGGGCCCTGGGCAGCTTGGTCTAATATTAAATGGGGAGGTTGGTGGCCCTGCCTATGGTGGGGGGTTTGGAGATTCATGATCCTTGAGGTCTCTTCCAACTATTACACTTCCAACTATTACACTAACTATATACAGTTATTCTGTAATCTGTGATTCAGTTTGCTTAGCTTGTGTTAGTTACACTGCAAATGTTCTAGAACAGGGAGGGTGTGGATGATAAGCTTCTGTTTGGGCTTCTTGCTGCATAAACTTGCCTGTTGGAAGAGTATTTTACAATGGTGGGTAAAAAAGTCTCTTTACGCTGTCTTGAAATGTTGAGAGTAGGGAATAACTATCTGCTCTGAAGTTACATTCCCATTTTGAAACAATTTGGGTAGGACTGAAGACATTTATCACTATGAATGCATTTATCATTACAAATCAGTTGAAATGATTTGACTTTGTAGGCATTGATACTGTTCTCTCCTCTCTACTTTCCTTGGGTCTCCTTCAAGAAAAATGTATTTTACATAATATTAAGCTACTTTCTTTGAACTTCAGGGAATTACCCAAATGAAATAGAAAAGTAAATCTTTTCTCTGGTATCGTGAATGTAATAACAAGCTTTTCTTTCAGCTAAATATAACCTAGAGTGTTTTAGGTTTCTAGTGACACTTCATATAAACCACTTCTACTCTGCATTTCTCTTTCCATGCATTGATATTTCTTGGCTTTCTATTTTTTTTTACTGTTTGAATTTCAATGAAATTAACATCTCATAAGGTTTCTCTCTGTAGATGATGCAAATTCTCTCTCTCTCTAAGAGCAGACAACACTGGGAATCATGAACAACAATAATTTTGTGGTACTCCCAGGTTCAAAAAGTGTAACCTCTGTGAGATTAAAAGCCAAGTAAGTGCATTTTATCTTACTGTGCTAGATATGTTGTATCACTGTTTTTCTTAAGTTGTCACAAACTGTTAGGTGGAAGAGCCTATTTGTGTACAAACAAGAATTATCCTTAAAATATATGTTTGATCATACAGCCTTCATAAACTTCACTCGTGTGTTTTTCCTCCAGTATTTTCCCTATGCTTTTACTCTTTAGCCTTTCTTCCTTCTTAAACTTTAAATTACTTTCACGTCTTATGACTCTGTATAACTAACATATATGTGTTTGTGAACAAATGGTGATAAAGCGTTCACTGGGATAGTTTATTGCAATATAGTTAAGCAACAAACCTTTCTGAACTCAGACACAGTTGGATTAGTTTTAGATTAGCAAGATAAGCTTATACTGAAGCAGCCATATCACTACAAAAACTAACTAACAACGTCAACAAACCATAAATATCTTTATGTTGTCTTCTGATCTGAGGCCTTTCAAATCTTATGAGAGCAAACAAACAAACAAACAAAAAAGCCCACAATTTACTGGAGACTGGATCCTCAGAATGCTGCCTCTTTCAGTAAAGACCGCTGTGATAGGGTGGCCTTGGTTGTAAGGAGGTTGTTCTTGACCTGCAGTTAATTTTGCAGAGCTGTTTTCAGTCTTACTGGTAGACAGAAGGGTACCCTGCCTTTAATGGCAGTTATTTTTTATTTCTTGTTTTTGTCTTGCTGCTTTAATGTCTTTCAGATGTCTTAATGAATGTATTTTATGTAGTTCTTATTGTATATTTTACTACCATGACTTCTCTAGAACTGTCAGAGAATTGCAGCTGGAGAAAGTACAGTTGGAAATGGAAAACAAAGAGGTGGAGAAGAAATTACGACAGCTGCAGTCCAACATGAGCAGAGAAAAGGAGGAGAGAAAGTAGGTGAAATTTCTGGGTGCAGACCCTGCAGTCAATTAGCATGTTACAATCTGTACTGATAGTAATATGAATGGAAATGATGAAAAACATATGGCAGTAAGAAAAAACATGGTGAAATATTCAACATGCTCTTGACCTTGTCTTCTGGGGAACCTGTTGCTGCTGTTCTCAGCTGGTCCCCAGAGAGAGTTTTCCCTTTCCTTTTCCATCTTCCTTCTTGATTTATTTTTTTTTTCTCCCCAAAGTGATCTGTTTTGTTGGAGTTGGCACATATTTAGTAAGCTCTTTCTTGCCTTGGTTCGTAGGAAATCAAGTGCTTATCATTGGAAGTCTGGACAAGCAGGACCAACCCTAGCCCGATTTTTGTCACAAAACAAAGAAAAAAGCAGTAAGGTAATAAGCTGTCAATGTATTTGCAGGTAAAGCTATTTAAAATTAAAGATTTAGATTTATGCTACAAATATGGGGATTTTAAATACAGTAGGAATAACAAGTTGAGTAATTCTGAGTAGAATTTTTAAGTGTTTCCCTTTGAGCTGGAGGAATGTCAAGCTCTGCCTAGTGATCTGTTGTTGTTCAATTGTAATAGATATTAGATTGGTAGAAGCAATGATAATTTGCTGTTGTGATAGTCCAGTTTGGTATCACTGGAAGTTATCGTGAGCCTGATGTGTTAAGCCTAAGGCACTGTGCTTTGAGTAACTTGAGATGAGACTGGTAAAATGTTGCTGCTTTTAAGTATCCTTACAGGTGGTGTTATCGCTTCAAGTTGCAATAATGGAGTCTTAATATTTTCTTCTCTGAAATAAAATTATCTCTTAGACTTTTATTCTTGAAACTTTTTGTTAAAGTAAACATTAAGCAAATCTGTGATCAAATAGTGTTCCTATGCACTGTTTAAATGACAATTATGATAAACTGGACTGATGTTCTTTATTCATTCCACGAATTTGTGTGAAAAATCTGTGTGAAAAGATTCCTAAATCCAGACTCATTCACATAGAGATAATTCCAGATGTGTTTATAGAGGCATAAATAGGTCTGAATGGGACACAAATGAAGTATTATTGTAGTGGAAATGCTAAGTTGTGGTTTGAAATGGTGATTGAGCATCTGATGGGAAGGCAGGGGAGCTCAGGTGCACACAATGTACCTGAGTGATGGGCAGGGGTGGAGTCAGGATGCATCCCTTCCCAGACCTCATTTAAGGGTTGGCAGTGGAAGTGAAGGCATCTCTCTGGAGATCCCCACGGTTTTTTGAAGGTAAGCAGCTTTTTCCCCCTCTTATTTCTACACCCCCTTCTGGCATGTCTGAGTGGATTCTCACTTGGTGCAGCCTAGGCTTTTGCAGCTCTGCTGTCATTGTTGTGCTTTCCATTGCATTACAATTATGTTGCACATATGATTTTTTTCCTGCAAATCATATGTTGGAATGAGTTATGAATAAAGAGGGGTTATTAAAAACTGACTGAGATAAGAAACCCGTGCAGTGACAATGTCAGACTTAAGCCATCACAAGTTGCTGCTAGCAGTCTTCTGAAGCAGCAACAGTTTGGTGTGAAGGTCTTTTCTGCTAAGACACTCAGTTTCAATAAAATTGCCCACTTGCTTGCCAGTGGAAAAGAGAGGATCAGAGTGAGAGTTTCCTTTAACCCACTTCTTTCTTCTTCCCCTTGACTGAGACAAGAAGCTTGGAGTTGTTGCTACTTGAAAGGCTTCACACTTGAGCTGTGATGGCTGAGGAGAAGGTGTGTGAAGCAAAGCTTTCAAAATGGCAAAACTGATGTGTGTGCAAATGCACAGGAGTAGGGAGGTGGTGGAAAAGCTTGGAAGGAAAAATCAAGGACCAAAAACATTGGAAATGATTTGTTTATTGGGGTGCTAGATTCTGGAAGGGAAACAAGGGGAAGCATAAGCAAAACAATACGATTTCTCACCTTTCTGCCACTCCCCTCAACAAACTTTAGGTATGTGTGGATGGCAGTGTGGATTTTAAGTCTGTGCAGTAGACTGCATGGATTGAATTTTCAAGTGGAGTCAGCATGGTTATGAAGGTTCTACAGGTTTGTGTGTATTCGTGCTATGTACCTGCTATCTTTGTATTCATTTTCATTAGCATCTTAAGGCTCTCTTTAATATTCATACTCTAATACATTAGTATGTAAATATTTGTAAATACTCTTTTGTATAGGTTTCTTCAGGAAAAGTGAAGTTGCAGCTGCTGAAAGAACCACTTCAAGGTAATAGTTTCTTCATTAAGTTAATTAAAAACCCACAAACTTCTGGCAGAGTGTCAGATTCTTGAAAGTTGCTGCAATTAAGAAATGAAGAAGAAATCAGGGGCTGTGGTAGCAGGTTATTTGGTTTTGTTATTTTTCCCTAGTGTCAGAGAAAGAACCATTCAAGCATGGAATGTCAAATTATGGAGCTCATGAAAAATCTGAAGCAAAGGAGATAGTTTCCCATTGTCCACATACTAAGAATGAAGGGCTGGTAAGTATATGGTATAAAAGGTATCAATAGAATATGTATGTACAGAAGCTCTGTAACAGTATCTAGATGTGATTGTATGGTATAGTAAATAGCAAAAGTGCGAGGTATACAGGAAGGAGTCAACTGACATAGGTCTCTTCAGTGAACTCCATATGTGAAGATACAAATGGGCATTCCTAAAACACAAGTTCAAGTCTGAATGTTAGTTACTGTCTTGTACTAGCTTTTCTGTGCAGTGCTCTTGTATTATAGTCAATGGAAGTGTATTCCCTCTGCCTCCTTTTTTGGAGAGGAAGGAGGAATATATTTTATTACCACTTCCCAGTGGCAAGTGTCAATGTCAAAGAACTGAACTGAACCTTCAGCCTTATCTTTTCTGGCAAATACAAGATTTTATACATATTTTACACTTTCTTCAGCTGCTGGGAGTAGTAAGTCATTTAGAGGGCTGCTTGCTTCAGTGAGATGATCCACATGAGATGCTAAGTTTAAAACTATTAGATACACAGTAATTTACAAACAGGAAAAAAATAGATATCTAAGACTATTTTGAACCAACTTTAGATAATCTGACTTAACTGGAATGGAATTTGTATTGTAATAGGGTTTCTCCACCTGTTTGTGCAAATATGTTGGTAATGTTCTACGTGATTACATCCCCTTCAATTCTGATTGCTCTCAATTGATTGCTCAGTACACCTTAAGTAAAGGAAAGCTTTACATGTTGATCTCCAGGAGTGGCGGAGATAAATAGCTCTCTTATCAGGTCTTTAACAGGGAGCTCCCCCAGCGTGTGCATGTGGCTGAAGGAGACTTGAGATTGCCGTGATCGAAACAAGCTGTATGGTTGCAGGCAAAGAGCGCATATTCAGTAGTCTGTGCATATTTTGTACTTCTAAATACTTTAGTACTTAAATACTTTGATGAGCAGGATGCACTGATAGTTCTGTCTTCTTTCTGAACTCGGTTTTGCTGGTTAAGTTACAATGGAAAACATCACTATGAATGATGAGCTGGTTTATGCGTGTGCCTTTTAGCAAGGACAAGCAGGAAACCTACCCCCTAAAACTCCTCTGAAGATTACCTGGCATCAGAACCACCTGTGTTTTGCTTCCCTTTGCGCTCAGCTAAGAATTCATTCACTCCCCGCCTGTACGCTGCGGTGACCGCCTGGGAGCCCCGGCTGCGTGCTGACACGGGCTGTCCCCGAGCGCACCGCCAGGGGGCGCTGCAGCTCCACAGCGCCGGGTCGGGGGCGGTCCGGGCAGCGGATCGGGCCGTGCTCAGCGGCTGCTGCTCTGCGAGCATTTGTGACTATGGATTATTGGATTTTGGTTCACACGCTTGCGCTCTGTTGATTGTGAACATTAGCGCGTTTGTCAACGTCTCTCTGCTTTCTATGTGTGGTTCTTTTGCTTCTTCTATTGTGCCGATGTAGTGGGAAGTTTATTTATAACAAACGAAAGGTTTCATAATATACCCTAAACAGACAGAAGCCAGTACACGTGCTGGAAAACTGCAAGTTGTTGATCACTTCGGATTTAATTCATCGATGAATGAAACAGAAATTAATCACGAGGAGAAGAAGGTGAACAGCAAGCATGGGGTCACTTCAAACAAGTTGTCATCCTTGCCAGAGTCAGCAGGAACTGCTGAGGTACTGCGCAGTTCAAAGCCAAAATCACTTAAACGTTTGTGACACCTTCAGCTGGGTGACCTGAGGTTTCTCTCAGCCTGATCCCTCGCACTTGGCACACTGTCAGCCTTAACAGTCTAGTGACCTGTATTTATGTCACTGGGTATAATATCTGTCCTATATATACAGGATGTAAGCTCTCTATGACTAATGCTTTGTCCCTACTGAAAGTATGAAAGTATTTACATTATTTTTTTGCTTATGCTGCCCCCTCTGCCCCAAATTTTGCTCTTGACAGAGCACTTAAGTTTAGCTGTGGACAAGATCACTTAACAGTTGAGTGGGTTTGATTACCAGGGCAGCACAGAAAACTGGGTTCTGTAGTTCCGTAGCTGAGAATACAAATGTTGTTGCTATTATGTATGTAACCAGGGGGAGGATTATCATCAGAAGTGCTGTATTAATGATGCTGTGGAACTGATTTAGGAGCTCTCTTCAGAATCAGACTGGACAGGCCTTGACAATCAGGACAAAGGGATATTACTAAATGGTGTATTTAATGAGGAAGAATCTGCAAAGTCTTTTCAGGAAGCTTTGATTCAATGGAGAAATGGTAATCATGATCACAGACGAGAACAGCATGCTGGTGAGGTTCTACCTAGTATGATTTCTTTGTTGTTTGAATTGCATCTTAAAAATAGTAGCCGTTTGGATAAGTTAGCAGCTATTTTAGGTAGCAAGGATAGGTATTCTGCTAGAATAACAAATGTTTACTTGTTCCTCTGCATTCTAGTGTAAATTAGCAACAACCTATGAAGTCTTATGGCTACCACCACTGCTGAAAATATTGCGCAATGACTGGTTTTAACATCTCATGCACCCTTCTGAGAATTAATAGCAATCATATGTGACAGGCTTTACAGGTGTGACGAGCAATGTGTCATACATCATTAGGTACAAGGAATGCTTGTATGTGTTGCTGCTAATCTGTAGAAAACTTCTGTGTATTTTACAATCTGAGATTACTTTTTAATTTCCTTTTAGTAATAGGAAGAGAAGCTAGGTAACCATTAGCTGTATGATCCTATCTAAACCTATATAAAACCAGTGTTTTCCACAAGTTCTGACAGCGTGAATTCCTTCTGGCTGAATTCAGTAAATGGAAACAAGTTGTAAATTATGCTTCATATGACTCAAAGCTCCCTTTATCTTTTCATCTAACAGGATTATCCCGACATTATAAATTTTAGAATTATGCAAAGGCTCAGCTGAGCATAGACCAGTAGCTTGATGTTCATTCAAAAATAATGTATCTAAATAGTGAGTTTATAAATGTGAATATCTGCATTTGTGTAATTTTTTTTTTAATAATTCTGATAGAATCTGTGAGAAATCATGAGGTACAGACCAGTCTTTCTGTTATGAAAGAAAACGTCCAAATTCAATTCAAGGAGAGTGGCCTGAGCTACATGGAGAAACTCTTGCTTAAGAAATACAAAAGGTATTGTTGAAGTCACTGGTGCTAGTGAATGAAGTCAGAAATTCTTCATGGCATGAACAAAATTGCATTGGAACTTTGTTATATTGGAGGATTAATTAGGGTGTCTGTTAAGTGGGTATGTAATTGTGCAATGTAGCCATTGTAGTCAGACTTGATGACTTCCTATATCAGAAATACTACAGAGGGAGTATTTGAAAAGAGTCTCTTTGCTGTCAATTGGTTGTAGAAGTTGAAGGCCAATGATGATATTTGGAAGCCTGAGTTGATTTTAGGAATTTTATACAGAAAAACTACACCCTTTAAGGTACTGCTGTAAATATAACAAACACTGGTGGAATTCCTGCAGGGTGAGGTCATCCCATCATTCATTCAAGTGAGATTGAACAAAAGTGGCTGCTTTTTAGCAGTAGTAAATACTGATGCAGTAAATAGTATGGATTTTTTTGATGACATAAAAAAAAGCTTTTTTAAAGCCTGATTATTTCTTTTATTTTGGTGGTCATTGCTTTTCTTTTTTTTTATTAGGACTTCTGTTGATGAAATGTCTGCTAGTTGCCTTAAGGATTCAAGGCCTGAGCATGAACTGACTGCATTACGCAAAGCTGTGACTGGAGGAGAGGGAAAAGGAGATGCTGGTGATACAGATGATTTAAGAGGTGTAGTAGATTTTTTTTATTGGAACTAAATATTACATATTGGGAGGTAAATATTTTTTTGCTATAGTTTCTGAAATATACATACTTAAACAGTTTCTGCCTGAAAAAAAGTAACTATAACTGAGAAAGTAACATAATAGTTTGTGTTTTTAGAAGTGCATCATGAACATGAAAAAAATAAAATGCATCAAATTAATTGTATTTTGCAGTCGAAGGGGTGAGGAGATACTGGACTTCTGTTTTTAGAGAGGAAGTACCCAAGAGTGTCACGGAAAGTGTGGAGTCCACTCTGAAAATTGAATTTCTACATGATGTAAGTATGTACTGAAGAACTTCATAAACCATATAAGATGACTGCGAAGGTTTAAGTATTGACCTGTTAAAATTTAAACTAGTAACAATGTAGTTATTTATAATTAAAATATATGTATGTATTTGATCTCCTGGTGTCCATGGACCCTTAATGTATGGGAATTACACAGAAATTATGTCTGCACGCTTTTTGTCACTTGAGTTTGTGGCTTTTGGACTTGTATTCTATTGGTGAATATGCTTTTTTTTTTTTTAATTAGTCTTATGGCGTGGAGTTGGAAGAATCATGTAACTTCTTGGCGTCAGAAGCTGAGGCCACAGAAATGAATAACCAGAGAAACATTGAACCATTTGAAGAGTTTGGAAGGTGTGAGAAAAGAAGAGATTATTTGTAAGAGGAAGGGAGTATTTCTAGTTTCTGATTAATGTTCATAAATAACTGGTAAAACTTATCCTTAGTAATTAGAACTGTGAGATTAAATGAAACATATGCACTTATTCTGGCATCCCAAAATGTCTTTGGTAGGATGTAATCTGTTTTGTTGTATTTTACTCTTGTAATCTTTCCTCTGTTTCCAAGTGGTTCAGCAACTGCAGATCAGAAAAGCACACTATCAAACCTTTTGCCAAAAGAGACTGCAGCCATGATGAGGAAGTCATCTTGTCACTCAACTCTCATGGCTGACGCTCAGTATCTTTTACATTCTCCTCCTGATGGAAATCTTGTTTCCTCTAAAGAAATCTTGCAAGGTAAATTTTCGTAGTTTTCATTTTTTCAGTTATATACATCAGTTTTATATACAGTTGACTATCATGAGAATGATAAAACTATTGGTAATAGTCATTTTTTAAAATTAACCATTTGTTGAGCTATGTAAGTGTCATGAACACAACTTGTGTGATAGTTATCTTAAATCTGTGAGCTTTTATGTGAGCAATAACTGCTCTTATGTGAGTTGTAGACTGGAAATAAATCCATCGTTAAGCAGAATGTGAAAAACTTGTTTCAATGTACAGTACTAGATTTAACATGTGGCGTGTGTTTTTATCCTTAACCATTGCAGGAGGCTTGGAACTAAGTGGTCTTAAAAGATCCCTTCTAACTCTAACCATTCTATGGTTCTTTTCATGTAGGAAAAGCTTGATTAAGCTGAAGAAAATTATAAATTATAATATTTTCTGTGTGAAAGATGTGTGTAAGTGTTCCAGTACATGTTGCATTCAGTGTAGCCATGATGATTCTTAGGTACATCAGTGGTTCCAAGGATCTTATTCTGTGTT
Source organism: Gallus gallus (assembly GCF_016699485.2). Taxonomy (NCBI): domain Eukaryota; kingdom Metazoa; phylum Chordata; class Aves; order Galliformes; family Phasianidae; genus Gallus; species Gallus gallus. The sequence goes on from NC_052540.1 coordinate 20,381,789, forward strand.
GTAAACATATACAGGATAGGTCACTTTATTTATTTTAAGAAATACGTTGGTCTGTAAGGATACTTTGTTTCTTAACCTTGCTAGTACCAAATGTTAGCTCCAGTGCTATAGGACCCCTAGGTGTTCTCTTTGTACTTAGTTCAAGGAACTGCTTATTTGAGTCTTCAAGTAGGGGGAGCAAGGGGAAGGGAAAGGAGAGCTGACTAACGAGGTGCAGTTTATGTTTTTCTTTATTGAAATTTCTGCACTTAATATAGACTTCATATCATATTGTGTTAAATGCAGCAAGTATGGTAATAGTAAATATGCATTAATACAAAATCAGTGAAGACTTTTAATTCTTAATTTCAGGAGATGGGAGATGGGTTACTGACACAAGTTTAAGTGAACATGCTGATGAGTCTGTAGTTGAGGCTGTCTTAGAAAGTCAAATGAGTAGATCTTCAAGTGGTCTCAAGACTTGTTACCAGAGGAGAAATTCTACATGCAGATCATACTCAGGTAAGTTTTGAGATCCTACTCTAATAGGTTATTTTGCCTAGTATTTATTTTTAAGCATGTCTGCAACCTTGTTTCTTTAAAGCAGAGAATGTGTTTCAGAGGTCTATTTGCTGTATGTCCCCTGTTTCTGTGTTGAAAGCTGTGGAACTGGGAAATGATTTTTTTTGTTGTTGTTCCAAAAACAGTGTAAAAGCATAAGAAACAACAAACCATCAAAAGATTTAATATTAAAAGTTTTTGGAATTTAGATGGATATTTAAATGACAGTGATGGTTTCAGTTGCTTATGGGAGGACAATCAATAAACACACAGCTTTTTTACTTTTATAAATGTTCCTGACAGCCTTGGATTAGTTTAGATGAGCAGAATATATGCAATCTTTCAGTCAGTGTGACTTCTTCCAGCCAGAAAGCATAGAGTTTAAGATTTGTCTGTATGAGTAGTAATTGTTTATAACGTTTGTTTTAGTAATTTATAATAAATAATCCATTTGGATCAACTTGTAATCTATAGTTGAAATTGCATCATTCATTATTTGAAATTGAATTATCTTTATGAAATCTTGAATTTGCTACAAGTTGTGATCTTGTGTGATTTCAGGGAATGATTCTATCAGACCTCAATCAATGGATGTGCTACAACGTAAACTGACCAGAAATAGTCCAAAAAACTCTCATCCAAGACCAAAGAGTTCACCTATGCATACCTTTAGAGCTGATACTGAGATATCAAAGCACAAGTATGTGGATGTAATTAAGCAAGATGAGCATTGTTGGGAGTATATTGCTGACCAAGAAGCTTTACTCTGTTTGGAAAAAGAATTAGAAACTTACCTATGTAAGTGGTAATATAGCTTTTTCCCCTTAGACGTAATGTAATGAAGGAATGTAGCTTTTTCCTTTTTTTTTTTTTGCCCTAATATCAGTTAGATCTAATAATATTAAACCAGTTAACTATGCAAGACTAGTTGAACTGTGATTTATTTCTATTTGATCATACTTTAATCTACCTTTAATTTAGTAGAAGCAAACTGTCTCATGCCAGCTGTCTTAATTATTTTGTTTATACACTGCAATTTTACTGCAGAAATTTGCAGAATATACTTACACTATCAGATAATGATCTACTTTCAAATAAGTATCCTTTCCTTCCATATGCATCCTTGCCTTCAAAATGGACACCTTAACTGTTAGAAGCTAGATTTGTGATAAGATTTGTGATACAAAGCTAGCAGGAAAGGGAAAAGATGGGCAGAAAATTCTATAAACCTATCCTGGTGAGAACTGCCAGTGATAAGGGTGCTATAGATGTATTGCCTCACTTTGGGTTTGACTCCAGCCATTTTGCTTTGTCGTTTTTAAGACTGTCCCAATCTTTATTTCCCTTTTCATTTCAGTTCCTTGGAATACTTTTCACATATGTAGAAGCCTATAGCAGAAATGCATGACTAGCTGGAAAAAATATAGTGTGCTTGCATGTGTGTTATCTAACAGCTATAGACTGTGTCACTGGCTGATTATCTCTTTGGATAGTACTTGTTGGTATATCCATTACTGTTATAAATGCATTCTACCATTAGCTATCTGCCTTTGCTGCTGTATACTGAGGCCTCATGCTGGACCCTACCTACAGTGTTTCATATCGTGCTGGTATAACCATCTCAGAAGTGAACTCTCTCCATTATTTCTAATGATACAGGAGCTATATAATAAGTCATCATTTATTTGAGAGCTTGTAATTGTAGCTGGTGAAGGATGTCATTATTTAAGCACTTAATACTTTTGTTGATACTATGAAACTCTATAAAATTGATAGTGTAAATAATGTGGGATTTTTTTGGTTATATTAGTTACTGAAATAACTGCAAATCTTTCAGGTTCTCAAGAAAAACTTTACAACCTAACTTCTGAAGATGTAACCTCCTCCAGCAGATGCTCAAGGAAGATGTATGGAAATGTTACAGATTTCCATAAAACCCTGGATCTAAAAGACCACAGCAGAGCTGATATGCTTGGGTAAGCTAAATTCCTCAAGTATATTTTTATGGTACTGTAAAATTTTAATATGCCAAACATCTTCCCAGAACCGAAAAACATCCTTAACTTTCTGATTTTACTTCGTATGCTTATTACTAATGTCGGCATGACTTATTTTGTATCGTGTTTTTCTAAGTCGGTACTTGCATCTCAGATTAAGAATAAATCAACATCTTTTTTTTTTGAGACTCCAAGTTAGAAGAGTTGAGGTTAAAAAAAAAAAAAGATTTTGTTAATATGCAGCACTGAGATTTAAAATAAACCTGTTACAAGTCATCTGAGCTCCCTGCTTGAAAGATACCTTTAAAAAGAGTTGTGAGCAAGTGAGTCAATAACACTTAACGTAAATGACACATCACAAATTAGTTGTTTTGGAGACTGAGGAGGTAATTAGAAAAAAGGATGTTCCCCAAAGTTCTATTCTGCCATTTTTTTCTTATTATGATCTTGTAGGAAATAATGGTGAGACACTATATATTGTGTGAATATAGCTGATTTCAACTTTTTGTGTTGATAATGAAATTACAGCTCAGTAGAAGTCTAAACTATATTTGCAGTTGGTATTAACGAGGCACACTTTTGTAGCTCAACTGTTCTGGAGTGTGAGATTTCTCCACTAAGGCATAACAGTGACAGGGTTGTTTACCTCCTCCTTATTCATTTACATCTCCTAAATAAAATGTGGTAAAAGCTGAGGGTCTAAGACTGAATAGAGTAGGTTTTGGTGTATACAAAATATGCAGTAAAAGCTATTTTCATGCCTTTATTCCTGTGTATGAACACATACACAAGTCCCTGAGGCTTTACCTAGAGTAGCTAGAGGAACTTGAACTGCTGAAAATCACTGTGTTGTGTTTGCTTTAAGGGTCTGTGATGAAGACCAAATAGATGATGAGGAAGAAATTCTGGAGGATAAACGACAGGTTCTTGCATTACAGTAAATGTGAAGAATGTAATGGTTTTCCATCTTTTCCTATTGTACAAAACAACCAGATGAAGAGTAATTCTTGAGTGCTGCTGATATTATTTATTAAGGATTATTTTGTAAGTCTGTGAATAAAAATTCTTAAAAAAATCACTTGGCTTGGTTTATTTTTCTTACTAGGGAGAAGTAATAGAATAAAAGAAAGCCTAAAAGACTTGTTGGGTGATTTCCTGCATTCTCAGACACAACAACCTGCTTCAGCTTTCTTTAAGGTGGGCAGCGGGGGGGGGGGAGGGGTTCATGTGTTTGTTTTGGTGTCTGACTAAAATGTGGTTAAAGCCTTTTTGTTTCCTGCAGTACTTGTTTTCTCCACTGTGGTTTTTATGATGCTTTTGAAGGTATCTTAAACTTACTTTTCTACAGTTTTGGCCACTAAAGAAGTGAAACTACCAAATTGCACTCATTAAAAGTTAGGACTTGGTGTCAGAAATGCAAGACCTCTCTGCTTGTGTTGGGAGATCTTGTCATTCAAAAGCTTGCAATTAGTGCTGCTTACAATTGCTGTTATCACCTGGCACAACTAAAATTAATGGAAACTTTTCACTGCAGCTTTTGTTTAGAAACTTTATAACTTTTTACCTTCCATCTGTTCCACTGTTGAGTTGTAATCGTTTAAGTGGGGAGTTTGTATAAAATGTGAATCAGAGACCCACACTGTGTTTTTGATTGTTATTAACCATTTGATTTTTAATGAAGGGCTTATAAATAATGACTGAAATAGACACATCACAGCAACAGCTGACGATAAACTGATCAGTAAATCATTGAACCTGATATTAGATGTCTTTTAATGATGATCATGATTTTCATCACTATGTTAACATATGCAGGTAGCTTTACTAAGTTTATTTTGTTCATAGCATCAAATGTTTCAGGATGAGTGCTCATCCTGAAAACCTTGTAGATGTATGTTTGGAGGTGGCGAATGACCTGATTTAATATAACATAAGAAACATTCTGATACATGAGGTAGGTTCTGACAAGCACACACATGTTGGTGTTTTACTTAATGCCACAGAGCTCTAATGTGGTGTGTAGTTATTTTTTATCTCCCCTTCAATTATGCATTGAACACTACATCAGTTTCTTTTACAGGAGGAAGTACTTGAGTAAGCCTAGCTCATAACGACTAGAGTGATTGGGCTGAACAGACCATTGATTTGATTTCCTGCTATATTTCTCCTCTTTAAGGTGAGGACATATTTTTTCACTTTAGTTTTCTTTACAAAGTTTACTGTATATCGATGTTTTATTGCAGTAGTTCTTTGCCAGGAATTCTAATAATAAAATCAGAAAGCAGGTTTTCTGCTTTGTAGATTAAGTCCAATGCTCTTCTTTCATGAGTGCAACCTTTTAGTTCTTTTTGAGTTACTTTTTTGCATGTTCCTGTTATGCTCATTTCCCTTGAACAGAGAGGCTGACTTCTTCCATGCTGTTCCCAACTCTTTTAACTAGGAAGCCAGTGAAGCATATGCTACTGTATTTGTGTGCCTCAACAGTCAGACTTTAATCCTTTGTGACTGTAAGAAATAAATAGAAAGACAGTGTGTTTTAACATCTGGATTTACCAGCTGTGCCATCTCATTCCTTTTATCTGAAAGAAATGGTTATGTTAATACGGCTAATGAACTTTGGACTAAAACTTATTTCAAAGTGATAGTATTCCTTCTGGTCATGTATGCTGTAAACATTTCTCAGTTTTAGAATTCTAGCTTTACTGTATTTCAGGATGTCTTTGTATGTTTTTCTTCAAGACATATTGGTAAGATTGGTAGACTAACTAGATGACTAAAAAGAACACCTGAACTGTATGCAGTGACTTTTAGTTAACTGTGTGGTTTTACACAAGACATCTTATGAATTACTGCAGCAATCAATCTGGATTTTGTAATCTATTTTGAAGTGGTCAGTGCTTTATATATAGAATGGTTTTCACACTGCTGAATGCATTGGTGAATCTCCACTGACAGAAGTTTTGTTTACAAGTATCTGCAGGCTCTTCCCAGAGCACTTTTAACTCTCTTTGCAGAGCACTGTGAGTTGTGTGCTTGCTGTTCACTTCTGTGCTCAGATGGGGAGTGCTCCATGTCAGTGTCTGCGTGCAGGAGCTCAGCAAGTGCTTGAAGAGAAGCAGGAAGGGAACTGCTCATATCCTAATGGGTGCTATTGCTATTTTAATTTAAAAAAAAAAGGCATTCTGAACAGCATAACATCTCTTCTTGATTATCTCCATTCTGAAGCTGATGTTTTGTTTTAATTCAAAATCTGTTGTCCTATAATGTGAAAATCTGTACTTTTGTAAATCACTCATAATTTACAAGTCAGTTAAACGTTTTTGCATGGATGACAACCAAGGATTTGTGCCCGCAAGTATCACTGCGTGAAGTGGGCTATTGAAAGCAAAATCTATTTGCTTTAGATAAAAGAGAAATACTTTGAACTTGAATGATATGTCAAAATGTCAACTGAATTGTCAGCCAGACGTGGCAGCTGTTCCATTCTTAGGTTCCATTTATATGAAAGATAACAGAGGAATGTTGTAGCTAGTTTTGCTTTGTGTGAAAGTATTTCTATATGTTAAATGACTTTTTCAGTAATTAACAGTAAACAGCTGAACTTCTATCTAGGTTTCTGAAAAAAAAAAAGGTTCCAAAACGTAAAGAAACCTGTATCTTCTGTACACTATTAAAGGCCTAACCCCACTTCATCCTACACTCTTCTGCGCTTGCTTTTGAGGTTCTTCAGCTGCTTCTATTTTCTTTCATTCCAGGTGTGTTAATTGAAATGCAACATATTGCAAAGTAAAACAAAGTAAAGGTCTTTGTGTAAATGTTTTCGATTCCTTCTCAGTTTCCTTTATCTTATAGAGGGCATCTAGTACTTGTTCCTCAAACTTTGCATCTTGTCCTTATTCTCCTTTTTTTTTTTTCTTCCCCCTCTCCGTTATAGCTGGTAATGAACAAGTAGAGGCAGGAGAGAGAACAGACTAGGAAAAGATGTTTGCTAGGACTGTGGAGTTGGCCTTTAATGGAAAGTTTGCTATTTTGCTTGAGTGCTATAGGAAGAGACTGCTCAAGATATTTCTTTTCTCTCAGGACTCCATGACTGAAGTATCCAGGTCTCTCTCTCTCCATCCATACTGAAGCCAAGGAAAGGCTCTGGTTTTTGTTGTTCTCTGTAGCCAGTCAGTGTTTTGGCCTCTGTTCCTCAGTAGGCTCTCTGGCTCCAGCCTTTGTTTTGTTCATCAGTGTTTCTCCTTGCTTGGCAGCCCTCAGTGGGGATGTTGCTAGTGCCATCTAAATGCTTCAGGTAGGCATCTAGTTAGTAGCCTTAAAAATAATTGATTGCTATTCTTTTGTGTATATGACAATTGAGAACTGAAAGCTCCCACAGGATGCACACAATGTGGTTCTTCCAGTACAGATTTGAACTTCAACAGATGTGGAGATTTTTCCTCAAATGAGGATGTTGTACTTACGTTGATTTATTAACAGTATAGCATCAAATAAACCTAGTTAAAATCAGTATGGGTTCAGATTTTTTAAGATGAAGAGTAGGCAGAAGAAAAGAGGGGTAAAAGTAGATTTAATGGCATAAATGCATATGGTATACTTACATGGCTATAGAAATAAGGCATTACTTCGTGCCTTGATATGGGGGAACTAGTACTAATGTAATAAGATTGCCAATTGGAAGAGCAGCAATGTGTTTACAAACAAGGTTGAGCACATGTATTTTTTCAGTATGTGCTTAGAAGCAGTCTAAGTATCTAATAAAGATAAAGAATTCCACGTACAGCTTGTGGAATATATAGCAGCTTTGGTATTCTGACTTCTGTCATATTCTGTTATGTACTTAACTCATTTAATCCATCTGGAATTGTGGTTTAAAAGCTATACCTTGTAGTAAAGCAGATACCTCATGTCTGTACTTAAATTTTTCTAAGTAAGTTACACTGCAAGTCGTGAGCCTTCTGTAGGGCTTGCTGTGCTGGACTGACCTTTCTAGCACAGCTCTGTTCTCTTTAGCAATCCTTATGTTATAAAACAAATCAATAAATTGAGCAGTAACAAATCACCAGGACCAAATGGTCTTCACCCAGTATTTCTAAGGGAATTAAAATGTGGAAATATCAGACTATGCCACAAGTGTGGTCTGGAGAAAGAAGGCAAATAAGTGACAATTTGTTGATACAAAAAGGGTCTAATGTTCTCGTTAAATTTGCCTTTGGAAGCATATGAAAATGATTGAATGCCAGAGTAAAATGAACATTGATAAACCAAGTACTGTTTGTAGGTGGGAAAGGGCCTTAGAGGAATGGGTGAGGTTTGCATTTGCTAGGTGGGAAATAATCGTTGTTGTAGTTCATTGAAAATGTTAGCTGAATGGCAGTCAGGCTACTGTGTCTGTAACTTATGAAGATGTTTTATATGATACAGTGTTCAGCATAGTTAGCAATGCAGATGTAATGGTAGCTGTGTTTGGAATTCAAGGTATCCTGGGCATGCTGACTCGATGTATCCACAGCCCAAAGCCTGCAAAATGAAGAGCAAAAGGAAGGATATCAAAATAAGTGCAAACCTCATTTTAAAACAACAGAGTCCTAAGAATGGTATTATGTATATTATGTAGCATCTTTTGAATTGATCATGAAAGAGCTAACAGATATTTGGAGGAGATTATACCCCTTTTGTTTTATTGTTATTGCACAATACAGCTTTAAAATACTGTACAATTGTACAAACTGTTTCTTCTGGCTACAGAGAAGAATTAGGAAAGGACAAAAACTAATAACCACCCCTTTACCAATATGAGATGCATGGAAGAAAATTAAAGCAGCCAGTAAAGATAAGAGGCTAAAGCAGCAATACTTTTATGAAAGATGAGCCCAAAGTAGGGCCTTCAAGCTCTGCTATTTGATCCAAAATCAGTCACAGCACTTCAGGTACTGAAATAAGCAAAACATCCACTGGCAGAGGCAATATTGCCTGATGTATGTTGGACACCTAGTGACATCAGTACCTTAAAATCCTTGACCGCATCCTTGACCCATGCCTTTATTTCACGGCGATGCAGCGCTTTGTGAATACTGTGATGCAGCTGCACTGAGCCATATAGACATATGGCTAGATGGATCCTGCAGGGCTTTCAGATATGGGGGAAAAACTGGACAGCAGTGGTAGACAGCTGCAGAAGGAGGAGCTGTTTCATTCTTTGCAACATCAAGGACTCCAAGAGCTACCTTTGCTGCCATAGGAAATGCAGAGGTAATCAGAACAAGGAGTTTTGATAAGAGCCATCACTCTGTGGAATCCTCACAGCATAGTTCATCCAAAAACAAAAGTTTGCCTGACTTGATACTTATTTCATTTATGCTTTCCTTGTCTGAGAGAATTATTAAAATGAATTCTATCTTGTGACAAACTTTGGGATGCTTAAGGCAACACTCCAGTTTTTAATATTTTAGTTGCAGTGTATCTGTAATATGTAAAAGGACTCCTTCCTTTCCAAACTGTGATCCTTTTATGCACTTGCTGATATCAGAAATAACTCTGCTTTTGCTGAGCTACCTCCACTGATAGTGATGTTATTTGGTTTCAGTTCACCCTCGATGCAGTCAGTTGTTATTGCTTAAGGGCTTGAAGGCAGTGATTACTTAAGTCAGGGAACAATTCAACACAGGTAGAATGTGAGGAGGTTTCTAAGGGAAGAGATAATGGAGTCAGTTTTAACACTTGATGCACACAGCAAAAAGTTCTTGCTTGTCCTTCGTAGGCCAAGTCTGTCTATCAAAATGTTAATATCCATCTTACTCATTTATTCCAACTTCTCAATTTCATTTTGGGAGAGAGGAAGGTAGAAGTAATCCTTATCTTTTATAGGGATAGCTGCATCGTCTTTTCTTGTTGATTTCTCATTCCTCATTTGCTTTAGAAAGGAGGACGTCTAGTGAGTCCGAATGAACAATTAAGGGGACAGGGAGTAATAAAAGTGTTATATGAATGTTAACTCTTTTGTGACAACATGTTTACTTGGAGACCCACAAGGAATTCTATAGAGGCCTTCTCTTATCAGCCTGGAATGGTCATGGTGCTAAGACCAGTATCAAGCACTGCTTACAGTTCTTATGGTTTGCTCAGTGTAATAGGAGTAGCTACTCTGTACAAATAAACATCATCTATAGAATTTAGGAAATACACATCTTAACTTGAGCAGGCATGACTGAAGGTCAAGTTAATTCAGTAAATTCCAACAAAAACATTTTAGTCTTAGGGAATAGGACTAGTTAGGCTAAACAAATAGGAGTGAATTAAGGCAACTGCAAGATCTGCTTGTTGTGTTATATTTAGGTTTGAGTTTGCATGTCTAGGTCTTTGCTCCTGATTATATGTGGATGTTGAAGAGAGAAAAGAAACCTTAATGGAATAACAAGCAGAGAAACTGTCTATCAGCTAGGAAGAAAAGTATCTTATGTCCTATGACTAAGGCTGTTGGAAGAAATGAATGAAGAGTAGATTCTTACATTGGAAGACCACATTGCGGAGGTATAACCACTGTAACTTCG